>NW_012103643.1:972566-974623 GCF_000951045.1 Mandrillus leucophaeus | reverse complement strand
TCAGGAAACCCCAAGCAAGGTAAATATGAATAAATATGAAGAAAACCATGCCTAGGGGACATCACAGCTAAATGCTGAAAATAAAAATAAAGGGGAAAAACCTTAAAAGCAACCAAAGAAAAATGATGTAATACATACAGGAGACAAAGATTTGAATGATTTTTGACTTCTTATTAAAAACTCTGGAGGCCAGAAGACAGTAGAAGAACATCTTTAAAGTGCTGAAAGAAAATTCACTTGGCAACCATTCAGTGAAAATATTCTTCGAAAACAAGGTGAAATAAAGATATTTTCAGATAAAAAGAAAACAGAATGTGCTCTCAGAATGACACTATGCTAAACAAAAGAAAAAATTTAAGTTGAAGAGAAATAAGAAAAGCTGGAAAATCAGGTCCTTAAGAAGGAATAAAGACTGTCAGCAATGACAAATATCTGTCTAAATATTATCAACCCCATAACTGGGAACTGTATCCCTCCTTCCCTATATGAGTTCTGTTTAAAGTTGAACACAAAAGGAATTCCATGATATCTCTGACATGGAAATGAAGCAGTAACCATTACTCCCTGAAGGCTTGGAGTCGGATGTAGTGACTGAAGAAGAAACAATTTGGGCTTGGTTTACAGATGGTTCTACACAATATACTGGTACACAAAAGGAGGGCTGCAACATGACATTGCCACTGAAGGACGGGGGTAAACAGAAATTCTCTCTGTTGGCAGGAATTCAAGCAATGTACCTGTTGTTCATTTTGCCTAGAAGGAGAAGCGGTTAGAGATGCTATGTATACTGGCTTATGGGCAATGGTAAATGGTTTGGCCAGATGGTCAGGGACTTGAAATACAATTGGGAAATTAGTGACAAGAGGATCTGGGGAAGAGATATATGGATATGTGGATAGGCCTCTTGAATGGACACAGAGGACAAAGATATTTGTGTGCCACATGAATGCTTGCAAAAGAGCAAACTTACCTGGGAAGATCTTAATAGACAAGACGGCCCATTCTGTAGATGTCAGTCTCGTTACCACCTTTCCCTGTCTTTGCCCAATGGATTCATGAACAAAGTGAACATGGTAGCAGGGTTAGAGACTATGCATGGTCTTTCACTTACCAAAGCTATCCACCTATAACCACTGCTGGGTGCCCAACCAGCCAACTGCAGAGATCAACAATGAGTTCCTGATAAGTTATCATTCCCAAGGGAATCAGCCAGGCACATGGTGGCATATTTTTTACATTCTCTATCCCTTCCATATGGCAGGGATAGCACTTTGGTCTCACCAAAATAGACACTTACTCTGTATATGGATTTGTCTTTCTTGCCTGCAAACCTTCTGCTAAAACCATCATCTCTAGGCTCACAGAGTGCTTTATTTAGTGCCATGATATTCCATGTAGCATCGCTGCTGATGAGAGGGCTCATTTTATAGCATATGAAGTGCCACAAGGGACTCATAGAATGCCCAAGTCTCACAATCATCCTAAAGCAGCTGGCCTGGTAGAATGATGGCATATAGCCTTTTGAAGACTCAGTTGTAGTGTCAGCTGGGTGGCAACATTTAAGGGCCTCCAGAATGTGATACTTGCTGTAACTCCATATAGGCTGATGTTTCTCTCAAAGTCTGAATTCAGATGTCTGGGAATCAAGGGGTGGAAAAGGGAGTGATTTCTCTTACTATTCCCTTAATAATTCACAAGCAAAGTTTTTGCTTTTTGTCCCCATGATTCTGGGTTCTGCTTGTCTAGAAGTGTTTGATTGTGACAGAGGACATGACAGTGGTTCTATTAAACTGGAAGCTGAGACTACCACCTGGCTCCTTTGTGTTTCTCATGCCATGAACCAACAGGAGGAGAAAGAGCTTACTGCACTGACTGGGGTGCTCTATCCTGACTCTCAAGTGGAAACGGTGGTGACCTCACATGAGGGCAGATGAGCATGTGTCTGAACCATAGGAGATCCTCTTGGGCACCTTTTAGCACTTCCATGTCCTGTGACAAATGTTAGCAGGAAATGACAACAAGCCAGTTCAGACAGGACTGCCAGTGGCACCGAGCTT
>NW_012103643.1:907813-972516 GCF_000951045.1 Mandrillus leucophaeus | reverse complement strand
GGCTTCCTAAACAGACCTATGATTCTGTGGGAGGGACACCCATGTAAAAGAGAGGCCCCTTAACCCCTAAATTTACCATGATCCAGGTAATAGACTTATTAGGTGGGAGGATATCTAGTTATAAAGCTAGTCCAACATGGCTTGCATATGAAACATATTAACTGCTTCATCTAGGTACTCCACTTGCTATTTTATAGGGAGACTTGGGCAGTCCCCTTCTCAGGGCAAACGGACCCTATATGGCCCACTAGGTTGATTGCTCGCTCTCTCTCTCTCTCTCTCTCTCTCTCTTTCTTTTGAGATGGAGTAGTCTTATTCTGTCGCCCAGGCTGGAGTACAGTGGCGCCATCCTGGCTCACTGCAACCTCTGCCTCCCGGGTTCAAACGATTTTCCTGCCTCAGCCTCCCGAGTAGCTGGGATTACCAGGCACCTGCCACCGTGCCCGGCTAATTTGTTTTCTTTTTTGTAGTTTTAGTAGAGACGGGGTTTCCTCATCTTGGCCAGGCTGGTCTTGAACTCCTGACCTCATGATCCACTCTCCTCAGCCTCCCAAAGTGCTGGGATTACAGGCGTGAGCCATCGCGCCCGGCTGTTTTTTCAGGAATAACTCCTTGTGCATTAGTGATTGTTCGGTAGTGAGCTCTGGGTCCTGCAAGCTCTTACATTTTGTAGCATTTAAAATTAAGAATTTTGTCCTTAAAGCGGTTAAGTGGTTATTTTTACAATTTACTACAGTAAAGTTTGTTGTTGTTGTTGTTTTTAAAGAAGCTAAATGATACCAATCTACAAAGTGGAACAATTCCTTTACATTACACCCTTTGGTTTTAAATAGTTACTTGGTTTTGCCCTTCCCCCATATCAACTATTTTCTTGGTAACCATAGGGCTCAGAGTTTTGTGGCCCTAGATTTTTTTTTTTTTTTTAGTTTTATTTGTATAATTTCCTTTATTATAAAGCAACCCTTAGTTTCTTAACCAAAAGAAACTTACATTTTTTTTTGAGAACTGACATCCCTATGTTTATAAAATTTTAACGAAAGCATATTTTATGCTTCTATTTAACTGTTTAGTAACCCAAATTTCCAGTCAGGGAAAACCAAAAACCCAAGGGTTTAACATGACTTCGAGAATTTTAAATTACTGGAGAATTTTGAGATTAAATTTACGAAATTAATTTTTACCAAAGATTACCAAGGTCATGTGAATTAAAAGGCATCTGAGCTAGTGTTTACCAATTTGATAAGCATTTACAATTTTTTAAGTTACTTGATCAGAGCTTTTTCATGTGGTTTGGCAGTGAAATATCACTTCTACACGACACATACAGAAATAGAGATATAACAGGCATGCAGAATTAAAAGGCAGGTCTTTATTTGCCTGTTTTCAAAAATAATTTGTCTCCCTTACTTAGATAATTAGTAAAAGTTACAGGAGGCAACAAAAGGTGAAGAAGAGAGCCATCATTCAAGGCCTTTTTAAAAGAGAAAGAGTGGCATTTTAAAGATATCAGTCTGAAGAATGTTAAAGAAACAGATTCTAGAATTTAAAAATTTTAAAGCTTTTTGCATTGAAAAAGGTCAATATTTGTAATAAAATCTTGTTTTAACCAATTGTTTAGTTTTGTATTAGTGCATCAGTATTAAAGACCCATCTCTAAAAAGATTATTACGATTTTTTTTTCTTTTTTTCTTTTTGAGACAGAGTTTTGCTCCTGTTGCCCAGGCTGGCATGCAATGATGCAATCTCGGCTCACCACAAGCTCCACCTCCCAAGTTCAAGTGATTCTCCCGCCTCAGCCTCCCGAGTAGCTGGGATTACAGGCATGCACCACCATGCCCAGCTAATTTTTGTATTTTTAGTAGAGACAGGGTTTCTCCACGTTGGTCAGGCTGTTCTCAAACTCCTGACCTCAGGTGATCAGCCCGCCTTGGCCTCTCAAAGGGTTAGGATTACAGGCATGAGCCACCGCACCTGGGCTGATTTCTTTTTAATTATAGCCAACACCAGCTGAATTATACAACACCCTTAAAAATTCATTTTACTAACCTTATTACAACTTACCTAGATCTTTCACAATGGTTAGACTTTCTGTTTTATCCTAAATATCGCTCTTCCTTGAACAACCCAGTTATTTTATTTTAGGGCAAAAATTTGCCACACAAGATTCTTTCTTATATAAAATTACTTTCCTTTTTGCCTTCTTTACCAAAAACACCTCTTGATGTCTTTAACTTTTTTCATCTCTTATTTCCTGATTTCTTTACCTTGTTTTATACATAACCCTTAAATAAGGTTTGAACTGGACAAAGATATTGTACCTCTAAGAAGACCGTTAAAAAAAAATGTTTTCCTACAATTCTTAAATTGAAAATTACCCAGATACTTAATATGAAACAATAACATTAGGTCCTAAATTATGACAACTTTGTTTACAAGCATTTATTCCATTACATTTACCTGATTAATTTTGTAGTTTACCTAGATTATTTAAAAAAACTGTGAGAGCCAATATTTAAAGTTATTTTGCTATTAACCATTTTTATAGCTGTGAATTTCAGGTATTTACTTTAGTAATAAAACTTATGGTTAGTTTTAAAAGTATTTATACCAATAACTCAGTATTTAGCTGTTTTCATTTAAGCCAACAATATTTCATAAGCATATACAAGCAAAAATCATTCTGTCTTGGTCTGGGTTTTATAGTTTATAACCCTTATGGCAAACCTTATAGTATTCAAGAGTCAAACTCTGTAAAATATTTGAAGAGATTTATTGTGAGTCAAATATGAATGACCATGACCCATGACACAGCCCTCAGGAGGTCCTGAGAACATGTACCCAATGTGGTTGGGGTACAGCTTGGTTTTATGTATTTTAGGAAGGCGTGAGACATCAATCAAATACATTTAAGAAATACATTGATTTGGTTTAGAAAGCTGGGACAACTCAAAGCGGGGGCTTCCAGGCTGTAGGGAAATTTAAACATTTTCTGGTTGACAATTGGTTGAGTTATCTGAAGACCTAGTCAACAGAAAGGAATGCTCAGGTGAAAGATAAAATGGAGACCAAGTTTTATTGTGCAGAGGAAGCTCTTAGGTAGCTGACTTTAGAGAGAGCAGGCGGTAAATTGTTTTATATCAGACTTAAAAGGGCACCTGGCTCTTTTAAGTTGATTATCCCCTGGATCTGGAAAGGAAGGAAAACCAAGGGGAAAGGGGTTTCTCTATAGAATGTGGATTTTTCCCACCAGAGACTTTGCAAGGCAATTTCAAGGTATGGCAAGGAAATATATTTTGGGGTAAAACATTTTGATTTTCTTCCTTGTTATGCCAGAGTCAGATTGGAAAGTACGTCATGATATACAGGGTTAAATAAAACCCATCTGATGAGAATTTATGGTTTGTAGGCCATGACTCCCCAGACTGCTTAGAAAGGAATTTGGGTAAGATAAAAAATCAGAGCTTAGTCCTCAACAGAGCTTAGTTCTCAGTAAACACCTCCACAACACACACACACACTCCACACACACTCCATTTCCTCTATTATTGATATCTTACATTAGTACAGTATGTGAACCCCAAATATCAGAAGCAGGTCAGAGTTAATATAGAAAGTTTATTTTGCCAAGATTGAGAATGGGCGCCTGTGACACAGCCTCAAGAGGTCCTGACAACACGTGTCCACGGTGGTCAGAGCACAGTTTGGTTTTACACATTTTAGGGAGGCATGAGACATCAATCAACATATGTAAGATAAACATTGGTTTGTTCCGGAAAGGTGGGACAACTCTAAGCAGGGAGGGAGCTTCCATTTCAGATACATGAGAGACAAATGGTTGCATTCTTTTTTTTTTGAGACGGAGTTTCGCTGGAGTGCAATGGCGTGATCTCGGCTCACCGCAACCTCTGCTTCCTGGGTTCAAGAGATACTCCTGCCTCAGCCTCCCGAGTAGCTGGGATTACAGGTATATGCCGCCATGTCCAGCTAATTTTGTATTTTTAGTAGCGACAGGGTTTCTCCATGTTGGTGAGGCTGGTCTCAAACTTCCAACCTCAGGTGATTCTCCCACCTCAGCCTCCCAAAGTGCTGGGATTACAGGCGTGAGCCACTGCGCCCGGTCGATTGCATTCTTTTGAGTGTCTGTCTAGCCTCTCCAAAAGAGGCAATCAGATACGCATTTACCTCAGTGGGCAGAGGGGTGATTTTAAATAGAATAGGAGGCAGGTTTGCCCTAACCAGTTCCCTGCATGACTTTTCCCTTTAGCTTAGTGATTTGGGGACCCCAAGATTTATTTTCCTTTCACAGTACATTTATTATAATTAATGAATCGATATTGATACATTATTATTAAAGTTCATACTTTAGCTTGATTTCCTTGGTTTTTATCTAATATCCTCTCTTCTTCAAGAATCCCATCCAGGATACAAATTACATTGCATTGTTGTGTCTCCTTTGTCTCTTTTTGGCTGTGACCATGTCTCAGATTCTCAGACCATCCTTTGTTTTTGGTGACCTTGACAGTTCTGAAGAGTAGTGGTTGTGTATTTTATAAAATGTCCCTCATTTGAGATTTGACTGATGTTTTTCTCAAATCTGATTAGTGTTTTGGGTTTTGTAGGTGACCATTTACTTAAGCAACACAGGGCTGCATTTGGAAGCTTGTTTTTTGTTTGTTTGTTTGTTGTTTTTGAGACGGTGGCTCACTCTGTCACCCAGGCTGGAGTGCAGTTGCAGTGGCATGATCTCAGCTCACTGCAAACTCCGCCTCCCGGGTTCAAGAGATTCTCCTGCCTTAGCCTCCCAAGTAGCTGGGATTGCAGGTGCCCACCACCACACCCGGCTAACTTTTGTATTTTTAGTAGAGATGGGATTTCGCCGTGTTACCCAGGCTGGTCTTGAATGCCTGATCTCAGGGGATCCGCCCACCTTGGCCTCCCAAAGTGCTGGGATTACAGGCATGAGCCACTGCACCTGGCCGGAAGTTTTTAAATAAACGTTTTTTGAGTACATGAATATTTACCAGTAAGAAAATAAATTCAGAAAGTTTAAGAAATATGACAAAAGATACCTTACTCATCAGAGGCAAAACTAGGATCAGAACCCAGGACTCTGACTCAGAAACTCTACTTTCCAGTAGATTATATTAACCTCAAAATAATCACAGCAACAGCTTCTAGACACTGTCCTAGTTAATATAGTATATATTGTTTCTAATTCTCTCAACAACATTTCAAGGAATGCATTATTATCCTATTTTCCTGAAGCTCAGGGATATCTGGAGGATCTTCTCCAAGGCCACACAGTGAAAAAGTGGCCTGGCTTTTGAACCAACTGTGGCTGCCTCTAGAGTTTCTGCCCATACCATTACCATTGCAGAGAGTTCTCAAAGATGACTAAGTGATTCTTCCTGCCTCAAAACTCTCCAAAGCCTCCCCGACACTGCCAGTGAAACTCTGCCTGCCCTACACACCCTCACTTCCCACTTTCCCAACCGCACTTCCTACTCCAGGCATGGGAAGCCCCTGGCCACTCCCATAATGGGCACACTGCTTCACGGATCTTTGTAAGTGCTGTTGTCATGCTTAGAACACCTTTCCTCTCCCATCTCTTACCCTTCTGTGGGAGACAGGGGATCTTATTTATATTTCACCCATCAGTTTCAACTCCTAACTCTATGAAACAAACCTCTGATCCATCCAAGTGGACTTCGTCCTCCCAGCGCTGTGCACCTTAGTTCATAGTACATGCCACTATTATTGTACTGCTCATACCATAGTGACGTTGTTCAAGTATAGCTCTTACTCTCTAACCAGACATGGAACTTCTCTGAGCAAGGATACTTTCCTATTCATCTTCACACCTACCATAACCTAGTAGAGTGCCTGGCACATCACCAGTGTTCAATAATGAATGAATGAATGACAAATACATGAGTAAATATGGAAGAGTATATAACAATCTTCCACACAGGAACGTACAGCTCCCAAAAGTGAACTGAATGCTGCCTCCAGACTCCCTTCTCCTCCAAAGCCAGGGGCACCTGGCCAATCTCTCCAGGAGTTTTCCATCTCGCTATTAAATGCATCTTGTTGGATCCATGGACGAATAACACCAAGGACCTCAGAGTGAAGAATTGGCTTAATCTCAGTATCTAAGCGAGTTAATGAGCCAGAAATCCAGCAGAGCCTCTTCTGTCATTTCGCAAAGAAAACACAGGAAAAGTTCCATCATAAACTACCTTAAAGGCCAAATATCTATTCCACAAAGACATTCTCATCAGCTCTGTATAGAAGAATCCGATGCTGGTTTAATCCCCTTTCCCTTTTGCTGTCCCTGAGCAATTCAAAGTGGAGTGGAAACCTGGCAGTTAACCAATCAGCTTGATTGGAATAAACAGCCAAATTAGATAATTAATGACCATGTTTGCCAAATTTCCGCTTCATTTTTTGCTGGGTAGATACATCCCTGAGGCTACAGATACATTTACGAGCAAATTGCCCAATTTTCCTGCTGAATCCTCCTGTATCATGAATCTCACATATACCCTTTCCGGTTCTTTTCCATCACTTTAGAAAACAGCTAGAGAAAGAGTCATGCTCACGGCACTGGGAAACTAACCCTCACACTCAGTTCTTAGAAGAAGACTGGTGGCCTCGTTTGGCAGGTCAACCCAGGCCAAGGTTATGACCTTGCCTTTCCTTTCTACATCAGCATCCACAAAGTGACTGCTCTGCCTGCCCTTTGACACAGGAGCCAAGAAAAGTGGGAGATCCTCTCCTACAGGTCACATACTGGATGTGACTTGAGGAATTGATATCCTTCCTCTCTAGATTGTTTCACCTCGCTATTTGCATGACTGGGAGAAGCTATGTCTATTGCTTCCCTGAGGCTCTTTTTGGCCATTATTGCATTGATGGAAAGTTGAGTGGCAGGACATTTCTAGATCAAAAAAAGATTTCTGGATTAAAATCTAGAGGTCTAAAGGAGGCAGTTTTTTGCAATGGAAGTAACATGGTGGTTGTCTTCATTTGTTTGTGTTGCTATAAAGGGATACCTGAGGTTGGGAAATAAGGAAAACATGTGTGCAAGAAACATGGGGTCTGCATTTGTTTCTGGTGAGGCCTCAGGAAGCTTCCACTCATGAAGGTGAACAGGAACAGTCATCACATGATGAGAGAAGAGGCAAGAGAGAGAGGAGGTGCCAGGCTCTTTTCAACAAGCAATACTTGTGAGAACCATGAGTAAGAACTCATTCATTACCATGTAAGGACTGCACCAACCCATTCTTGAGGGATCCACCCCCATGATCCAAACACCTCCCACTAGACCCCACCTCCAACATTGGAGTCAAATTTTAACATGCGACTTGGTGAGGCCAAATAAACCATATCCAAACCATAGCAATGGTCAACAAGATAAGGAGTATAAAGCATCTTGCACAGATTTTAATCAGGTGCTGGGAAGCTGGAAGATAGGGGATAGAGAGAGTTGCAGAGCTAGTATTAGCAGAGTCAGTCCACCCTGTAGCTATATTCAATTACTGGCGTTAGAGTACTCAGGAATTCTCGAACCTTTCAAGAAGCACAGTTTTTTGGTTTTTTTTTTCATTATTTAGAGAATACTTCATTAGTTTCTGTAATCAAACCCATGTAGATAAGATCTTACATATTTAATATAGTGTGTTACCCCTGTACAAGTGGAATAGTATTACATTTAACATTTCTAGACCAATACGGCTGTTAACTTCTGTACAATGCCAACTTAATACAGTAAACTGGGATATCTTTTCCAAAGGTAACAACACAGCTAATGTTTCCAAAAATTCAAATTACATATGTGTATATATATATTTATATTAAAAAACCAATAATAGTAGTATGTTATGCATCAACAACTGCAACAGCTTTTCTAGGTTCTGCAGTCATCTGAACAAAATTACAGAGATATCCAGCACACTCCATTTTAAAAAGTCAGGGTGGGGGAAGGTAAAAAACAAATCCCCAGAATATTGCAAAGTTCTGTTACTGTTGTGGTACCTGGCACCATTTTTTAAAATTAACTTTTGAATCATCATCTGGAAAGAAAACATTCTAGAATAACATCCTTAAAAACAGCTCTGATAAAGCACGGTCACTACTACATATCATAAAGCAGGTACAAGATATTTTACAATCACAGAGGTATAATACAGTACCGTCCTATACCTATAATACTAGAGGATACAATTGAAAAGACATCATTTGGCCGGGCATGGTGGCTTATGCCTATAATCCCAGTACTTTGGGAGGCCAAGGCAGGAAGATCACCTGAGGTTGGGACTTCGAGACCAGCCTAACCAACATGGAAAAACCCTGTCTCTACTAAAAACAGAAAATTAGTCGGGTGTGGTGGCACATGCCTGTAATCCCAGCTACTCGGGAGGCTGAGGCAGGAGAATTGCTTGAACCCAGGAGGTAGTGGTTGCAGTGAGCAGAGATCGTGCCATTGTACTCCAGCCTGGGCAACAAGAGCAAAACTCCATTTCAAAAAAAAAAAAAGGCATTATTTGAGACTTGATTCTACTTTTCCAGCAGAGGGCCCAAAGGATGGCATGACACAGCTCTGTAAAGAAATGCACCTTCTTAGGATTTCCTTTAATTAGTGGCACAGTTCTAGGTACTCACTGTTCTTCATGAACACCAGCTAAAAACTGGTTTCTTAAAAAAAAGAAAGAAAGAAAAAGGAAAGGAAAATAAAGAAAAGACAAAAACCCAAAACCATGAGATTCATACAAAGATGACTGAGTAGGGGCTAGGAAGACTCAACCTAACTTACTTACATGATGAGAGCTCCATGGAAGAAAGGAGTTGCTAAGCAGTGAATAAGCACACTTTTAATGGTCACACGTCTACATTACATTGGAACCCTTGTTGGGATTTTATGCATTAAAAAATATCTTTTTAGTGTTTACCTACTTCATGCTAACTGCTATTCTACAGACACAATGATAAACAAGACAAATAACTTATAATCTAGTGAACAGGCATTATCACCTTCTCACTCCTGCAAAACTGATATTAAAACCCCATCTTGGTCATCCTTGACCACTCCAAGGTCGACAAACCAGGCAGGGATACTAGAACTGGAACTAAATGCCGAAAACAGATCAGAGTTTCCAGGGGATGAGGGACAGGGTGGACAACTACAAAAGAGATGCACAGGACAATTTTTAGGTGAAGGTAGTGTTCTACATGGCACTATGGTGATGGATACATGATTCTATGCATTTTCAAATGCCATTGAAATGTATCTCACAAAGAATGAAGCAAAATGTAGGCAAAAATGTTAAAAATCAACTAGGAGGTGATGGAATCTCAGGGGAGAATGCAGACTGTGATAAATTGTATTACAAATGTATCACATAATCCAATTAAGCAGCAAGCACACCAACACCAGATATTGGCTTCTAAATACCATTCTCTAACAAAAGAAACCAGAGCACTGGAGAAGTGCTTGATTCTAGCGCTGGGACAGGGAAAACGCAAAATGAGCCTGAAGTATTGTGTAGTATCAAGAAAGGAAGTGCTCAAAAAACAGAAGGATGGAGGCAGGTCAAAAGGACACAACAACCAAACTGAAAGAGTTCCCAGTGGCCAAAGCTGAAACAATTTGAGTACTAAATTAATTAATTAACTAAATAACATGATACTAAATTGCAATCCAAAGCATAAAATAATTATACATGAGTCCATACTGATATAAATGTATTCATATAATTAAATAAATATGTAAATAAGGGAGAAAAGATAAATCTTTCTTAAAAAAGAATTCCAAATAATTATGTAGATACTCTCCTTCAAGAGATGGAGTCTAGTTCTACCTCCCTGTGCTTGAACCTGGGTGGATCTTTATGACTTGCTTCCAAAGAAGAGAATATGGAAGGGGGGGATGGGTAACTTTACAGTGAAGAAAACTTCCAGTTACTACCTTGACTGAGTGATCAAGGTTAACATCAACACTAGTAAGAGATGTTGACAGTATGTACCCCTTGATATGATGCAATTCGAAAGACATGTTACCTTTGTGGCATTTTTTTCTAAACAAAAATATAACCCCAGTATCAACACATGAAAAACATCAGAAGCCCAAATTGAGAGACATTCCACAAAATAATCAAAAATCCTCAAAACTCAATGTCATTAAATAAAGGAAAGCCTGAGAAACTGTCCCAGATCAGGGAACCCAAAGGAGACGTGACAACTAAATGTAATGTGGGATCCTGGATTGGATCCTGAAATAGATAAAGAACATTAATGAACGATTAGTGAAATCCTAATAAGTCAGGAGTTTACTTAATAGTAACATGCCAATGTCATGTCTTTTAGTTTTTAAAATGTACACTGGTAATATAAGATGTCAACATTAGGGGAGGCTGGGTGAAGGACAGACAGAAATTCACTGTGCTCTCTTTGCAAACTTTATATCAATCTAAATTTTTTCCAAATAAAGTTAAAAAAAATTGTTTTATTTTTAATTATTATGGATACATAATAGTGGTACAGATTTATGGGGTACATGTGATATTTTGATACAAGCATGCAAGGCATAATGATCAAATCAGGGTGACTGGGATATCCAACACCTGAAGCATTTCTTTGTATTAGGAGCATTCCACTCTTATTTATTTTGAAATATATAATAAGTTATTAACTATAGTCACCCTATTGTGCAAGCAAACATTAGATCTCATTCCTTCTTCCTAAATAAATGCAGTTTGTCAAAAACCCATAGAAGGTACAACACCAAGAGAGAATCCAATATAAACTATGGATTTGGGTTGCTAATGATGTGTTCATGAAGGTTCACAGATTGTAGCAAATGCAATTGCAGTGGGGGATGCTGATAGTGGAGGGGGATCTGCATGTATCAGGCAAAGGCTGTATGGAAACTCTCTGTGCTTTCTGTTCAATTTTGCTATTCACCTAAAACTTCTTAAAAAATTAAAGTCTATTAAAAACAAATGCATGCAGATTTACCCCTAGCTGTGACTGAATTACTTTTTGGTAGGTTATAGGGTTTGGCTGTGTCCCTACCCAAATCTCACCTTGAACTGTAATTGTAAATTTCCCACGTGTCAAGGGCAGGGCCAGGTGGAGATAATTGAATCATGGGGGGGCGTTCCCCTATACTGTTCTTGTGGTAGTGAATAAGTCTCACGAGATCTGATAGTTTTATAAAGGGGAGCTCCCCTGCACAAACTCTCTCTTGCCTGCCACCATGTAAGACACTCCTTGGCTCTTCCTTCATCTTCCGCCATTATCATGAAGCCTCCCCAGCCATGTGGAGCTATGAGTCAATTAAACCTCTTTCCTTTCTAAATTACCTAGTCTTGGGTATGTCTTTATTAGCAGTGTGAGAACAGACTACTACAGTAAATTGGTACTGGTAGACTGGGGTGCTGCTGTAAAGATGCCTGAAAATGTGGAAGCAACTTTGAAGCTGGGTAACAGACAGAGGTTGGAACAATTTGGAGGGCTCAGAAGAAGACAGAAAAACGTGGGAAAGTATGGAACTTCCTAAAGACTTGAAGAGCTCAGAAGACAGGAAGATGTGGGAAAGTTTGGAACTTCCTAGAGACTTGTTGAATGACTTTGACCAAAGTGCTTATAGTGATATGGACAATAAGGTCCAGGCTGAGGTGGTCTCAGATGGAGATGAGGAGCTTATTAGGAACTGGAGTAAAGGTCACTCTTGTTATGCAAAGAGACTGGCAGCATTTTGCTCCTGCCCTAGAGATCTGTGGAACTTTGAACTTGAGAGAAATAATGTCGGGTATCTGGGGGAAAAAATTTCTAAGCAGCAAAGCATTGAAAAGGAAGCATGCCATAAACGTTAGAAAAATTTGCAGCCTGACAATGCTGTAGAAAAGGAAAACCCATTTTCTGGGGAGAAATTCAAGCTGGCTGCAGAAATTTGCATAAGTAAAGGGGAACCAAATGTTAATTACCAAGATAATGGGAAAAATGTCTCTAGGGCCTATCAGATACCTTCACAACAGCCCCTCTTATCACAGGCCTGGAGGCCTAGGGGGAAAAAATGGTTTTGTAGGCCAAGCCCAGGGACCCTGTGCTCTATGCAGCCTCAGGACACAGTGCCCTGTGTCCCAGCTGCTTCAGCTCCAGCCTTGGTGGAAAAAAGCCAAGGTACAGCTCAGGCTGTTGCTTCCAAGGGTACAAGCCCCAAGTCTTGGTAGCTTCCATGTGGCATTGGTCTTGTAGGTACACAGGAGTCAGGAACTGAGGTTTGGGAACTTCTGCCCGAATTTCAGAAGATGTATGGAAACTCCTGGATTTCCAGGCAGAAGTTTGCTGTGGGAGCAGGGCCTTCATGGAGAACCTCTGCTAGGGCAGTGCTGAAGGGAAATGTGGGGTTGGAGTCCCTACACAGAATCTCCACTGGGGCACTGCCTAGTGGAGCTGTGAGAAGAAGGCCACACTCCTCCAGACACCAGAACGGTAGATCCACTGACAGCTTGTACCATGCACCTGGAAAAGCCACAGACACTCAATGCCAGCCCATGAAAGCAGCTGGGAGTAGCACTGTACCCTGCAAAGCCATAGGGATGGAGCTTCCCAACGACATGGGAGCCCACCTCTTGCATCAGTGTGACCTAGATGTGAGACACGGAGTCAAAGGAGATCATTTCAGAGCTTTAATATTTGACTGCTTCATTGGATTTCAGAGTTGCATGGGACCTGTAGTCCCTTCATTTTGGCCAATTTCTCCCATTTGGAAGGGGTATGTTTACCCAATGCCCATACCCCTATTGTATCTAGGAAGTAACTAACTTGCTTTTGATTTTACAGGCTCATAGGTAGAAGGGACTTGCCTTGTCTCAGATGAGACTTTGGACTGGGGACTTTTGAATTAATGCTGAAATGACTTAAGACTTTGGGGGACTGTTGGAAGGGCATGACTGGTTTTGAAATGTGAAGGAATGAGATTTGGGAGGGGCAAAGGGTGGAATGATATGGCTTGGCTGTGTCCTCACCAAAATCTCATCTTGAATTGTAACAATCCCCACAAGTCAAGAATGTGGCCAGATGGAGATAATTGAATCATGGGGGTGGTTTCCCCTATACTGTTCTAGTGGTAGAGAATAAGTCTCACAAGATTTGATGGTTTTATAAATGGGATTTCCCCCACACAAGCGCTCTCTTGCCTGCTACTGTGTAAGACATCCCTTTGCTTCCTTTGTCTTCCATCATGATCGTGAGGCCTAGCCAGCCATGTGGAACTGTGAGTTGTTTAAACCTATTTCCTTTCGAAATTACCCAGTCTTAGGCATGTCTTTATTAGCAGTGTGAGAACAAACTAATACAGTAGGTCCATGCTTACATAGAAAAACAACTAGAAGAGCTAGATTAAAAGAAAAAAAAAGTAACCTATTTGAAAACATTAAAGAGCTTCAAGGCTATTGAACTTCAGACAGCAGATTCCAGAGAAAGGGGAAGTGTACTGGAGAAGCCAAGCTTTTTACATGAAGCTTTTCCCCCTTGGAGCATTTACCAATCTTTATATAAGGCTGAAAAGCCAGCAGGTCTTCATAAAAATCTCACCTGGTGAGAGAGAAAAAAACTGGACTGTATAGATACCAGGGCACCCATGTCTTGAGAAGCCAGGATTGTGGAGAGAAGGAAAGCACAGACGGTTAAGCCTGACATTCAGCATCAGTTTTTCTATCAAAGTGCATTTTCTTCTTGGTAGGAAAGATGCTAAGAAACCAAGTGGAAACAGTTGAAAATAGAGTCAAGCTTTCAGTGGTTTCACAGTGCTGAGAAATTAAAATTAAACTTCAGGACTCATCAAGGAGAAAGAACCCTAAGAAACTTCCTGGTTCTCCCATAGCCAACATCATACTGAATGGGTTAAAGATGAAAACATTCCCCCTAAGAACTGGAACGAGACAAGGATGTCCACTCTCACTACCCCTATTCAACATAGTACTGGAAGTCCTAGCCAGAGCAATCAGGCAAGACAAAGAAATAGAAAGCATTCATATAGGAAAAGAGAAAGACAAGTTATCTCTCTTCACTGATAATATGATTCTATACCTAAAAAGCCCTAACAATTCCAACAAAAGATTCCTAGCCCTGATAAACTACTTCAGTAAAGTTTCAGGATACAAAGTCAATGTACACAAATCAGTAGCACATCTATGCACCAATAACATTCAAGCCGAGAATCAAATCAAGAATGCAATCCCATTTTACAATAGCCACAAAAAATATAAAATATCTAGGAACACATGTAACCAAGGAAGTGAAGGATCTGTACAAGGAGAGCTACAAAACATTGCTGAAAGAAATCACAGATGACACGAACAAAAGGAAATATTCCATGATCATGGAGTGGAAGCATCAATATCATTAGAATGTCCATACTGCCCAAAGCAATCTACAGATTCAATGCAATTCCTATCAAAATAGCAATGACATTTTTCATGGAATTACCAAAAAAAGTTCTAAAATTCTATGGGACCAAAAAAGAGCCTAAATAGCCAAAGCAATCCTCAGCAAAAAGAACAAAGCTGGAGGCACCACATTACCCAACTTCAAACTATACTACAAAGCTATAGTAACCAAACAGCATGATACGGATGCAAAAAATAGACATATAGACAAATGGAACAAAATATAGAACCCAAAAATAAAGCTGAACACCTGCAACCAAATGATCAACAAAGTTGACAAAAATAACCAGAGGGGAAAGGACACCCTATTCAATAAATGGTGCTGGGAAAACTGGCTAATCCTATGCAGAAAAATGAAGCTGAACCCCTGTCCCTCACCATATACAAAAATTAACTCGAGATGGATTAAAGACTTAAATGTAATACTTAATAAAAATTATAGAAGAAAACATAGGAAATACTCAAAGATTGGTAAGGCACTTCTGGATTGATGGGGCCCTCCAAAATTCCACTCCTCCATAAAAGCGCAGAGAACAACAGAAGCAGAATTGGTCAAAATCACCTATTTCAGAACTCTGGAAATTAACCAAAGGCTAATCAATATGAGGTGCATTTATTTAAGAAAAAGAGCTAAATCTTAGTAAGGATAACAATCTTAGCGGTTTTTTAACTTGCCTTGGTCTCACCCCCACTCCTACCTTTCAGCTTAAAAACCAGCAGCCTCACAAGCACAGTAGCTATGAAGAACAGCAGTGTAGCAGCCACTGGAAGGGGCATAAGAGATTTGAAACCCTCTCAGAAAACTAATTCCCAGAGAGCTGTCACTCTATGACCCTTCTAGCAACTCCCTGGAAAAGCCCCATTCATAAAGCCCCTCTTTATTTGACCTGACTCAGAGCTTACTCAGTGGGCATTTGTCAAAATCATCAGTGCCAATTAATTAACATCACAGCTGCCTCAAGTGGCGAAACTAGCTGGGCCAAACGACAGGCTGGCAGAAAACTCAAAAGGAAAATATGGAAAACGAGATGTCCATAGGGAACTTTGAAAAATCTAAAAGGCCATGAGCATGGCTAGGATTTCATGCATGCCCAGGAAATACCTGAGAAAACCCTAATCTCTTACCTGTGTCTAACCTTGAGGCTCTTTTCAAAGCAGGAAATGAAGGCAAAGGCAGAATTGTAAGCCACTGGAAACCTGGAGATATACCCCGACACACACAAAGAGCCCCTCAACTTAAAATGAGAGATACACTGGTTCAAGGCATTTGAGGAAACCTCTGTCTAATAATTATATGAACATTAAGTTAGTAAGTAGAAGCTTCAGTGGCCACACACAACAAAGAATAAAACTTTACAGAATAAGTCCAGGAAAGTCACTAGGAAAACAAACAACAACAACAATTAAAAAAAAAAAAAAAAAAAAAAACAACAAAAAAAAACTTGAAGAGCAAGGAAGAATCTGACTTCCAGAGTGGCTGCATTCTATTATTTTTAATGTCCAGCATTCACAAAAAAGTTTAAAATGTGAAAATAAATAGGAGAGTATAGCCTACATATAGGAAAAACAGTCAACAGAAACTATCCCTGAATAAGCCCAGATATTGAACTTGCTAGACAACTACGTTAAACAAGCTATTATAAATATGTTCAAAGAACTAAAAGAAACTGTATCCAAAGACTTAGAGAAAATTATGACAACAACATCTCACCAAAAAGAAAATTACCGGGTATATACCAAAAAAATAAAAATAAACCATTCTACCAAAAAGACACCTACACTCATATTTTTATCACAGCACTATTCAAATAGAAAACACAAGGAATCAACCTAGGTGCTCATCACTGATGGATTAGATAAAGAAAATGTGGTACATTGGAATTCTACAGAAAATCCCCATTCATAAGGCCCCTCTTTATTTGACCAGACTGAGAGCCCATTCAGTGGGCATTTGTAAAACACCATCAGTGCCAATTAATTAACATCACAGCTGCTTGTGATATTATATTTATATAGAAAATATGAAGAAATGGAAATTCTGGAGTAGAAAAGTAGAATAATTAAAATGAAAATTTCAGTAGAGGGGCTGAATAGAAGATTTGAGATGGCAGAATAAAAAAATAGAAAGACTGAAGATACGTCCATTGGAAGGACATAAGGAACAGAAAGGGGAAAAAATTAAGAAAGACTAACATAGCCTCATAGACTTGTAGGACAACATCAAGCCTACCAACATACACATAATGCGAGTCCCAAAAGGAATATAGATGCAAACATCCTCAATAAAATACTAGTGAACTAAATCAAGCAGCATGTAAAAGGATTATACATCAAGACCAAGTGGGATTCATCCCAGGAATGTAAGGTTAGTTTAATATCCAAAAATCAATCAATGTAACACACAATATTCATAGAATAAAGCTGAGGGGGGAAACATATGATCATCTCAATAGATAAAGAAAAAGTATTTGACAAAATCCAACATCTTTTTATAATAAAACACCCTACAAACTAAGAATAGAAAGAAACTTCTTCAACCTGATAAAGGGCATCTAGGAAAAAACCTACAGTTATCATTATACTTAATGGCAAAAGACTGAATGCTTTCCTTTAAGGTCAGGAAGAAGACGAGGATGTCCATTCTTGCCTCTTCTATCCAACATTATACTGGAGGATTTAGGTAGTGCCATTAGGCAAGAAAATGAAATAAAATATATCCAGATTGAAAAGGAAGAATCAAATATCTCCATTAGCAGATGGCATGATCTTCTGTATAAAAAGATCCTAATGAATCTGCAAAAAAACCTATCAGAACTAACAAATGAATTCATCAAGGTTGAATTCAGCAAGATAGGCTACAAGATCAATATACAAAATTCAATTGTAGTTCTATACACTAACAATAAACAGTTTTTAAAAAATTTTATGAACAATTCTATCTATAATAGCACCAAAAAGAATAAAATACTTAGAAACAAATTTAACAAAAGAAGTACAGTTAATGACAGGGATACATTCTGAGAAATGTCCTTAAGACAATTTCATCATTGTATGAACATCATTTTGTATTTACACAAACCTAGATGGTATAGCCTGCTACACAACTAGGCTATATGGTATAGCCTATTGCTCCTAGGTTACAAACCTATATAGCATGTTACTTGACTGAATCCTGTAGGCAATTTTAACACAATTATAAGTACTTGTGTATCTAACACTCTAAACATAGAAAAGCTACAGTAAATATACAGTATTATAATCTTATGGGATCACTGTCATACATCCAGTCCACAATTGACTGAAACATTGCTATATGGCATATGACTGTACAAGATTTGCACAAATGAGAACTAGAAAACATTGTTGAAACAAGTAAGAGAAGACCTAAAAACATGCAAAGATATCATCCCATGCTCATGGATCAGAAAACTTCATACTGCTAGAAAGACAAGACTCCCCCATATTGGTCTATGGAACTTAATAGCAAGAAAACAAGCTTATTTTAAAATGGGCAAAGGACTTGAATAGCCATTTCTCTGAAGAAGACATAAAAATGGCCGAGAGGTATATGAAAAGGCACTCAATTTCACTAATCCACAGAGAAATGCAAATTAAAGTCACAAGGAGATATTGCCTCACACCGTTTAGGATGGCTATTATCAAAAAGACACACGACAACAAGTGTTGGTGAGGGTGTAGAGAAAATGAAACCCTTGTACTCTGTTAATAGGAATATAAATTGCTGCAACCTTTATGGACAATAGTATGTAGATTCTTTTAAAAATTAAAAATAGATCTATCATAGGACCCAACAATCCTTCTTCTGGGCATATACCCAAAGGAAACAAAATCAGCACTTCATAGAGATATCCATGCTTCCATGTTCATTGCAGCATTATTCACAATAGCAAAGATATGGTAACTTCCTAAGTATCTGTCAACAGATGAATGGATAAAGAAACAGTGAATAATATTCCATTTGACTATAGTAACACTTCACTATGTATATCAAAACGTCATGTTGTACACCCTAAGTATATACAATTTTTAAAAACCAAATTGGTGTATAGATTCAAAGGAATTGTGATCAAAATCCCAGCTGCCTTTTTTTTTCCTTTTCTTTTTCCTTTCCCTTTTTTTTTTTTTTTTAACAGAAACTAACAAGATGATCCTAAAATTCATATGGGAAATGCAAAGGACCCAGAATAATCAAAACAATCTTTAAAAAGAACAAAGTTGGAGCACTTACAAATCCTAGCCTCAAAACTTAACAATAAAACAGCATGGTACTGGCATAAGGATAGACCAAAATATCAATGGAATAGAATTGGGAGTTCAAAAATAAACCTTCATATTTATGGCAAATTTATTTTTGATAAGAGTCCAAGACAATTGAATAGGGAAATTGTCTTTTCAACAAATGGTGTTGGGACAACTGGATATCCATAAAAAGACAAAAGAAGTTAGAGTCCTACCTCACACCATAGCCAGAATTAACTCAAAATGGATCATCAACCTAAATGTGGGAGCTAAAACTATAAACCTCTTAGGAGAAAACTGTTGTGGTAAATTTTTGTGACCTTAGGCCAGGCAGTACTTTCTTGGATATGATACAATAAGCATAACAAAAAAAAGATAAATCATACTCATCAAAATTAAAGTCTTTGGTGCTTCAAAGAAGACAATCAAGAAAATGAAAAGGCAACTAATAGAATGGAAGCAACCATCATATGAATGAATGCTCAATAGCACTGGTCATTAAGGAAGCACAAATCAAAACCACAATAAGATACCACTTATTAGAATAGCTAGAATCGAGATCGACCATAACAAATGGGGGCAAGAATGTGGAGAATTTGGAATCCTCATGCAATGCTGGTAGGATTATAAAATGGTGCAGTAACTTTGGAAAACTGTTTGGCAGTTCCTCAAAACGTTAAGCATAGAGTTATTGTATGATCCAGCAGTGTCACTCCTACAAATATACCCAAGAGAAATGAAAATATATTTTCACACAAAAACTTGTATTTGAATGTTACTAGCAACGCTTTTCATAATAGCCAAAAAGTGGAAACAACCCAAATGTCCATCAATGGCTGAATAAACAAAAGGTGGTATATACACACTCTGGAATATGATTTGGCAGTAAAATGAAGTACTAATGATGAACCTTAAAAACATTAAGTGGAAGAAGCCAGTCACAAAGGCCACATATTGCATGATTCCTTTTAAATGAAATATCCAGAATAGGCAAATCCATAGTAACAGAAAAATACATCAGTGTTTACTAGGGGCGAGGGGGTGGGGGTGATGAAGAATGACTGCTAACGGATATGGGTTTCTTTTGGGAGTAGTAATGAAAATGACCTAAAATTAGATAGTTGTGATTGTTGCAAAACTCTGTGGATATACTAAAACCACTGAATTTTATACTGTGAAGTGGTAAATTTTACTGTATGTGCATTACATGTCAATAAAATATTACTTTTTAAGTTTTTTTTTTTTTTTTTTTTTGAGACAGTGTCTCACTCTGTTACCAGGCTGGAGTGCGGAGGCAGGATCTTGGCTCACTGCAACCTCTGCCTCCCAGGTTCAAGCAATTCTCCTGCCTCAGCCTCCCGAGTAGCTGGGACTACAGGTGCACGCCACCATGCCCAGCTAATTTTTGTATTTTTAGTAGAGACGGGATTTCACCTTGTTGGTCAGGATGGTCTTGATCTCCTGACCTCGTGATCTGCCCGCCTCAGCCTCCCAAAGTGTTGGGATTACAGGCATAAGCCACCACACCCGGCCGTTTAAAATAATTTTTAATACCAAAAATTGTCAGACTGCATTTTTAAAACATGCATGCTGCTTACAAGATGTCCTATATATAAGAAAGTTGAAAGTAAAAAAAAATGAAAAATATATACTATGCAAGCACTAATCAAAAGAATGCTGACATAGCTCTCAAACAAGGTAGACTTTAAGACAAGAAGCACTGTTAGAGCTATAGATGAACACTACCCATGGTACATATTTACCTATGTAACAAACCTGCACATCCTGTACATGTACCCTGGAACTTAAAACGATGAACATTTCTCAATGAATGAAAAGAGGTCAATTTCCCAGGAAGACACAACAAAACTTGCATGTGTTAATAACACAGCTTCAAAATATAGACAACAAAAACTGAAAGAGCTAAAAGATATAGCAAATAAATCTACAACCATAGTAAGAGTCATTAACACACCATCCTCAGTAACTAATAAAACAAGCAAAGAAACGACAGTAAGGATGATGAAAACTTAAACATGATTAACCAACTTCACAAGTGACATACTGAGAACATAACATTCAATGACATAGAATATACATTCCCTTCTCAAGGACACATAAGATATTTGTTAAAATAGACCATATCCTGGTCGTAACACAAGTCTCAAATATAAGAGAACTGAAGTCACAAAGAGTAAATTTTCTAAACACTATGGAATTAAGCTAGAAATAAATACAGTCATGCATTGCTTAGCAACAGGTATACATTCTGATAAGTATGTAGTTGGACAAGTTTGTTATTGGGCAAGCCTCATACATAGAGTGTACTTTCACAGACCTAGATGGTATAACCTACTACACACACAGGCTATATGGTACACCCTATTGCTCCCAGGCTACAAACCCGTATAACATGTTACCGGACTGAATATTGTAGGCAATTGCAACACAATGGCAAGTATTTGTGTATTTAAACATACCCAAACATAGAAAGGTACAGTAAAAAATGATATTAAAGATATCAAAATGGTACACCCTTAGACGCCACTTACCATGCATGAACGGAGCTTGCAGAAGTAGAAGCTGCAGTGGGTGAATCTGTATGAGCGGGGAGTGAATGTGAAGGTCAGACATTCTTGTACGCTACTGTAGACTTTACAAACATTGTACACTTAGGCCACACACATTTATAAAAATATATTTTATTTTTTCAAGAATAAATTATTGACCTCAGCTTACTGTAACTTTTTTACTTTATAAACTGTAATTATTTTTAATGTTGGCACTTTTGTAATAACACTTAGCTTAAAACACAAACACATTGCCCGGGCAGAGTGGCTCATGCCTGTAATGCCAACACTTTGGGAGGTTGAGGCGGGTGGATCATGAAGTCAGGACTTTGAGACCAGCCTGGCCAACATGTTGAAATCCCGTCTCTACTAAAAATACAAAAAAAAAATTAGCTGGGGGTAATCCCAGCTACTCAGGAGGCTGAGGCAGGAGAATCGCTCGAACCTGGGAGTAAGCTGAGATCGCACCATTGCATTCCAGCCCAGGTGACAGTGAGAGACTCCATCTCAAAAAAACAAAAACAAACAAACAAAAACCCACATTGTACAGCTGTACAAATTTTTTTTCCCTTATATTCTTATTCCGTATGCCTTTCTATTTTAAATTTTTTATTTTTAAACTTTTTTGTTAAAAACTAAGACACAAACACACACATGAGCCTAGGCCTACACAGAGTAGGATCCTTAATCCCACTGTCTTCCCCCTCCACATTTCACCCCACCGGCAGGTCTCCACACAATAACAGGCATGGAGCTGTGTATGATAACAATGCTGTCTTCTAGAATACTTCCTGAAGAACCTGCCTGAGGCTGTTTTACAGTTAACTTTTTTTATAAGTAGAACGAGTACACTCTAAAATAACTAAAAAGTATAATATAGTAAATACATAAACTAATAACATAGTTGTTTATTATCATTGTCGAGTATTATGTACTATATGTAATTGTGTGTGCTATACTTTTATACAACTGGCAGCATAATAGGTTTGTTTACAGCAGCACGTAGTTCACTGAGCTAGGATGTTACAATGGATATGACATCACTAGGTGATAGGATTTTTTTTCCGCTCCATTATAATCTTTTGGAACCACCACTGTATATGCAAACTGTCATTGACCAAAATGTTATTATGTGGTACACAGCTATAGCTAAAAATCCCTAGGAAATATTCAAATATTTGTAAACTGTATTGTTTAATTTTAAAAATTCCATTTTTAAATGAATGATAATGTAAACATGACCTATCAAAACTTGTGAGTTACAGCTAAGGCTGTACTCAGAGGGAAAATTTATAGCTTAAAAGTGTATATATTAGAAAATAAGAAAGGCTGAAAAATTGGTTGTCTAAAGATCCATCTCAAGAAGTTAGAAAACAGCAGGAAAGTAAAAGAAAGTGGAAGGATGGTAATAATAAAGACAAAAGCAAAAATTATCAACATAGAAGACAAACATATGGCAACTGAATATCAACAAGGCAAAACCTGATTCTTCAAAAATACCAGTAAAAGTGAAAGAAGAAATAGCACAGATATTACACAAAACTATCCCAGAGAATAGAAAAAGAGAGTATTCATACAAAACCATTTTATGAGGATGAAATAATATGAATACCAAAGTGTGATGAGGACATTACAAGAAGACAAAATTACATTCTATAGGATGAGCTGCAGGTAATAAAAGAGAGAAAGAGAGAGAGAAAAAATTTCAGGAAAATCTCTCTCATGAAAGCAGATGCAAAAATCCCAAATAAAATATTAGCAAGTCAGATCCAATGACAAATAAAAAGGAGAATCCTTCGTGATCAAATGGGTTTATTCCAGATAGAAGATGCCGGTGTAAAAATTAAAACTCAGTTAATGAGTTTACCATATTAACATAATAAATAAGTTAAATTATATGACCATCTTAATAAATGCAGAAAAGCATTCAATAAAATTTCACCTGTATTCATGGTAAAACCTTTAGCAAACTAGGAATAGAAAATAACTTTCTCAATCTAATAATAGTATCTTTAAAAAAAACCTACATCAAATATGATACTGATGATGAATTACTGAAAACTTTCCGTCTGAGTTCAAGAATAAAACAAGAATCCCCGCTTTCACTATAACTATATTGTACTAGAAGTCCCAGCCATTGAAAAAAGTCAGGAAAAAATGCAAGTATTGGAAAGTAAGAAATGAAACATCATTATTCCCACACAACATAACCACAACATAATTGTATGTATAAAACTCCAAAGAACTTGCAGACAGTTGGGTAATCTTAGCAAGGTCATTGGATATAAGGTCAATTTAAAAATCAATTATATTTTATATACAAGGAATGAACAATTAGAAAATGAAATTTTAAAAACAGCATTTACAATAGAATGGAAAATCAGAATCGTGGGAATAAACCCAAAGAAAATTTTTCTATATAGAAACTACAAACCTAATATTTCTACCATTATATTATTAATTAGTAATTATTAGTAAGTAAAGAGAGAGATGATGTTCATGAATGGAAAGACTCAATATTATGAAGATATCAATTATCTCTAGATTGATCTATAGATTCAATGTAATCTCAATAAAAATCCTGGCTTTGTTTTTCTTTCTGTTTTTTGAGACAGGATCTCATTCAGATACTCAGGCTGGAGTAGAGTGGCATGGTCACGGCTCACTACAGCCTTGACCTCCAGGGCTCAAGAAAGCTTCCCTCCTCAGCAGCCTGAGTAGCTAGCTAAGATCACACATGCACGCTGCTATACTAGGCTAATTTTGTTGATTTTTTGTAGAGACAGGGTCTCACTATGTTGCCCAGGCTGGTCTCAAACTCCTGGCTCAAGCAATCCTGGGCTCAAGCAATCCTCACATCTCCGCCTCTCAAAGTGCTGGGGTTATAGGCATAAGCCACAGCACCTCATTTCCAGCAACTTTTTCTTATTCCTGGAAATTAAAAAAGCTATTCCAAAATTTACATGGAAATGCAGAGAGACCAAAAAAAGCCAAGACATTTTCACAGAAAAAATTAGACGTTATTGCTGCTGTTGTTTTTATACAGTCATTGTTTTCTTAGGTTTATTCACATATTTACATTTTTGTTTTTCTCTATTTTTTCCTACATTTCAGACTTCCTTCTGAATTCATTTCTTTTCTTCCTGAATTGTATTTTTTAAAGTTACTAATAAATGTCACTTACTAAACTATCTCAAGCTAGCTCTGCAATTCTAGGTTTACAATTATTTCTTTAGCATTTTGAAGACAGAGTATTTTAATGTTGTCTTGACGATTTTGAGAATTCAGCTATCAATCTTACTGTCATCCCTTCATAGGTCATTTATCTTTTCTCTTTTAAAATCTTCTTTGTCTTAGTCTTTGACTAAGTACAAGGTACTCTTTCCTTATCCTATTTGGAATACATTGAACTTGAGTCTGTTAATTCATATCTTTCATCATTTAGGGAAAATCCTAAGCCATTATCTCTTCTAATATTGCCTCTCCATCATTCTGTCTAGTCTCTCCTTTTGATTAAACTCATGTAAAACCTTTTCGATCTGCCCTCTTCTTTTTTTTATCCTTTATTTCTCTCTGCTGCACTTCCAGTAATTTCTCAGCATCTATCTTCAGTTGCTTCATCTGCTGTTTAACCCAACCATTTGAGTTCCTAATCCCGATTATTACATTGTTTGTATTTAGAATTTTATTCATCTTCCCGGTTCTTTATAATAGTGTCTTGTCCCTTAGTTTTATTTTCAATACTCTCTGTTATTTTTTAAAATATATAAAAATATATATCTTATATTTCTCTTTGCTGATTCCAGTATCTGGAAAATGTATCTCAGTATGGTATTACTGGATTTCAGTTCCCAACCCACACAAGAACTTGAAATTAGGAACTCTCTAGACTTTCTCTTTTCCCCTGTACTCAAAGCGAAGGCCAAGATCACCAAGAATCTTCACTTTTTACTTCTGTGAGACAGGCTTCCTTCTTGGGATTCTTGGCTGTCTTTGGGAGAAGTCCCAGGTTTAGTGGAGGTGAGTGGTCTCTGATTCAACTTCACACTTTGTGTGGGCCAAGATCACCTCCTATGTCCTCCTTCATGCACACACACACAAGCATGCAAATGCACATATGCACACATCTACATTCTAGTCTTCCAGGAGCCTGCAGATGACCCCAGGGTAACTGTCAGCTGCAGCACTGATGTGCCATTCTAGATTCACACCTAATCTTGAAGGATTTCCCTTGCTGTACTGCCAGATCACCCATGCATTCATTTTTCTTCTATTTTATCAGTGTTTTAGCTGCTATGTACTGAGAGTTTCTCTCCAGACATCAATATCACCAATTTTATTGAAAAGGAAATATAAGCTTAAGGGTTTCTATTAGATAAATGAGGAGTAGCCCATTGTTGGGTCAAATGACGTTCTCGAGTTCAGGCAATGTCACTCACTAAGGAATGTGGGATAAAAACAACGACAACAACAAAGAGGAGTGTGAATGGGGTGAAGGCTGGGATATTCTCACAAAACTGTGCATACAATGTTCCAGTAATGGAGTTAGGAATGAAATCTACACCTCCTGATTTCCAAGGTTAGTCCTTTACCTAGGCTTTCTGACAGCTCTTTCTTCAGGAACACAGGTAGAATACTCTACATGACAGTCCACAATAGAGTGGACACAACCAATGCCTATCAAACAGCGGTATGTTTCAAAGAAACCCAGAACTGGCTTATCAAGGTAAAGACTTCAGAAAGCTCTAAATTCAGCAAAGTAAGCAAAATGTATTCGAGGGAATTAATGAGACATGTTTCCTCCTCAAGGAACTTCATGTACAGACTCATCTAGGCCAGTTCTTGGCTTTCAGACAGGTGAACCTACACTGAAAATAGAGCATGGTCTTCTGTGGATCAATTTCAGAAGTCACCCAAGCTGGAACTCTGCTTCTACTGAAGCCAAAGCTCTCTTCATCCAAAAAACAGGACAGCAGCCCAGGCCCTAAGGTCTCCGCTGCCAGACTCCATCATGCCACCTTCATTTCCCAAGGCTTCCCTCTGCTACCCACCCTGCTTTCCGTCTATAGCTGACCATCCTTTCCCCTTCCCCACCAAACCTCCACAGTCCCTCTCTCTCACAGCCCTCTTCTCCATGATCTTGTGAATGCACTGTTGTTTGTAATTTTCACTATCACAGCTGCAATACATGTTCTTAGGCATATGCATCAATTTCTCCAGGAAAAATGCCAATGAGTGAAACTGGTTGATCATAGAGTGTTCACATTGTTCACTTTCCTGGATATCACCAAAGACCTCACCAAAGTGGTTTACCAACTGCACTACCATCCACAGCTTATGGTGGAATCCTGGTCCTCCATATCCTTGCCAACACATGGTGTTATCAGACTTTATTTCTTAAGGAGCTTCTCCCTACAAGTCTGTCCAGCGAACTACTCCCTTCTGACCTGCTGATGGGTAGTGAATAACACATTTGCACTAGTTCAGGCTCTTCCAAACATTGGATCTTAGAGCAGGGGTCTATAGCACTTTCTGAAGAGTGAGCTGAGATCCGTCCATTCCTCCCAGCAGCTAAGTGGGAGAAGGGAATGTGATGGTTAATTTTATGGGTCAACTTGATTGGGCCATGGGATGCCCACATAGCTGGTTAGACATTATTTCTGGATGTGTCTGGAAGAGTGTTTCCAGGAGACAGTAACATTTGAACTGGTGGATAGAATCAAGCGGATGGCCCTCCCCAGTATGAGTAGGCATCATTCAAATCACTGAAGGGCCTGAGTAGAACAAAAAGGCAGAGAAAGGTTGAACTAATTCTGCCTGACTGCCTGAGCTGGAACATCAATCTTTTCCTGCCCTCAGCACTCCTTGTTCTCAGGCCTTCAGAGTCAGACTGGAACCTACACCACAGGTCTCCACTTCTAAGACTTTTGTACTGTATCCCTGGCTTTCCTGGGTCTCCAGCTTGCAGGTAGTAGATCATAGGACTCTCCAGCCTCCATAATTGCATGAGCCAATAACTTAGAATAAATCTCTTTGTAGATACAGATATAGACATTAATATGCTTTGTTGGTTCTGTTTCTCTGGGGAACCCTCATTAATACACTGGGAATAATGACTCTATCTTACTTTGAGTGAGAGCACATGCCAGTGGGAAGGAGAAGGAGAACTGAGGCTTCTACCACCCACACTGCTTACCAGCATGGCTGTTGGAGGTAAGGTCAGAAGTGGCACTGACTCTTGAGCCAGGGAAACTAGCCAGCCTGCCGCTGCTGGGACATAGTGCCCAGATAATGGGAACACCAGGTCCTGGAGGCAAAGGGTAGAGGGATATTTGGCCTCAATGATAGACAGCAGGCCAGAGGAGACCAGGCAAAGACGGGACAAAGGAACAGGAATGAGGGCAGTGAACGGCCTGGGAAATCTCTCTGCACATCTGGGTCTGAGACATGTGTTTGTCCATCATTCCACTTGTCAGTGTCAAGAGGCAGCAAAGGGGGCAGAGTGATTAAGCATGACCTCAGAAGGTAGCTAAGCCAGGGTCTTCTACCTACGAGTCCATGATCTTACACTGACCACTTATCCTCTCCCTGCCTCTGGTTCCTTGTTTGTAAAATGAGAATATTCATACGTGTTTATAAAGTTGCCATGAAAATAAATGAGATAATACCAGTAAAATACTTAGCAAGGGTCTGGTGCATAGTGAGGACTCAGTAAATGTTAGTTGTTATTCTTATCACCATCATTATTGCTATTTCAAATCATAGCCTATGACCAGCTTCCTCAGAGCAAACCGCAAATCAGGATTGGTATCTTATCCATCAATTCTGATTGATAGTGGTTGTCTGCTGAGGATTCCATGGTCACCCTTGTGCTCATCCGAAAAGAACAGTGGATTGTGATCCATTGGCAATGTCTGCCATGGCTCCAGATGGGGAGCAGTAGCAGAGGCGCCATGCACTTGACTCGCATGGTCTACATTTCACAATTTATCTGGCAGGAAATATTGATTCAGGAATGTTCCTATTTTAAGTTTCTAAGAGAGTACCTATGAACACCACCCCCACCCCCCACTGCCCCCCACCCCAACACACAAAAGGACTGGTTTTTAAACGAGGCCAACTGCACATGGCTTTTTAAAAAACTGTACTGAAAGCAGGTTCTCCCTCCTTTTCTGCTCTGTAGACAGTATCTATTTCATCATTCCTGGCTTCTCAGCTGCATCCCACCTGCAGCGGCAGGTGAGCCTCAGGTGGGCTCGTCGTAAGTGCGGTCCACACATAGGTTTCCACAGCTGGAGCTACTAAAGCAGACAGCCCTAGGGTGCCAAGAGATTCACATAAGAACACTAAAAAATAAAATAAAATAAAAAATGCCTGGGAATCCACAGGCCTGGATTCCAGCTTCAGCAGAAACCCACACTGTGAAACTGGGTGCAGCAAGTCACTTCACAGAGGCCTAGTTTCCTGTCACCAAAATAAAGGTCAGTGATCGCCAAGATCCCATCCAATTTTGTTATTCTGTTCTAGCAAAGGAAGTGCATCTCCTGTAGTTACTGTATGTTTGAAAGAGAAAGAAATGTGCCAAGATGTACACTTTAGTAGACCCTTGACTTTCTTAAAGGGAAAGCTCCAAAATTTTCCTAGATTCCCAAATGGCGAAATAGCACTCCAGCCCCATTTCTTCTGGGGACTAGTTTTTCACAATGATCAAAGGGTTTATCAGTATGAAAGATGATATTACAGAAAAGCGAGAATTAGAAAAATGGATTCTGGGGCAGGAGCTGGTCCTGTCTTAGAATCTATTCCCCCACCCATCCTGCCCCACACACCTGTACTCACACACATGAACTTCTTAGTCCATTGAACCAATGTCGTATTTCAGCAAAGTTATAAATTAGTGCCTATCATGGACTTCTGCTATTAACACTACAACTGTTAAATTCCTAACCATGAGGCAAGCATCTATTGAATACACACATACACAAAGTACCTAGACAACCATAGCTATGTAGTCTGTTTTGGTAATATGTCATCACGCAAATTTGCAATTGCTTTTGCCAACAGCTATATACTGAAAACATCATGACAATTTCCCAAAACCATAATGGATTTTGCACCTGTCTTTTCTCATATACAATAAATATAATATGTAATGATTTATTAGCATAAACTCATACGAATGACTTTTCAGAATCATCCAGGTCCTCTCATCTGAGTGAGACATGTCCCTTTCCAAACAACCTCCTCCTCGGGAGTGGCTGTTCTCAGTGACATGGTGTGGTCATTTTTGGCCCTTCTCCTTAGAAACTGCTTTTCAGAGCCAGTGAAGGAGTCTCAGAAGGAAATTGGATCCCAGCTGCTGACACACCTTGTTTCAGATCCAAAACAATATTTCCAGATCCATCCCAATGACACAGTTCACTTCAAGTCTCAAAAACCGTTTATAATTTGCCTCTGAATGGCTTTTTGCTGTTGTCCAAAACCCAAATCTACCCTTTATGGAGGAAAGTGGTCACCACTAAGGTTACTGGAGAAAGTGCACCACATCTGAATGCAGTTCCTCACGGACAACATCAAACATGTTTTAGACGTGGGCAGCACACACAGGATCTGATGATACCATCCTTAAAGGGGTTGTATTTAAGGGAAGGACATTCATTTGGGTTTTTCAAAATACCAAGTCATATATGAGTTTCAGGGATTTCCGAGTCAATTTCTACACTTCCACTCTGTCTACACCCATTCAGCCTCACCCTCTCCCTGATTCCCGTTAAAGTGGCTGCGTCAAAATAGCCACTTCAGAAAGCCCCCAGCATCACAACTGCCACCTGGGCATGACTGGGAGATCATCTGCCTATCATCCCGGATCAAGAAATTCTGTAGATTCTGCTACTGCCCTCCAGACGCGATTTGCTTGTTTAGCCGCCTACTTACAGGGTGAGGCTGCAAAGCAGGGCATTTTCGAAGACATCATCAGGAGAAGCAACAAACCGGGATCTCGCTTCCATACTGAGAAGATAAAAGAGGAAGCGACAAATAAAATGTCCAAATGCCACCTTCTGACTCACTTATAATTCTGCCACCAAACTGAATAGAAAATGTCAGACCCAGGTTACACTGGCTACTCTTTAGGAAATAGGACATTTGAAATTTTTTAACAATCTCTGTTCTTACACGGGCTGTGGAAAGGTCATCTGAGACATCCCAATTATCACCCTTAATGGTTTCCAATCTGCGCTCATCTGACCTGATGTCCGTGACATGTGACACCTACCCACCTCCTTCTGGTTCCTGCATCCCTTTTCAGTTGCACAACCCCCTCCTGTGTCGCAGTCCCATATGACCAACAGATGTCCCACTTGCACTTCATGCTTGAGATGCACAAATGCACCCTCATCCCCGCCCACCACAGGTTGGGCTCCCTCCGTTGACACCTTAGTTGCTGTCCCCGTAGCATCATGCTCTGAGTCCTCTGGGCACAAAGCCTTGACTGCTCATTGCCACTCTCTTCTTGTCCCTCACAATCAGCCACAAGGTCCTGGTGATTCTGCCTCCTCTGTGTCTCCCGGCCACCGCAGCCAACCCCCTGGCTAGAGCACTTACAGCCCTAGCTCAGGGCCGGCTCCCACCAGCCTTTCTCTTCCTGTCCCTTCTCCGGGGATATCCACTTCACATGTCTGTCTAGATTCATATCCCTCAAAGGCTGCTTAAGGCATTTCCCCAAATTTTCCATGGCTCCCATTGCCTATGACGTAAGTACCCCAGCCCCTCTCTGTCAATCAAGGGACTCTTCACATAGTCCCCATTTAACCTTACCCCTTCAGACGGGCCTCTCCACTGCTCCCTGCACGCTTACTAAAGGAGATCCCACCTCCCCCACAGCTGGTTTCCACCTGGGGCAGTTTCTATAAATACCCTGGTCCTCCTCCCCCTCACTCACTCCTCCCCAGGAGGAACTTATCTGATTGGTTAGTTTGGGAGAGGAAACGGAGCACTCCCAGCCCAGCATTTTTCTCTTCCCTCTTTACCTTGGGAGCTGAGCAGCCCATTGGGCTCCTCCAGGCCAATCTCCATGGGGAGGTCTGTGGTGCTCCCAGGCTACCTGTGATGCTGTCAGGAGCCACCTTCCCTGTCAATGTGGCGTGCATCCTCCTATATCAGATTTCTCAGTAATAAAAGTGATCGTGGTTTTGGACTCCCAGGTGCCATATTCCTTTTGATTCATTCTCAATTACTGTAGAACCCCAGGGAAGAGAAGAGCTCTTGACGGGGCCCTTTTACACACCAACAACCCTGGAACTTTGCTGCCTCTGGGTCTTGCGCCTCTCATTCCTCCTTCCCAGGAGCACCTTCCCCTCTCGCTCTGTCTAGTTCTTACCCACCTTCAAGACCCTCCTAAAGTCCGATATCACCTGAATCCTCCCTGGGCCCCTGTCACCTCCCCTCCCTCTGAACTCACAGTTCCTGGCTAGACTCATCACTTGGCAACCGTGCACTGCCACATCATATTTCCGGTAACTTCATCCTTCATCCTGCATTCTGGTGCAGGGGTCTCACCTGTTTACGCTTTGCCTCGCTGGTTAGTTATGCCTGAGGACAGGTGCATTCCCTTCAGCCTCATTATCATGCTTACCCTCCACAGCACCTGCCCAGGGTCTTGCTCAAGGTAAGCTCTGGGTAACTGTTTAATTTTGCTGCTGACAATGCACAGGCAGCTTCCCACCTTCTCATCTCAGCCCTAGACAATGTGAAGGTCTAAATTATGGCATCAAGGCAACATTGGCATGGTGCTTTTTAACTCCTGACACTTTGATTGTGGCCTTGGACAGTAACTCTACCTGACAAATGGAGAAATGATCACAACGACTTGAGAGATTTTCAGACTCTGTTCTCTGACAACGTGTCTATCCTGTACCAAATAACTTTGCCTTGAACAGTGAGTAAAATAGAAGAAGACAGCAAACACAGAGCACAGGCATGCTAGCTTTGCATCGCCCATGAGCCTGCAGGCTCCTGAAGGCTAGGCCTTGTGTTCTTTTCTTCTCCCTAGTAACATGGGTGCTGTGTCCAAGGTAGGGGCTCAGGAAACACTTGTTAGCTCCACTTATCTAACAGTGGGAACGATCTCCAAACTCTGAAATCAGGGTCACCTTCGCTTTTGATGATGTAATATGGTATTTTGTTACTTGAGGTTAAACTTTATGCTTTAGTTGCAAATAAAATAAGGAAGAGGGTGATACATCTACAACTAGCTTAGTGGGGGCAGGTGTGTGAAAGAGCGAGCGCAAGAGTGAGAGAGAGAAAGAAATTAAGAGCAATAAGGCCAGTCTTTAAACGAAGTACCATTTACATGAGCAAAATAGTTCTCATTACAGTTATTTTGCCCTCCCTGAAGCTTCCATGAGCACTGAATGGGTAGAAATACCTCTTTGATTCAAGGCGATGGTTGGCAAAGTAAACCATATGCTCCTGGCTGGTGCAAGGAGCCCAGAGAGAGCCCATTCTAACCGAGAACAAAGGTTCGGGGAAAAGCAGTTTCCTGCACAATGCGGCTGAATGATTGACAGGCAGATTATTATTAGGCTGAGTTGGCCTCATCTGGCCTTTTTTAAGTGCAATATGGTCTGCATAACATGACATATGAATGCTGAACTCCTGGCAGGTCCTGCGAAGGGGACAATGGAGCTGGCAGCCTGACACCGGTGCAGCTGGGAGGGGAAGGCTTGGTTTCTGCACATTAACACATTTGACATTTGGTATCTAAAGGGAAGGGCTAATAAATAACCCGCCAACGATGACACTCTGTAATGACAGCTTTTATTACCAGCCAGTTAATCCTCCACTCCAGCTCTGTCCTTTCAGGCCATCTGGTGTTGAATTCTTATTTACTTATTTTTATTTTCCTGGAGCTTGAACTTGGGGCATTTGCCTCCTGCCAGTGTCATATTTTGAAGTCGATTCAGGGGCCAGGAGGGTGGCAGACTGATTGTGGATGATTCTGCACCAAGGTCTGCAGAAAGCGGAGTGAATGGAGTTTTTAGCAGGTGACCTTGGGTTTGGGGTTCAGCTGCGTGAAGCCAGTTAGTCATCTTGGGTCCAGAGGGATGGGGGAAATCCACCTCTTGATTACCACCTCTTTCTAGAAACAATATGCATGGTTTCTGCCTCGATGGATCTGACACATATTTACTGAGCATCCACTCTGTGGCCCATAAAAAGATGTGTTCTAGGGATGTTAGTCCATCCCTTTAAGGCCAAAGCTCACAGACCAGAAGATGAGACCCTCGCATAATAAATTTACATAATAGGATCTGAACTCTAAGAGGAAGAAGCATAAAGTGCTAGGGGGTGGGAGATGATGAGGAAATCCCTTCTTCTTCAGAGGATTTGAGGAAGTTGTCCAGAATTATAAAGGATCTGAGGTTTTACCCTATTTGCGTGCTAACAGGTTAGCTGGCATTATATACTGAATGCCCCAAAATTCATATGTGCAAGTCCCAACCCCAAGTGTGATAGTATTTGGACATGGGGCCTTTGGGAGGTGCTTAGGTTTAGATGAGGCCATGAGGGTTGGGCCCCATGTTGAGATCAGGGTCTTCACAACAAGAGAGACTAAAGAGCTCCCTTTCCGTCTCTCTCTCTCTCTGTCCCTTTCTCTCTCTCTCTCTCCATCATGCAAAGACACAGCAAGAAGGTGGCCATCTGCAAGCCAGGAAAAGGGCCCTCAATAGGAACCAACCATTCTGGGACTTGATCTTGGACTTCCAGCCTCCAGAGCTGAGACAAATAAATGTCTATTGTTTAAGCCACCCAATCTGTGGTATTCTGCGTTGGCAGCCTAAGCTGACGAAGACAGCTAGCCACAGTTTCATGCATGTTGGCAGAAGACACAAGACATCAGGGTCAGAGACAAAGGACTTTATTATTCACAGCATTGGCAGTAGCCAGAATATCAGCTTTTGTATGGATTCTCCAAGCTCAGTTCCCACAGAGTGACACAAAGAAGGCCAGAATGGCACCTGCACACATGGCAAGTTACATTGCAAGAGACGAACCCTGGAGCTAGGGAACCCAAATCTTTCATAATGGGCAGTAAATATGCCCCATTTTTGCACTGGAGAAAGACACTAACTCTGTGTTTAGTCCCTTGTATATTCAGAGCCATGACATCAAGCGCTGAGTGGAAGAGAAAGTGAGGGTTGTTCCCGTAGTGAATATTTGCTGGGTAAGTGCTCGGGGCTGGGTCCTTTGCTGGGAGCAGAAAGAGGAAAAGACATTGCTCCAGGTATCCCAGACACTGGTGTGGAGAGAAATACATGCAGATAACTAAGAATGGTGTGGAAGACAGTGACAGGCTGGGCACAGAGGACGACAGGAAGCAAAAGAAAGGCATCCACTGTAGCCTAAGATGATGAGAGACGGGGTGTCCACTGGACAAACACCCATGAAAAGAAAATGTAGAACAAGGCAGTGAGTGCCTCTGCTCACAGATGTGCAAAAACACAAGAGACCCAAGGAGAATTGTCTCCCTGCAGAGGCCACCAAATCAATGGATGTCAGTTCCCAGTCAAAGGATTTTTATAAAGGCCAAGATGTTTTCAAAGAAATTTTCTCAAGGTTGTGTTTCTCTGTGGTTGGGCTGTCTACAGGACCCCCTTAAAATACAACCCACAGTGGTACTTCTGGACAAACCCCCTCAGCTGTCACCTCATGGAAGAGAGGAAGCGGCCATGGAAAAGCAGGCGGTGTGCGGAGCGCCACCATGACTCCATGTGCATGTGCATCAGAAGGGAGACAGGAAGAGGTATTCAAGGCCCTTCATGATGCGGTCCTTCCCCAACTCCCCTGCCTTGTGTCTGGGAACTCCCTGCCTCATACTTCATTTTATTTTATTTATTTAATTTTGAAACAGAGGCTCACTCTGTCACTCAGGCTGGAGTGCAGTGGCATGATCATGGCTCACTGCAGCCTTGACCTCCCGGCCTCAGGTGATCCTCCCACCTCAGCCTCCAGAGTAGCTGGGACCATAGGTATGCACCACCATACCTGGTTAATTTTTCCAATTTTTGTCAAGAAGGGGTTTTGCCATGTCGCCCAGGCTGGTCTGAAATTCACGTGTTCAAGCAATCTGCCTGCCTTGGTCTACCAAAGTGCTGGAAATACAGGCATGAGCCACTACTCCTGGCCATGCCTCATGCTTTATACTTTGTTATAATCTTGATTCCGCACCTTGCTGCTTCTCCCATCCCTTTACCTTTTATCATGCAGTGCTCTCTGTCTTTCCCACCCCAAAACTCAGTTCCCTTGACTCACCTGTGTCCTTTAGGACTTAGCTCCAATACTGTCACCTGCAGGCAGTCCTCCTAGATCACCTCAGGCTGCAGGAGATGCCTTTCTTTTGCTTCCTGTCATCTTCTGCATCCCCTTCCAAACCATTCTTAGTTATCTGTGTGTATTTCTCTCTGCACCGACTCTGGGATACCTGGAGCAACATCTTTTCCTCCTTGTGCTCCCAGCACAGGACCCAGCCCCGAGCAATTACCCAACAAATACTCACACAAGGAACAACCCCCACTTTCTCCTCCACCCGGCCCTTGACATCATGAGTCTTGGTCTACAAATGTCTAAGGATCCACCAGCAAATGTGAAAATTACAGAAGAAGGTAACCATGTGCCACAGAAAACTCCGTTATTTTCAAATTAGCCCCTAAGGGCCATGGGATAGTGAAATTGATTTTTTCCACTACTTTATTTTCACCTTCTTCCTCTTCTGAAATGCAAACAGCAACTGCAGCATCATCTCACTGTCTCTCTTTCTCTTTTCCTCTTTTTCCTGCTTCCCTTCTCATGGCATGATTATACCAGTTGCATGCAATGGTATTGCACAACCCCTCTGGTAGCTAAAGGTGCCACCCACCTCTGTTCTACAGAGAAAAATGAGAAATGGAAGATGCTCGATGATTAGATGGTTCCAAACCTTTGTTTGTGTTTTGAGAATTGGTAGTGAGCGTTCCTGATAGACACCCCTGAGAATCTGATGAAGTGCACAGTTCCCTCAAAATGCATATGCCCATCTACCCACAAAATTTCATAGACAATTGCTGGGAGTTCGTACAAGCCCGTGGTCTCCAGCTATAAGAACTCATTTTAAAAATACACTAAACAAGACACCCACCTATTAAACCCACATATGTTTAATTTTTCTAGATCCTAAGCCTCCGTAGCGATGAAGCACACTGTCTCAGAAAAGGGCCAGGTCCTGCAGCTCCTGTCAAGTGAGCCAACCGTGGGATCTAACAATGGGGACTGAGGAGCAGATGGCATGTGACTGTTTGCTGTGGCCTCACTGCATGTGGGTGATAAATAGGCAGAGAAGCTATGAGAATAGTTTTCAATAATCTTTAGACCGATGAAAGTTCAGCCCAACCTGGAAAGTCCGCATTCATTAATTCTACCTCCTCCTGCTTCTGGACAGGTCGATGGCCGTCTGCCACTGCCAGTTGTATTGAATATGCAAAATGGAGTCAGATGTGTCATACATACATTCCCCCACCTGTGCCCACATCCTGTGAGGCACATCGCTTTCCCTGAAAGTGAAACAAAAGATGTGCCGAAAGAAGGAACCAGGCGGATGATATTTAGGATGTGTAACCTGAGTTCGGCCCACCAGGCTATCCGTTCTTGGAGAGCAGTAGCCATCTCTTGTTCATGGCTGCACTTCCAGTCGGCACCTGGCATATAATAAGTGCTCAAGAAATACATGTCCAGGGAATAGATGCATGAATGGACAATGTAAAGTGTACCATAAATTCCCAGTGCCCCCACAATATCTTTTCTCCATGAAAGTACAGAAATTTACTCTATCCCACAGCCTGAAATCCACCTCAAATTTTCAGCATAAAAGTCTTGCTCTTGGCTGGGCATGGTGGCTCACACCTGTAATCCCAACTACTTGGGAGGCTGAGGTGGGAGGATTGCTTGAGCCCAAGAGTTCAAGACCAGCCTGAGAAACATAGCAACACCCCATTTCTACAAAAAGCTTAAAAAATTAGCCAGGCATTGTGGTGCAAGCCTGTAGTCCTAGCTACTAAAGAGGCTGAGGCGGAAGGATCATTTGAGCCCAGGAGTTCAAGGCTACAGTGAGTTATGACCCATTCCAGCCCTGAGTGAGAGCAAGACCCTTTCCCTTAAAAAAGAAAAAAAAAAAAATTTGACCAGGCACGGTGGCTTACAGCTGTAATCCCAGCACTTTGGGAAGCTGAGGCGGGTGGATCACCTAAGGTCAGGAGTTCAAGACCAGCCTAGCCAACACGGTGAAACCCCATCTCTAATAAAAATACAAAAATTTAGCCAAGCGTTGTGGCAGATGTCTGTACTTCCAAGTACTTGGGAGGCTGAGGCAGCAGAATCGCTTGAACCCGGGAGCTGGAGGTTGCCGAGAGCCGAGATCATGCCATTGCACTCCAGCCTGGGCAACAAGAGTGAAATTTTGAGAGAGAGAGAGAGAGAGAAAGAAAGAGAGAAATAATCTCCCCTTACCCCCCTTTACCCATGCTCTTTCTCCTTCAATCTAAGGTGACACAAATGTTTGCAGACAGAGTAGAATAAAACCCATTGGAAGGAAGGGAAGATACCTCACCAAATCCTGATGCCATCAATCATGGTGCTGATTGAATTGAGCTTGTATCCTCTTTCTGGACTCAGTAGACTCCTGTACCCAGATGCACCCTACTCACTGTTCCAGTGGAGTCTCCTCTGTTCCCATAGACAGCCCCAGGACAGGACGAGCAGTCTGGCATTGGCCCTATGGATGTCTTTTGCAAATGCTGTCCTAGGGAGCCTCACACCAGGCCCTCCAGCCCGACTGCAGAACTGCAGCCCCACCCCAACCCTGCCCTGGGGTCTCCTCGGGTGGCTGCGTCTCCCCTCTGCTCAGGAACAATGTCACCGAGGTCTTCCTCCTGGCCTCCACATGGGTACTCCTTTCTATCTGTCCCCCACCCCCCATACTCCAGCAGCTTGGCAAATTCTGCAGGGAGCCCAGGACCCCCAGGCCACCAAGCCACACTGAAGTTGTAGGTGGGGGTGGTCACAGACTAGCCCTCTTTCCAACTCCATCATCTGGTTATGCTACAGTCTCACGTGGTCTCTCGTGGATTCACCTCCGTCAGCCTCTTGCCCTGACCCTGCCCTCCAAGAGGCATCGCGCTGCCCTTTAGCAGGGAGCAGGGGGAATCATGGTGGGAATATCAACGCTTCACTTCTCCCCACTTCCCCCTCCACATCTGAGGTGCCTCCAAACTCCTCCTTCCTCTTTTAGTCCAAACACCCAAGCTCGGCTGAATAACCCTCTCGTAGGAGCAACCGTTTGCAAGGTGGGAGCAGTCACCCATGTGGCCCACCTAAGAAGCTCTGGCGGTCTTTGCGAGGCCTGCTTCTAGGAGCTATGAGATGTCATTAAACAGATAAGTACGTCCTCAGCTTGAGGTTGACCGTTATCCCCATCTCTTGTTTGCCTGATTAAATCAGATTAAAATCAACATCAAAGGCTGCCTGTGGGCACACGAGAAAACAGAGGGTCAACGCTTTCGTTTCTTGATCATGAAAAATGAGGGAAGACAGCAAAGGTTCCATGCCCAGAATCTGCCTCACATTTTCATCTTGTTTTGTTTTATTTTAACATGAGCTGAAGCAATTCCCTTGCGCTCTGTCCCCTGAGCCACTACCAGGGACAGGCAGTGCAGCAAGAGGCGAGGGCATGAGGAGGCCAGGCCTGGGGCTCCTGGTGCTGTTTCTCAAGGACAGTCCTGTCCTTAACTGCAAGGACAAAAGGCCTCCCACATCCTGAAGAGTTCATGGACAAAGGATTGTGTTCGTGGGGTTCTTCCCACGTGGCAGATTACAATTAGAAATGCACAGCTAGATGGTGGGCCAGCAGTGGAAACAAACTCACACGTTTCAGCCCAAAGAGAAAGGACCTCGTTCTGTTTTACCAAAGTTCAAGCAATTTGTGCTTGATATAATGGATGATAGATGATAGATAATATAGATGATAGATGATAGATAGATAGATAGATAGATAGATAGATAGATAGATAGATAGATAGATCTAATCGAGCTAAAACCATACTGAGCTCTGGAATTGCATAAATAATTTTAAGAAAATAAATCTGTAGAAACTAATGGTTTCTGTTTCATTTTTGCCCTCAATCAGTAGCCATTCTATTTCTCTAAGAAATGTGTTTTATTTAAGAGGTCCACTACTGTCAACTATAACCTGTTAAACTATTTCTTTTTTTTTTTTTTTTGTGCAGCAGATTTGTCACTGCTTTGGTTTTACTTTTCTGATGTTTTAACACGTACTTCTGCAAATGACCAATAAACAAACTAAGAAAGATTTGGTGACAATTTTGGCATAAAACTCTGAAATGGCTTCCCAGCATTGGCTCTACTGGTATTTGGAGTCTGGTCATTTTTTGTTGTAGGGTAGGGGGCTGTTCTATGATTGCGGGATGTTTAGAACATCCCTCACCTGTACCCGCTAGAGGCCAGTGGTAACCCCTTGCCAGTTGATAACCAAAAAATCTCCAGACATGGTCAAGTGGGAGGCCCCCAGCTGAGAGCCCCAGTTCCGAAGTGATGAGGCTGTGGAATGGGGAATCTCAGTCACCCAAACTGAAATTTGGGCACCAATATTTGTAGATTCCCTGGAAGCTGGAGGACCCACACCTGTGCCTTTCCATGCAAGTCCCTGGACCTGTGTGGAAATAGGAAAACAACCATTGTCTTCATGAGTAAGCCCTTCTGTACTTTTGTGTATCACAGCACTATTCACAGTGGCAAAGTCACAGAACCAATCTAAGAATTCATCAATAATTGGATAAAAAACATTGTGTGTGTGTGTGTACATATATATTCCATATATATGATATATATAGTAGATAGATATAGGCCAGGCATGGTGGCTCATGCCTATAATCCCAGTACTTTGGGAAGCTGAGGGGGGCGGATCACCTGAGGCTGAGAGTTCAAGACCAGCCTGGCCAACATGGAGAAATCCTGTCTCCACTAAAAACACAAAATTAGCCGGGCATGGTGGTGCATGCCTGTTATCCCAGCTACTCAGGAGGTTGAGGCAGGAGGATTGCTTGAACCTGGGAGGCAGATGTTGCAGTGAGCCGAGATCATGCCAGTGCACTCCAGACTGGGCAACAAGAGCGAAACTCTGTCTCAAAAAAATATATAGATATAGATATAGATACAGATATAGATATAGATATAGCTATAGACGCCATGGAATACTAGTCAGACATAAAAAAGAATGAAATCACGTCTTGCAGCAACACGGACGGAACAGGAGGCCATTATTCCTAGTGCAACAACTTAGAAACAGAAAGTCAAAAACCATAACTTCTCACTTACAAGTGGGAGTTAAACAATGGGTACACACAGACATACAGAGTGGAATAACACACAGTGGAAACTCCAAAGGTGGGAGGGTGGGAAAGGGATGAGGGATGAAATACCATCTGTTAGCTACAATGTACCCTGTTCGGGTGATCCTGCACTAAAAGCCCAGGCTTCTCCAGTCCACAACATATCCACATAACACAATTGCACTTGTAACCCTAAACCCATTTTAAAAATTTAAATAAAATAAAATAATAAAATTCATAAAATAAAATGCAGAGGGTTACAAAATGCACCAATTCTATGGAAAGACAGTTATCAAAAAGATTTGAATCTGCCATATGGCAGGCCTCATAATGACTGTACTTTTCACATGCTGATGAGCTCAAGAAATATTGTGAGATGCCCGTCTTAACTGTAATGTGATATAAAATATGTGTTTGGTGTCTCTTGGTTTCAAAGTCACAGGCACTATTCATACGACTGAACTGTATGGCCTATGTGCATCATTCAAGAAAATCCTCAATTTCAGTCAGAGAGGATAGTTGAAATTAAAATGCAAGTTCTCAGACTAAGTTTGCTTACCTGAATTCTGAGGCCCTTAAATTCCAGTGGCTTCCATGTGCCAAGGCAGGAGCTCTGCTTCCCTCACCACAGGGGCTGACTGGTTCCCCATGCTAGCCAGTTGGAAACCCCTCCCTGAAGACCTAGTGAGTTTTTCAGGGATAGGCACTTGACCTGAACCAGACTAATCAGGGCCCTTTCTGGAACTTTCTGACAAATTTGTCAAGGTAGATCCTCTCTTTGCACAGGGGATATTGTGAGTGTGTGTGTTTATTTTTAATTGTGAGCTCCGTGCTCCAGGGCAGCTTGGAGGCATAGAGGTGGGAAGCAGGTGCCTCAAAATTCTAGTCTGTCTGGGCCAGGCACAGTGGCTCACACCTGTAATCCCAGCCCTTTGGGAGGCAGAGGCAGGTGGATCACTTGAGGTCAGCAGTTCGAGACCAGCCTGGCCAACATGGTGAAGCTCCGTCTCTACTAAAAATACAAAAATTAGCTGGGCATGGTGACACACACATGTAGTCCCAGCTACTCAGGAGGCTGAGGTGGGAGGATTGCTTAACCTGGTTGGAGGAGGTTGCAGTGAGCCGAGATCATTCCACTGCACTCCAGCCTGGGTAACAGTGAGACTCCGTCTCAAAAAAAAAAAAATTCTTGTCTGTCTGTGATGGTTACTTTTATGTGTCAGCTTGACTGGGCCATGGGGGTGTCCAGATATTCGGTAAAACACTATCTGGGCATGTCTGTGAGAGTGTTTTGGAGGGGATTACCATTTGAACTGATAGACTGAGTAAAGCAGGTTGCCACCTCCATGTGGGTGGGCCTCATCCAATCTGTTGAAGGACTGAATGGAAAAAAGGGCTGAATAAAGGAGAATTTGCTCTCTCTCTCCCTGCCTGTCTTCAAGCTGGGACATTTGGTCCTCTCCAGTCTTCAGATTGAAACTCACACCGGAACTCACACCATCAGCTCTACCACTTCTTAGGTCTTAGGACTTAGGTCTCAGCTCTCCTGGGTTCCCAGCTTGCTGCCTGCAGATCTTGGAGCTTCTCAACTTCCATTACTGAGTGAGCTAATTTTTTTTTTTTTTTTTTTTTTTTTTTTTTTTTTTTTAGACGGAGTCTCTCTCTGTTTTCCAGGCTGGAGTGCAGTGGCACAATCTCGGCTCACTGCAACCTCCCAAGTTCAAGCAATTCTCCTGCCTCAGCATCCCAAGTAGCTGGGACTACAGGTGCATGCCACTGCGTCCAGCTAATTTTTGTATTTTTGTAGAGATGGGGTTTTGCCACGTTGGCCAGGCTGGTCTTGATTTCCTGACCTCAAATGATCCGCCTGCCTTGGCCTCCCAAAGTGCTGGGATTACAGGCATGAGCCACCACGCCTGGCCGAGCTAATGTCTTTTAATAAATTTCCTTAGAGATAGATCGATGATTAATAGAGAGATAGGTCAGATAGATAGATAATTGATTGACAGGTAGGTAGTTAGGTAGATTGATAGACAGACAACCTATTGGTTCTGTTTCTCTGGGGAGCCCTAACACACAATCTAAGTCTAAAGTCCATGGTACACACGTTTGTGTAAGATGTAGTACACACACACAGAAAGTTTACAGTTTTTCCAATGTACAAGCCTGTCATTAATATCTTAATCTCAGGACAGCAGGACTTTTTTTTTTTTAAAGACCTATTGAGAATAACAGAACCTATTGTACAAAATGAACTGATACAGGTTTATTACATGGTAAATACATAGTCCCATAAACTGAGTATAACCTACCAAGTAGTTCTGAAGTTAAGTTCCAATCCCTCAGGATAGCTTCTGGAAAGAAGGCAATTTTGAAGTCAAGCACCTTCTTCACAATGTCTGTCCTTATTAGGTCAAAAAGACATTGCCCTTTGGTAGTTCCTTCTGCCATGCTATCACATTTATTATCCCAAGAGCTGTAGCTGTCTGAGGTTTTGCTACCTATTTTCTACCCACCCACGTGAGGCTGCCATTTACACATTCACTGCCCATCTATAGGTCTTGCATGATACATGGATTTGAATCTCCGCATCTGACCATCAGTTCCAGCCACGCCAAGCAGATAATGAGCCCAAGGATACAAGAAGAAAGCTTTTTAATGGATTCAATATTTCTGGTTCACTTGTAGCATCTGGGAAAAGGTCTCAGGATCCCTAAGGCTGAAACTGAATATTTTGAGCAACTATGCACTAATGAAATAATCAAATCAAAATTAGAACTATTTAGATCATTTCTGCAGAGACCGTCTGCCTGCTCTCTGATCAAAGCACAGCAGAGAAAAAGTTTCCTTGTAACTTCCTCCCTTTTCATTTTGAGGGTGGGAAGCACGTTTCAAAGACCCACTGGAGCTTTAAATCAAGGAAAGATAAAACAATCCACACCTGAATTCTAGGAGGGCTAATTCCAGACACAGAGCTGTTTTCTCCACCAGCACGTCATGGTTGGCCCCAAACAGTTTGCAGTTGTTTTTAGTGCCTTGTGCATCTAATTCCAAAGAAACGGCTATTTTATTTGGCTTTCATTCTATTACTCATGCAGTGCAACATGTCTGCAACCACACATCCAAGAAAGTGAAATATAAGAGATTAAAAACAGATCTGTCTAGTGAACAGGTGTCGAGCATTATCTAATAGCAAACTAAATATAAAAAGGGAGCCTAATTAGAGTTCTGGCATCTCTCCTGCTCTGGGCTTCACAGCTCTTTAACTCTTGAAGTTGCTTCTCAGATCAAAGACCAGAATTCATCAACAAAGGGAGGCTGTGATTTCTGTATGTAGGAGGGTGTGCACGTGCATGTGCACACATGGGAAGGGAAGGAAGAGGGCCTGGGAGGGGGCAGTTTTGCCCGGCAGTGCAAAACAATGAGATACACTGAGGAGAAGTTGCTTTTCTATCAAAGGTATTGAATGAGAAGAAAAATAAAATAATTAAAAAGAAATTTTAAAAAAGAAATTGCTTTTCCTGAAAAAGTCTTCTAGAATCTTGTTCCTCAAAGTGTGTTCCTTCCCGGGTGTGTATCAAAAATAAGAATAAGGATTTACCAGTGACTCCTTTGGCAGAGACCTGGGCACTCTGGCCAGCAGAGAGCTGGGACCTGTTAGTGTAGAGAACGCAGGGTCCACGCTGCCACCGCCTCCCCTCGGATGCCGCTGCCCCGGGCCCGAAGCACTGAGCAGTCTGCCCAGTTCTGCCCATGGCTTCTGCTCCAGAGGAGCCCAGCAGGGACACTCACAGTGGAAGAGGGAGGAGCTGTCCCTGCGGAGGCCCTGACTGCGGAGTCCCACCAGTGGCACAGTCTCCCAAAGTCTCTGGAGGCCCCAGAGGGCCAAGAGGCCAAAGACCCAGCTTTGAATGTAGTTGAAATATTCTTGGAGCAGTGATACTTGCTACAGAAGAATTTACCGGGAATTGAAACGTGGCTTTAGTCCATATGTTATTAGGCTGAGATGATAAGGAGTTTTAACCAGTTGACCCCATGGTATGGCATGGGCCTGGGCAACAGAGTGAGACTCTGTCTCAAAAAACAAAAAAAAAGAAAGAAATACAGTCTTGGGCACCATCCCAGAGGTATTGAGTCAGAACCTATATTTCTTAGCACTGATTGCTAGTCGATTCATATGCACATCAAGGTTACAAGTGTGTTTCAGGAATTTGAACGGATTGGATTGGGCTTTGCAGTAAGGCAGGCATGGGGCCGGGCTAAAGTAGGCGTTTCCTGAAGAGGTAGATTTGAGTGGGATACTTGGCAGTTGCCTGAGGCAGAAGTCAGCAAACTTTTCCTGTAAAGGTCCAGACAATAAACACGTAGACTTTGCAGGCCATACAGCTTCCGTCACAACTAGTCAACTGTATCACCGTAGTGCAAAAGCAGCTACAGACATTATGTAAACGAGTAGGCGTGGCCATATTCCAATAAGACTTTATTTGGAAAAACAGGGGCTGGGTCCAGTTTGGCTCACGGGGAGTAGTTTGCTGACACCTGGCCTGAGAGGACAAGTATGTCTTCATAAAGCGCGAAACATTCTAGATCAATTGTGGGTTTGGTTGTACCTGGTCCCAAGACTCAAGGTCTCACTAGCTTCTGAACCCAGCTCTGTTAACGGAGCAGAATACTTTATATCAAGGCGTTTTCTTTAAAAATTAAGGACATGTGATGTAGTTCTATTCCTTAACCATGCTCCTTATTCTGAAAAATGTTCAAAACTCAGGTTACTGCACACTTAGAGTGCTCCTAATTATCTACTACTTAAAACTCTCCTAATTATCTTATGATAACCCTCAGGAGGCAGGAGAACCAGAGGATGAATAAGTCAACCTACCTGTGCCTATTAGTGCCCTTTGCCTTGCTACAAAGGAGTACCTGAGGCTGGGTAATTAATAAAGAAAAGAGGTATATTTTGGCTTATAGTTCTGTGGGTTGCACAGGAGACATGGCGCCAGCATCTGCTCCTGGTGAGGCCTCGGGAAGTTTACAATTGTGGTGGAAGGTGAGGAGGAGCAGACATGGTGAGAGAGGGAGAAAGACAGAGAGGGGACAGGTATCAGATTCTTTGTAATAAGCAGAGCTCACATGAACTCACTGCTGCTGGGAGCACACTAGCCACTCACCGGGATCCGCCCCTATGACCCAAACTCTCCCACCAGGCCCCACCTCCAACATCGGAGCTGACCCTGAGACAGAGGATAAATAGAGGAGCCAGATGGAAAAAAAAAACATTTTTTTAATGCTTTTGTTGTTGTTGTTGTTGAGATAGGGTCTCACTCTGTCACCCAGGCTGGAGTGCAGTGGCGTGATCACAGCTTACTGCCTCTAATTTCTGGACTCAAGTGATCCTCCCACCTCAGCCTGGGACTACAGGAACATGCCACCATGCCCAGCTAATTTTTTTGTAGAGACAACGTTTCACTATGTTGCCCAGGCTGGTCTTGGACTCCTGGGCTCAAGTAATCTGCCAACCTCAGCCTCCCAAAGTACTAGGATTACAGATGTGAGCCACTGTGCCCAGCCCAGCAAATTTTTTGAAGAACGGGTGAGCTAATTAATGGAAGACATAGGCCCAATCATTGGACTCATGGATTCAAGCCTGTAAGGGAGAGGAGCACAAGAATGTCTCAGGAAGGAAGCAAACTGCAGGACAAGAAGAACTAGTCCAGCTGAAGGTGTAGAGAAGCCTTAGAAGAGAGGTCAGCCAGAAGAGGATATGAATCAAATGAATTAAAGGACATATTGCACATTTGTAAAATAACAAACGGCTGATGGAGCAATTAGAGGGGCTCATAGAAAATGAAGCAAATGAAAAAAAAGAAGGCCAGGTGCGGTGGCTCACGCCTGTAATCCCAGCACTTTGGGAGGCCAAGGCAGGTGGATCATGAGGTCAGGAGTTCAAGACCAGCCTGGTCAAGATGGTGAAACCCTGTCTCTGCTAAAACTACAAAAATTGGCCAGACGTGGTGGCAGGTGCCTGTAATCCCAGCTACTCAGAAGGCTGAGGCAGGAGAATCACTTGAACCTGGGCAGCAGAGGTTGCAGTGAGCAGAGATCCCGCCACTGCCCTCCAGTCTGGGTGACAGAGTGAGATTCCGTCTCAAAAAAAAAAAAAAAAGGAAAAGAAAAAAGAAAAAAGGAAGCATTTATTAACTTTCGGGAAAAAAATCCAATGGTACAAGAAAGGAAATAGAAACATGTAATTGCTACACTGAAAGTTGCAACTTGACATGTAATTTAGGCCAGGCATAGTGGTTCATGCCTGTAATCCCAGCACTTTGGGAGGCCAAGGTGGGTGGATCACCGAGGTCAGGAGTTCGAGACCAGCCTAGCCAACATGGCAAAACCCTGTCTCTACTAAAAATACAAAAATTAGCCAGGCGTGGTGGCAGGTACCTGTTGTTCCAGTTACTCAGGAGATTGAGGCAGGAGAATTGCTTGGGCTCAGAAGGTGGAGGTTGCAGTGAGCCAAGATCACGCCACTGCACTCTAGCCTGGGTGACAGAGGAAGACTGCCGCTCAAACAAACTGTAACTTAAAACAACAACAACCCTAGACTATAACTTCAACAATGAAAAAGCGGAGTTAAAGGATAAATGGCACAGCCTCCCATTCACTGGATGGCCAATTCTAGGAAGTATTCTCCATTCTCTGCCAAAGTCCTGGCAAGACTGAGCCACCTTTGCCTGCCTCAGTGACTTTACTAATTATGCCCTTGTAAGAACTTGTCCTTCTTATCTGTCTCATTCTCCCTGCTCCCTCACTCCTAGTTTCTAGAATCACATTGCAGATAGAGGACCTGCAATGAAAACAAACCCCATTTTCATTTTTCCCCCACCCCTACTTAAATCCACCCTGCACAGCCTCACCATTTGAATAAAATCTAAGACAAATCCAATGATCTATGTGTCTGTGTTGGGGGTGGGGAGGGTTATTATTAAGTAATTTAAAAGCTTCTTGGCCATCTACAATAAGAAAAAATGACTTGTTTCAGTGTTACAATCTGCAGATCTGTCTAGTGGTAATGCATTTTACTTAAATTTAGAGCTCCGCCTTCTCTGACTGTCCCGTTCTGGGCCGGTTGGCTGCCTGAGGAAGCTGGCAGCTCAGCCTTGCGTTTTCTGCTGTCTACTCTCAGCTTCTTAAGCAAGGGTTCTGGCCTTTTCAAGGTGGGAGAAAGGAGAGGTAAGGTTCAAGGAAACAAGAAAGGTCAGATTTGCCATAAGATGGCCAACCAAGCTGCTTCTGGGCTGGATAGGGGGATTTGGGAGACTCCCCCATTCCAATCATTCTTGGGGTTTTCTCACCAGCAATTCTCTTGATACTGGCCAATGCCTTTCCCTGGCTGGCCACTCCTTGTTTTCCCTTCAGCTCCTGGGAATCCAGTGGTTTTCTGACCCACTGTAGTCACCAGGTCCTCCAGGCCAAACTCTTAGAATTCAGATGACCCCTCTTGTGTGGTCCCATCTGGCTCAGTCTCACTTTTAGATTTTTTAGGTGTGATTCAGGCACCACCTGACAGGTCTCCACAGGCTCGTGGAGACTTGCATCAGGGACCCCTGGAAACCCCCTTCCCTAGGCTGGGGGTGAAGGAAAAGTATTCTCCATCCCTTCCATGTGTGGTAGGGTGTATGTTGGGTGAGGAGGGATTAGTGTTAAGATTCTCAGCACTCTGACAGCTCTTTCCAAAAGGACTCATCTAATCTCCAACTCCCTAGACTTCTAAGTCTCTTTGTATAGACTGGAGCTGGGTGGTCAGTTAAGGACAGAATCTCATTACTGGATTCTCCATTGCAAGTCCTGCTTGGTGGCCTCATTCCTCACTTTGAAATGTGGGATTCATCAGCATCTTTTGTCTTGGAGTTTTAGCTTAAATTGAGGGAAAAAGCATCCTTTTCTAACATCCTGCTACATACGATACACAACTTGGTTCAGCACTAAACAACATTTACGTGGTCATAATAATGTAAACACTGAAGACTGATTTAACGAAAAAATGATGATGGCACCATAACGGGAGATGGGCAGAAGGGGGAGAGAGCTGCAGCTTCATCTACCAAGTGTGAAAGTCAAGGCTCTGAGCTGCAAACGGCAGACTTTCCCTGGCTGGTGAAAGCAGGAAATGAGGTTATTAAAGGAGATCAGGTCACTCTCCAGCACCTCAAGGAACAACGCCCAGCCACACTGCGGGCTGCTCTGTGAATGCCCCGCCGTCTCTGGTGCCCAGCACCCACACTACCCCTGACACATCACGCCACCGATGCCTGGGACCATGTACCAGAGGCTCTGGCCGTTCTGTTTCACAAACGCCAAACCGTGCGCCACCACGGCTGCTAGAAGATTCCTTCCCTGCACGCCCCTTTCCTCCTGGGCTTACTTTGGGATCAAAATCTTAATAAGGGGCATCTGACTGATGAAGTCTAAATTCCATGCCTGCACCCCAGCTGTCATGTAATGACGCATTTTTTTATGACTTCTATCTTGGGAACTCAGGAAATTACCAGAATACGAGGCGTGTTCAAAAAATGTTGAACTTCTACAAGTAACAAATGTCTGCTTCAGGAAGTCAACAGATAATGAGGAAAATGGATAAATGCGAAAATTGCAGATAAGCATCTCATCTAGAAAGAAAATGGTAAATACCAAAAGAAACAGGTCAGGGTTGAAAGTCCTGGAAAGAAGCATGAGGGGGAGAAGGTGGTGGGTCGAGGGCAGATGTTTTTTACATAAGTCGTTGGGAAATGTTACGTTTTTTTGTACCATGTGCACGTGATACCCTGATAAATATAAAATTGAGAAAGGGGTCACATTTCATAAGCATCAGATTTTAAAGGTGATGCACCTCAGGTGCTGCAGTCCAGCTGGCCTGGTACAGCCGCTTGCCAGAATATCTGGCATGTTGCCAAATCGCGCATTTTCTGCTAATCTGCCTGCAGCTGTCTGCGGTGGAGGGGCTGCTGTCTCTCTTGCTAACAGTTCAACACTGGCATAAATAGGGAGACAGATCGGTTTGTTGGAATTTTTTGGTTTCTTCTTTTCTTTTTCATTTTTTTTTTTTTTGGCTTATCCACCATAAATATAAATATCGTGTTGAAACTTTAAAAATTATAATACCAAGTTCACCAAACGTTTATTAATGCAGGATATTACATTTTACGAGGCTGTGCTTTCAAAAACAGACCAGAAAGCCCAGTGTACCTCTTGGCCTCCTGGGCCCAGGGTCTACTTCATGAGCAAGGGATCCGTGCAATGGCATAGGGGCCTATGCTCAAGCTTGGTTTAATGTTTAATGCTTGGTATTGCTGTCTGGAAATCCTTAATGATGTTTGAACCAGGGACCCTGCATTTTCAGTTGGCACTGGGTCCTGCAAAATATGTAGCCAGTCCTGCATGAACCTCAAAGTCCAGCATCAAATTTAGGCATAAACACACAGGTCCCATTAGTCAAGGTTTAGTATATTTCTTTTCTCCTGCCTCCTCATCTGTCTTTTCTCTCTCTCTCTCTCTCTCTCTCTCTCTCTCTCTCCCTCCCTCCCTCTCTGAGACTCTTAACTTGAGGACTCCACAAACTGCAGACAAACATTTCTGTGGACATGTGAATGTGTATGACATGGTTTAGATCTGTGTCCCCACCAAATCTCATGTCGAATTCTAATCCCCAGTATTGGAGGTGGGGCGTGGTGGGAGGTGACTGGACCATGGGGGTGGATTTCTCATGAATGGTTTAGAACCATCCCCTTGGCTCTGATCTCAGGATATTGAGTGAGTTCTCATGAGATCTGGTTGCTTAAAAGTATGTGAGACCTCCCCTCTCTCTTGCCCTTGCTTCTGCTTTGGCCATATGAGGTGCCTGCTCCCCCTTCACCTTCCATCATGATTTTAAGTTTCCTGAGGCTTTCCCAGAAGCTGAGCAGATGCCAACACCATGCTTCCTATACAGCCTACAGAACCATGAGCCCATTAAACCTCTTTTCTTTATAAATTGCTCAGTCTGAGCTATTTCTTTATAGCAATATGAGAGTGGATTAATACAGTGCATTTTTCAGGAAAGAGCATCCCCTTAGCCTTTATCAGGTTCTCAAAAGTGCTGTGGCCTCCAAAATTTGAGAACCACCCATTTACAGGAGCTTTGGCCTTCTAGTTTCTCTTTAACCACTCAGCATAAATGTGGATGTCATCCTATGTCATCTCCAAGCCTTACTGATAGCAGGTGGCACACAAATTATAACTACATGGAGTGTTCACTGAGAAGGCTGAACCTCGTCCTTGTATTTCTCATCACCAGGTGTCCCTCCCAATGGAGAAGACTGCACAAAACAGTGGGCAAACCTCCTTTGTTTAAAATGGCTAGAAATGGCATAGTTACTAGTCTAACTCTCTTCTGAGATCAAAAAGCAGGTGCTTGAAAGCAAAGTTCTCGCAGTAGCTATCTAGAAGGAGGCATTTTATTTATGTAGGGAAGTCACCTAAAAGAAAATTCATTCATTATGGTGTGGCTCTAAGAGTTACTTACTTTTAATGGAATCCCCCAGATATTATTAATTTTTGAAAAAAATCAGAATCATGGCATGTTAAAACTGGATACATTCCTAGAAATAGATGGAAACTGCTCTTGCAAAAAGCTTAGCACATGTTAAAGCGTTTTAGAAACAGTTTGCCAAAGTTTATTTAGTCTAGTGATTTTGACAGGTTAAATGGACCCTTTGAGATCTTTCTTCCTCAAGCACACAGGCTCACTTGCTTAATGAACAGTCCCAGAAAAGCAGGGGCCTGAACTTTGGCTCTACCATCTTACCTAAGATTCTAGAGTTAGCAAAGGGTTTCCACAAACCCAAATTATTGTGTTTAATCTTTTCAATTATCTGTGAAGCATTAGGTTGGTGCAAAAGTCACTGCAGGTTTTGCCATTAAAACTGGCAAAAACCGCAATAACTTGTGCATCAAGCTAATAATAAAACTCTCCCTATTGTTCAGGTAAAGACATTGACATGGTTTTGCTGTGTTCCCACCCAAATCTCATCTTGAATTGTAGTTCCCATAATTCCCATGTGTGGTGGGAGGGGCCCATTAAGAGGTAATTGAATTGTGGGGACGCTTACCCCAATGCTGCTGTTCTCATCATAGTGAGTGAGTTCTCATGAGATCCGATGGTTTTTTAAGGGACTTTCCCCACTTTTGCTCATTCTTCTCCTTCCTGCTGCTACATGCAGCAGGACATGTCTGCTTCCCCTTCCACCATAATTGTAAGTTTCCTGAGGCCTCCCCAACCCTGTGGAACTGTGAGTCAATTAACCCTCTTTCCTTTACAAATTACCTAGTCTTGGGTATGTCCTTATAGCAACAGGAGAACGGACTAATACAGAAATCGAACCTCAGAGAAGTTGTATAACATGCTCAAGGCCAAGAATGGAGCAGGTTGAACAGAGTTGTTGGACTCTGAATCAAGTGCTCCTTTCACTACCAGAGACAGTGATGCTTTCCCCAAATAGCTTCTCTGCAAAGTCTCTGCTGAGTGGCATCATAGGGAGGTGCTGGCACTCACTTCTTAGCTGTGTGATCTTAGACAAGTCACTTAACCTTTTCTTGCCTGTTTCTTCATGCTTACAATGGGAGTAATAATAATCTCCATCTCAAAGAATTATTGAGAGGATTGAACGAGTTGTTATTTGTACAACTGTATTTTTAAAAGGCCCTAGCTTATAGTAGGCACCATGGTGTTGTCATTATTAATAATACTATTATTATCCTTATAGCTCATCAGTATTGTAAATTATTTGATTTGCACACTTGGATACCTAGAGAGGCTAAATTCTTCATCGCTAGTAGCCATTTACGCTTATTTTGTGAGTTGCCTCACGTGTCCTCATGCATTTTTGACAGTCGAGAAGGGCTTCAGGCTGACGGTGTGCATCGGATGGGATCAGTGTATTTTAATGCGCCTCCTCCCCATCACCCCCCATCTGCATATTGAACATTGACTTTATGATGTCATGAGCACAAATGTCCCTTGAAAATTAAATTCATTATTCATTTGGAACAGTGTTGGGGGAGCAGGAATGTTTATGCTGACAACTCAGGCCGTTAACAGTTTCATAACTATAAGGGAGAACACAAACAGTGTGACCCACTCATTGTTAATAGAGGCATTAAAAGGTAGAAGGACTTCAATTCCTATAAAGGTGACTTTCAAATCCACATGCAATCTACTGCCTTTTTATCACATCACCATTCTTGCCCCCTTCTGACCAAACCGTGAGTGTGGGATTTATTCTCATCTCCTACTCAGTCCATTTTCTTCACTTCCATTAATAAAATAAATTCTGGGAAAAAAATACTTTTCTGAGTCTGCCTCCCAAATAACTCTCAGGTCATCTTGATAGCCCTGTGCCAAGCCAGTCACCAGTCCACACAAGCCAACCAATGGGCAGGACTTTTTCTTTTTTTCTTGAGATGGAGTCTCTCTCTGTCGCCCAGGCTGGAGGGCAGTGGCGTGATATGAGCTCATTGCAACATTTGCCTCCCGGGTTCAAGCGATTCTCCTGTCTCAGCCTCCTGAGTAGCTGAGATTACAGGCATGCACCATCATGCCTGGCTAATTTTTGTATTTTTACTAGAGATGGGGTTTCACCATGTTGGTCAGTCTGGTCTCGAACTCCTGACCTCAGGAATCAGGAGTTCCACCTACCTTGACCTCCCAAAGTTCTGGGATTACAGGCGTGAGCCTCCATCCCTGGCTGGGCAGAACTATTAATTGGAGAAAGGAGGAAAGGGGAAATAAGCAACTGTTCCATGAAATCATGCCTCTCTTCTTTCTCTTTCTGAATTTCAGTCAGGAAATGACACGCATCCCCTGCCATACTTAACTGCCACCTAGACACCATCTCCTAATGAGATGCTGTTTCGGGAGATGGCTGTCACCTCCCTATGATTCTGTTTGCAAGATCCCAAAAGACAGATTAGCTCAGTGTCCTCCCTGCCACCACTAAGTTACAATACAAGAGAAATCCTAGGCACGCAACTCATGATGGAAGTCTTAGGAGAGGCTCTGTTTTGAACTAGAGATTAGAAACTTCTCATTGGTAGTTTCTGGTTTCTCTCACTGACCATTAGGCCAGACATTTCCATGATGGACTTCATAATCATGCAAGCTGCAATAGCAAAAATAGAAGGAAAAGAAAATGACCAGAATGGTGCACACAAAGGGCACATCCCAAATTATATGATTTTGTTCCCATCTGCATTAAAAGAATCACTTTGCATTTTTCAGAGACTAAATGTCTAAAACCCAAGACTCTGTTTTCTCCTCTCTCAGGCCTCTCCCCAGGCCCATACCCTATCTATCCCCTGGCACTCTGATTTTGATGCAATGAATGCATATGAGGGACTATATGATAAATAAGAAGTTTTTGGTCTGACAGAAAGTCTAAAATTAATAATGCCTTTTTACCAGCAGTGAGTATGGGCTGATGATGCTACTTGTGAAACAAACCTGGTGGAGAGAGGAAGGACAGAGGTGAGTTAAGTCAGAGAGGAGAGCCTTACATCAAGGCAACCCAGTATGCTTTGTATTTGAATAACTGGATGGCTTTCTCTTATGTAAAGTTGTTACACAGATTACCAGGAGAATTTGATGAGTGTCAAATGCAGCACAATCAGAAGGCATGACTTTAATGTGTCCTGAAAACGCAGTCATGCCTCCGTCCTTCTACTTCTTGGGGTTGGCAGGAACCTGTAGCAGCTCAATGCTTCCATCCTGTCCCTGAATGGCCCAGACTTCGCACCCTCAGCTGCAAGGGTCTACATTTTATCCAGCCATGAAGAATGCTGTCAAAGAAGGAGCTGGAGAAGTCAGACTCTCACACCTGCACCTCCAGGAAGGCTGAAGGTGAAGGGGGAAGTAGGGGTGCTGCTCAGGTATGCAGTGACTGAGGACCCAGGAAGGGGCCCTTCTGGGCTTGGATGTTGGTGATCCTTCTCCAGCTTGTTTCAAGAGTTTATCAGGTCCCCAAGCTTTCACCTATTGATATGGTTTGACTGTGTCCCCACCCAAATCTCACCCTGAATTGTAACAATCCCCACATGTCAAGGTGGAGGGCCAGGTGGAGATACCTGAATCGTGGGGGCAGTTTCCCCCTTACTGTTCTCGTGGTAGTGAAAAAATCTAATGAGAGCCGATGGTTTGATAAATTGGAGCTCCCCTGCACAAGCTCTCTTGCTCATCACCATGTAAAAAGTCCCTTTGCTCTTCCTTTGTCTTCCTCCATGATTGGGAGGCCTCCCCAGCCATGTGAAACTGTGAGTCCATTAAACCTCTTTCCTTTGTAAATTACCCAGACTCGGGTATGTCTTTATTAGTAGCATGCAAACACGCTAATACATCTATCAAGCTTATAGAAAAGATCAAATCAGATAACTGGGGCTGGGGAACAGCTACTTTCAAATGTTGCTGCTGGGAGTGTGAATTGGTACAACCTTTAAGGTGGGCAACTCAGCCATATCTACCCAAATTTTAAAAAAATGCACATGCCCTTTGGCCATCCCCCTTCTGGGGTTTAATCCTGTAGATAGGGTTATACATGTACAAAATGTAACATTACTAAGATATTCACTGAAATATTGTTTGGGAAGAGATTGGAAACAACCCAAATGTCCATCACTAAATGGCTGATTGTATGAATGACAACACATAGACAGACAAAAGGAAATTAACACTGCTATTAAAAAGAAGAATCAGCACTGTACATTCTGATACAGAATTCACTCCATGATAATATAAAGTGAAAAAAGAAAGTGCAAAATACTGTGTATAATATGCTACTCTTTGGACACAGTGTACTTTATGTATACTTTATGTACACTATATGCTTTTTTATGCACAGAATATCTCTGGAAATATCCACAAGAAACTGACTAACTACAGTTCCTTCTAGGGAGGAGAAACCAGTGGCTGGGAGATGGGAGAAGAGAGTCTTTCTGCACTGTGTATACTTTTCTACTTTTCAACATGTGGATCATATTCAAGTATTAATTTTTTGACTGAAAAAGAAATTAGCTATAAACAACATTATAAAGACTATTACCAGGAACTCTTCTAACGTTCTCAGGGTCAGAAGTCCAAAATCAGTCTCATGAGGTTAATGTCAAGGTGTCAGCAAGTCTTGTTCCTTCTGGAATCTCTAGGGGACAAGAGGCTCCCTGCATTCCTTGGCTTGTGGCCACATCACCCTGACCTCTGCTTCTGTGCTCACATCTCTTCCTCTCTGACTCTGACCCTCCTGACTCCCTCTTATCAAGATCCTTGTGGTTACATTGGGATCTTGGGTAAACAAGGATAATTAACAGATTCTAGGAATTCTAGGACTGAATATCTTTGGGGGTCCATTATTCAGTCTACCACACAGGGTATGGGAGGAAATACTCCTGTTCTCTCTTCATTCCATTTCCTCTGTCCCCTAGGAAACCGGAGTGGACACTCTGACATCCACCAGCCAGGGCTCCCCAGTGGAGGGATTGCTGTGGTAAAGGCTGTGGTCCCTCGCTCCCATGGTGCCCACGCCCTTGACCTCACACCCCACCTCTCTTCTCTGAGGAACATAGCTATCAAGTCCACCTTGGAGGCCAGAAACCTCCATTCTGAGATGGGACATGAGAGGCTCCACTACATTCCTCAGGAGGTTGACTCAGAGCTCTACATCTTGGCAGTTGGTGGGGTCTCATCTAGAGAGTGCATTGGACCCAGAAAATTCTGACAAAGTCACTTCCTTTGGCAAGAACCTTGGAGAGGAGAGAGCTGGGATTCAGACGGGTTGCAAGGGTCCCAGTCAGGGAGGTTTGGTGCTGCACTTCCCAAATTTTATACATATATATGGTTGACTAGTGATCTTATTATTTTTCTTCCATGAGCGCTTGGGTTTTAAAAGCTTTTTGTCTTCTTAACCATCTACATTTAGTAAGTAGTAGCCTGTATGTTCTAATCACAGATTAAGGCATAATTTCCATTAAACCTTTTAAAATCTTGAAAAGAAGCCACAACTCCCATTACCATATTTAGAAATAAACCCTTGACAGTCTCCGAAGTCCAGATTGGGAAACAAGGATACAGAAATAACGGCAATGACAACAGTAATATTACTTACAGCACAAGGAGCTCTGGGCTGAGGGTCAGGATACCTGCAGCCTGGCCCTTGCCCTGTTACTCATTCACTATGCCAAGCTAAGAAACCACTCACCTGCCCAGCGATCACAACCCCCAGCCCTGGAGCCTCTGGTTTAACTGGCCCAGGATGGGATTCCCCCAGGTAAGTCCAGTGTGAGTCAAGACCACTGGTTGGACAGGGTCTAGCTGCCCCAGAGAACTCTCCAGGCTGAGTCTCCTGGAGCCAAGGGGACAAACTTGGGACTCTGCGAGAGGGAGGGCAATGGGATGGGGACATAAGCATTCACAGGCCCTAGGGCCTGTGTATGTTGACATCTTGTGGGCTCAGGCCACCTGGTGAGGCTAAGCAGGAGAGCGCTTGGCTATTCTGACACTGCTCATCAAGCCAGGGACAGACAGAGACTAATGTGATTTAAAAGCCTCCAAAAGATACACTGCAAATCAGGGTCACAGCAATGGCCAGTCAGCAGCCAGCCCAAGCTTGCCCTCTCTCCCTCTCACCCCTCCATTCCCCCTGCACTCAGCTTATCTGAGCCAAATTGTTTTCCCACCAAAATTCACAGGGGTAGCACTGTGGGGAAACATTTGGGAGAGATCTCCGGCTGTGACCCACTGTTAAAAGCATCTCCACTGGCTGTTGCTAAACATAAAAGATTGTGGCTTTCCAGCAAGGCTGATTTCCCAGACAACAGGCCTTGGTAGGCCAAGGCGTAGGAATGCGAGGTCCTACTAGGATGTCCACTAGGGAAGCCAGGGACGGTCAGGATATGTCACCCCAGCTGAAAACAGATGACAAGCTGGTGTTCATCTCAGAGGGAGCTCTAGAGGACAAGCAGAGGCAGGCTGAACATAGGTGTCTTCTTTTTGTTGAAACATAAAGATAGCTGCTGTCTTTCTTTCTTGCCCTCTAACTCATAATTTTGTCCTGGAGAGGATCAGGAGGAGCCTCCCTGGATTATTCCAATTAGTCATTAGTCACTTGTTTCTCTGGTATGGGATAATCTGGTTCTATGATTAGAGTGACCTAGAGTACCTGAACCAAAAACTGAGAGGCACATTTTAGTAAAAATTGTTTTGGTGGGAGGTTTTTCCCACTATTTGTTGTTCTATGAAAACAAAAAGTTTGCAGGCTAGAATACAAAAATTTAGATAACAAAAAGGTCTAAAATTCTAAGATGAATTTCTAAGGCTCTGTGGTGCCATCACCATAAGAAGATATTGTGGGGGATGTTAGTGGACGTGGTGGACTAAAGACCTCTAAAACTCCTTTCCTCCATAAAAGCAACAAAAACACTAACCAAAAAAAGAGTCAGAATCAAATTTTTCAGAAATTTAGAAATTAACCAAAGGCTTGCAACAATCTGAGGTGCATTTATTCAGTAACAATGGCTGAATCTTGGTAAGAAATAGAAAGCTTTGTGGTATTTTAATTGGCCTATTCCCATCCCTTACCCTTACCCCCAGATTTGCAGCACTCTGGAAAACCAACAGCCCACAATCGCAGTGAAAAATCTCAAAAACCTAGTCTGACAGCCACTGGAAGGAGAACAGTTCTGGAACCCCCTCAAAGTTCCATTTCCAGAGAACTGTCATCATTCCACCTGTCTATTTTCCTGGAAGACCCGACCAACAATGCTGTCTTTATGTGATGTGACTCAGAGCTCTTCCAGCGCAAAAAGCCTTTTCTTCAGAGGATATTTGTCTAAAACAAAGCATCTCGACTGCCTGAGGCAGTAGATAGCAGTTGGGGCAAACAATAGGCCAACCAAAGAGCTTAAAAGGAAAAGCTGGAGAAGGACTTGTTCACAGAGAGCTTTTAAAAACTCTGACATATTCCTGTTAATCTAGAATGCCACACATATGCATAGGACAGTGGGCATGCCCAGGGCTATATCATGCCCAAGAAAGACCTGAGAAGGGTTGGCTGACTTTGAAGCTCTGTGGTAGCAGGAAGTAAAGGCTAAGGCAGAGTTTTTAACTACTTGACCGAATGTTAAAGGTGGGCTCCCAATACACATACAGAACCTCTCAGCAAAAATTGGGAGACTTATTCGTTCCACATACTTAAGAAACATTTGACTAATTATTAGTGTGCCACTAAGCCAAATGAGCAGAGCCTTCGGGGCAAAGAATGACAAATGTCACTAAACAAACATTTACAAAACAAACAGCAAGAACAAACCATGGAGAGGGGTGAAGATCTGATTTCCACAGTTGTCATATTATATTATGTAAAAATTCCAGTTTTTAATAACAATAAAAAATTACGAGACATGCAAAGGAACCAAAAGTATGACCCATACAGGCTGAAGGAAGCAGTCAAGAAACTGTTCCAAAGGAAAACTAGATATTAGACATATTAGACAAGGACTTTAAACCACCTATTTTAAATATGTTTAAAGAACTAAAGACACACGTAAAGAACTAAAGTATGAAAATGATGTTTCACTATATAGAGAATACCAATAAAGAGATAAAACAAATAAAAACAACCCAAATAGAAATTCTAGAGTTGAAAAGTACAAAAACTGAAATGAATTTCAGTCAACAGCAGACTTGAGCTGGCAAAAGAAAGAAACAACATACTTGAAAGTAAGTTAATTGAGATTATTCAGCCTGACTTACAGAAAGAAAAAAAAGAAGGAAGAAAAATTAACAGAGCATAAAAGACCAACAAACACATAATTGGAATTCCAAAACTAGTGAAGAGAGAGAAAGGGTCAGAAAGAATAGCTGAAGAAGTAATGGCTGAAAACTTTCCAAATTGGATAAAATACATTTACCCACACATCCAAATAGCTCAACAACCTTCAAGTAGGAGAAACTCAAAGAGACTCACACATAGACTCATCATGATCCAACTGTCAAAAGATAAAGAGAGAATCTTGAGAGCAGCAAGACAGCAGGGATCCATCATGTATAAGGGATACTCAAGAAAGTTAACTTTCTCATTGGAATCCATGGAATCGCAAAGGCAAAGGGTGACATATTCAAAATTCTGAAGGAAAATTTAAAAGACTATCAACCAATAATTTTACATTCAGCAAAACATTCACCTTAAACATGAAGGTGAAATTAAGACATCAAGATAAACAAATAATGAAATGATCTGTCACTTGCACTTAAACTACAAGAAATATTAAAGGGAATCCTTCCAGCTGAAGTGATAAGACACAAACAGTAACTCATGAAGAAGCAACAACATGAAGAAATAAAAAGCACTGGTGAAGATAACTACATAGTATGAAAGACAGGATAAATGTATTCCTTTTTGTGTTTCACTCTTTTTTCTCCAGATTTAAAAGATAACTGCATGAAGCAATAATTATAAGCCTGTGTTAACAAGCGAATATGATATAAATATGCAATTTGTAAAATAAAAGCACAAAGGAGCAGAAAGGAAATAGAGCTATAATAAAAAGAGTTTTGTATCCTTTTTAAAGTTAGGTTGTTACAAATCCTAGATTGTCATAAATTAAGATGTTAAATGTAATCCCTAGGGCAACAACTAAGAAAAAAACTAAAAAACATATAGTAAAAGAAGGAACAAAGGAACTAAGTTGGTACGCTAGAACATGGCTGTTTAACATAAAAGAAGGGAGTAGTGGAGGCATAAAAGAAGATATAAGACATACAGAAAACTAATATCAAAATGGAAGAAAGAAATCTTAGCCACTTTGGGAAGCTGAGGCGAGTGGATCACCTGAGGTCAGGAGTTCAAGCCCAGCCTAGCCAACATGGTGAAAACCCCATCTCTACTAAAAATACAAAAAAAATTAGCCGGGTGCGGTGGTGCACACCTGTAATCCCAGCTTCTAGGGAGGCCGAGGTAAGAAAATCGCTTGAACCTGGGAGGCAGAGGTTGCAGTGAGCTGAATTCGTGCCATTGCACTCTAGCCTGGGTGACACAGTGAGACTCTGTCTCAAAAAAAACAAATCTTATAAGCAATTACATTAAACATAAATGGATTAACATTCCAATCAAAAGACAACAGATTGGCAGAACTAATTCTTAAAAATGCATTCTTCAGGGGCTGGCAAGGTGGCCGAATAGGAACAGTTCCAGTCTGCAGCACCCAGTGAGACCAATGCAGAAGGCAGATGATTTCTCCAACTGAGATACCTAGTTCATCTCCTTGGGATGGTTAGACAGTGGGTGCAGTCCACAGAGGGCGAGCAAAAGCAGGGTGGGGCATTGCCTCACCCGGGAAGTGCAAGGGATTGGGGAACTCCCGCCCCTAGCCAAGAGAAGCCATGAAGGACTATGCTGTGAGAGATGCTGCTATCCCACCCAGATACTACGCTTTCCCCACGGTCTTTGCAACCTGCAGACCAGAAGATTCCCTTGGCTGCCTACATCACCAGGGCCCTGGGTTTCAAGAACAAAACTGGGCAGTCGTTTGGGCAGACACCGAGCTAGCTGCAGGAGTCTTTTTTCGTATCCCAGTGGCACCTGGAATACCAGCAAGACAGAATGGTTCACTCCCTGGAAAGGGGGCTGAAGCCAGGGAGCTAAGTGGTCTTTCTCAGAGGATCCCACCCCTATGGAGTCCAACAAGCTAAGATCCACTGGTGTGAAATTCTCTCTGCCAGCACAGCAGTCTGAAGTCAACTTGGGATGCTTGAGCTTGGTGAGGGGAGTGGCATCTGCCATTTCTGAGGCTTGAGTAGGTGGTTTTCCCCTCACAGTGTAAACAAAGCTGCAGGGAAGTTCGAACTGGGCAGAGCCCACCACAGCACAGCAAAGCCACTATAGCCAGACTGCTTCTCTAGATTCTTCCTCTCTGGGCAGGGCATCTCTGAAAGAAAGGTAGCAGCCCCAGTCAGGTGCTTATAGATAAAACTCCCATCTCCCTGGGACAGAGCACCTGAGGGAAGGGGCAGCTGTGGGTGCAGCTTCAGCAGATGTAAACGTTCCTGCCTGCTGACTCTGAAGAGAGCAGCAGATCTCCTAACACAGCACTTGAGGTCTGCTAAGGGACAGGCTGCCTCCTCAAGTGTGTCCCTGACTCCTCTGCCTCCTGAGTGTGAGACACCTCCCAGCAGGATTCAACAGACACCTCATACAGGAGAGCCCCGGCTGGCATCTGGCGGGTGCCCCTCTGGGACGAAGCTTCCAGAGGAAGGAGCAGGCAGCTGTTCTGCAGCCTCCACTGGTGATACCCAGGCAAACAAGATCTGGAGTGGACCTCCTGCAAACTCCAGCAGACCTGCAGAAGAGGGTCCTGACTGTTAGAAGGAAAACTAACAAACTGAAAGCAATAGCATCAACATCAACAAAAAGGACACCCACACAAAAACCCCATCCAAAGGTCACCAACATCAAAGACCAAAGGTAGATAAATCCACGAAGATGAGGAAAAACCAATGCAATGCAAAAAGGCTGAAAATTCCGAAAGCCAGAATACCTCATCTCCTCCAAAAGATCACAACTCACCAGCAAGGGAACAAAACTAGAGGGAGAATGAGTTTGACAAATTGACAGAAGTAGGCTTCAGAAAGTGGGTGATAACAAACTCTTCTGAGGTAAAACAGCATGTTCTAACCCAATCCAAGGAAGCTAAGTACCTTGATAAAAGGTTACAGGACCTGCTAACTAGAATAACCAGTCTAGAGAAGAACATAAATGACACGATGGAGCTGAAAAACACAGCACAAGAACTTTGTGAAGCATACACAAGTATCAATAGCTGAATCAATCAAGCAGAAGAAAGTATATCAGAGATTGAAGATCAATTTAATGAAATAAAGTGTGAAGACAAGATTAGAGAAAAAACAATGAAAAGGAACAAACAAAGCCTCCAAGAAATATGGGACTATGTGAAAAGACCAAACCTACGTTTGATTGGTGTACCTGAAAATGATGGAGAGAATGGAACAAAGTTGGAAAACATACTTCAGGAAATTATCCAAGAGAACTTCTCCAACCTATCAAGATAGGCCAACATTCAAATTCAGGAAATACAGAGAAAACCAGAAAGATACTCCTCACGAAGAGCAACCTGAAGACACATAATCATCAGATTCACCAAGGTTGAAATGAAGGGAAAAATGTTAAGGGCAGCCAGAAAGAAAGGTTGAGTTACCCGCAAAGGGAAGCCCGTCAGACCAACAGGAGATCTCTCTGCAGAAACCCTACAAGCCAGAAGAGAGTGGGGGCCATTATTCAACATTCTTGAAGAAAAGAATTTTCAACCCAGAATTTCATATCCAGCCAAACTAAGCTTCATAAGTAAAGGAGAAATAAAATCCTTTACAGACAAGCAAATGCTGAGGGATTTTGTCACCACCAGGCCTGCCTTACAAGATCTCCTGAAGGAAGCACTAAATATGGAAAGGAACAACCGGTACCAGTTACTGCAAAAACATACCAAAATGTAAAGACCATCAACACTATGAAGAAACTCCATCAACTAATGGGCAAAATAACCAGCTAGTGGTCCAGGTGTGGTGGCTGACACCTGTAATCCTAGCACTTTTGGAGGTTGAGGCAGGTGGATCACGAGGTCAGGAGTTCAAAACCAACCTGGCCAAGATGGCAAAACCCCATCTCTACGAATAATACAAAAAAAAAAAAAAAAATTAGCCAGGTGTGGTAGAGGGTGCCTGTAATCCCAGCTACTCGGGAGGCTGAGGCAAAGAACTGCTTGAACCGAGGAGGTGGAGGTTACAGTGAGCCAAGATCATGCCACTGCACTCCAGCCTGGACAACAGAGCAAGACTCCAAAAAAGAAAAAGAAAAAAAAAAGCTAGCATCATAATGACGGAATAAATTCACACATACAATATTAACCTTAAATGTAAATGGGCTAAATGTCCCAATTAAAAGACACAGACTGGTAAATTGGATAGAATCAAGACCTATTGGTGTGCTGTATTCAGGAGATACATCTCACATGCAAAGACAAAACACACATAGGCTCAAAATAAAGGGATGGAGGAATATTTACCAAGCAAATGGAAAGAAAAAAAAAAGCAGAGGTTGCAATCCTAGTCTCTGATAAAACAGACTTTAAACTAACAAAGATCAAAAAAGACAAAGATGGGCATTATATAATGGTAAAGGGATCAATGTAACAAGAAAAGCTAATGATCTAAATATATACGCACCCAATACAGGAGAACCCAGATTCATAAAGCAAGTTTTTAGAGACCTACAAAGAGACTTAGACTCCCAAACAATAATAGTGGGAGACTTTAACACCCCACTAACAATATTAGACAGATCAATGAGACAGAAAATTAACAAGGATATTCAGGACTTGAATTCAGCTCTGGACCAAAAGGACCTAATAGAAATCTACAGAACTCTCCACCCCAAATCAACAGAATATACATTGATCTCAGCACCACTTAGCACTTACTCTAAAATTAACCACATAATTGGAAGTAAAACACTCCTCAGCAAATGCAAAAGAACGGGAATCATAACAGTCTCTCAGACCACAGTGCAATCAAATTAGAAACCAGGATTAAGAAACTCACTCAAAACCGGCCAGGCCTGGTGGCTCACGCCTGTAATCCCAGCACTTTGGGAGACCGAGGCGGGCAGATCACAAAGTCAGGAGATCGAGACCATCCTGGCTAACACGGTGAAACCCCGTCTCTACTAATAATACAAAAAAAATTGCCAGGCATGGTGGTGGGCACCTGTAGTCCCATCTACCTGGGAGGCTGAGGCAGGAGAATGGTGTGAACCCGGGAGGTGGAGCTCACAGTAAGCCCAGATTGCGCCACTGCACTCCAGCCTGGGTGAGAGAAGAAGACTCCATCCCAAAAAAGA
>NW_012103643.1:904667-907763 GCF_000951045.1 Mandrillus leucophaeus | reverse complement strand
AAGGAAGGAAGGAAGGAAGGAAGGAAGGAAGGAAGGAAGGAAGGAAGGAAGGAAGGAACGAAGGAAGGGAAGAAACTCACTTAAAACCTCACAACTACATGGGAACTGAGCAACCTGCTCCTGAATGACTCCTGGGTAAATAACAAAATTAACGTAGATATAAAGAAGTTCTTTGAAATCAATGAGAACAAAGACACAACATACCAGAATCTCTAGGACACAGTTAAAGCAGTGTTTAGAGGAAAATTTATAGCACTAAATGCCCACATGAGAACGTGGGAAAGATCCAGAATTGACACCCTAACATCATGATTAAAATAATTAGAGAAGTAAGAGTAAACAAATTCAAAAGCTAGCAGAAGACAAGAAATAACTAAGATCAGAGTAGAACTGAAAAAGTTAGAGACATGAAAAACCCTTAAAAAAAATCAGTGAACCCAGGAGTTGTTTTTTTTTTTTTTTGAAAAGATTAACAAAATAGATGGACCACCAGCCCAAATAATAAAGAAGAAAACAGAGAAAAATCAAATAGACACAATAAAAAATGATTAAGAGGACATCGCCACCAATCCCATAGAAATACAAACTACCATCAGAGTATACTATAAACAAATCTACACAAATAAACTAGAAAATTTACAAGAAATGGATAAATTCCTGGACACATACACCCTCCCAAGACTAAACAAGGAAGAAGCTGAATCCCTGAATAGACCAATAACAACTTCTGAAATTGAGGCAGTAATTAATAGCCTACCAACCAAAAAAAACCCAGGACCAGATGGATTCACAGCCCAATTCTACCAGAGGTAAAAGAGGAGCTGGTACCATTCCTTCTGAAACTATTCAAACAATAGAAAAAGAGAAACTCCTCCCTAACTCATTTTATGAGGCCAGCATCATCCTGCTACCAAAACCTGGCAGAGACACAACAAAAAAAAGAAAATTTCAGGCCAATATCCCTGATGAACATCAATGCAAAAATCCTCAATAAAATACTGGCAAACCGAATCCAGTAGTATATTAAAAGCTTATCCACCACAATCAAGTTGGCTTCATCCCTCGGATGCAAGGCTGGTTCAACATACACAAATCAATAAACGTAATCCATCACATAAACAGAACTAATGACAAAAACCAGATGATTATCTCAATAGATGCAGAAAAGCCCTTCGATAAAATTCAACACCCTTCATGCTAAAAATACTCAATAAACTAGGTATTGATGGAACATATCTAAAAGTAATAAGAGCTATTTATGACAATCCAAAGCCAATATCATACTGAATGGGCAAAAGCTGGAAACATTTTCTTGGCAAACCATCACAAGACAAGGATGCCCTCTCTCTCCACTCCTATTCAACATAGTATTGTAAGTTCTGGCCAGGGCAATCAGGCAAGAGCAAGAAGTAAAGGTATTCAAATAGGAAGAGAGGAAGTAATTGTCTCTGTTTTCAGATGACATAATTGTATATTTAGAAAACCCCATCGTCTCAGCCCAAAAACTCCTTAAGCTGATAAGTAACTTCAGCAAAGTCTCAGGACACAAAATCAATGTGCAAAAATCACAAGTATTCCTATACACCAATAATAGATAAACAGAGAGCCAAATCATGAGTGAACTCCCTTTCACAATTGCTACAAAGAGAATAAAATACTTAGGAATACAACTTACAAAGGACATGAAGGACCTCTTCAAAGAGAACTACAAACCACTGCTCAAGGAAATAAGAGAGGACACAAACAGAGAGGATATAAGAAAATAAGAGAGGAAAATAAGAGAGCAAAAACATTCCACACTCATGGACAGGAAGAATCAATATCATGAAAACGGCCATACTTCCCAAAGTAATTTATAGATTCAATGCTATTCCCATCAAGCTGCCATTGGCTTTCTTCACAGAATTAGAAAAAGTCACTTTAAATTTCATATGGAAAAAAAGAGCCTGTATAGCCAAGACAATCTTAAGCAAAAAGAACAAAGCTGGAGGCATCCTGCTACCTGACTTCAAACTATACTACAAGGCTACAGTAACCAAAACAGCATGGTACTGGCACCAAAACAGATATATAGATCAATGGAACAGAACAGAGGCCTCAGAAATAACACCAGACATCCACAACCATCTGATCTATGAGAAACCTGACAAAAACAAGCAATGGAGAAAGGATTCCCTATTTAATAAATGGTGTTGGGAAAACTGGCTAGCCATATGCAGCAAACTGAAACTGAACGCTTTCCTTACACCTTATACAAAAATTAGCTCAAGATGGATTAAAGACTTAAACATAAGACCTAAAACCATAAAAACCCTAAAAGAAAACCTAGGCAATACCATTCAGGACATAGGCATGGGCAAAGACTTCATAACTAAAACACCAAAAGCACTTGCAATAAAAGCCAAAATTGACAAATGGGATCTAATTAAACTAAAGAGCTTCTGCACAGGAAAATAAATATCATTAGAGTTAACAGGCAACCTACAGAATGGGAGAAAAATTTTGCAATCTCTCCATCTGACAAAGGGCTAATATCCAGAAACTACAAGGAACTTAAACAAATTTACAAGAAAAAAAAACAGACAACCCCATCAAAAAGTGGGCAAAGGATGTGAACAGACACTTCTCAAAAGAAGACATTTATGTGGCAAACATATGAAGAAAAGCTCATCCTCACTGGTCATCAGAGAAATGCAAATCAAAACCACAATGAGATACTATCTCATGCCAGTTAGAATGGCAATCATTAAAAAGTCAGGAAACAATAGATGCTGGAGAGGATGTGGAGAAATAGGAACGCTTTTACACTGTTGGTGGGAGTATAAATTAGTTCAATCATTGTGGAAGACAGTGTGGCAAATCCTCAAGGATCTAGAACTAGAAATATCATTTGACCCAGCTATCCCATTACTGGGTATTTACCCAAAGGAATATAAGTCATTCTACTAGCAAGACACATGCACATGTATGTTTATTACAGCACTATTCACAATAGCAAAGACTTGGAATCAACTCAAATGCCCATCAATGATAGACTGGATAAAGAAAATGTGGCACATATACACCATGGAATACTATGCAGCCATTAAAAAGAAT
>NW_012103643.1:865629-904617 GCF_000951045.1 Mandrillus leucophaeus | reverse complement strand
TTGGAATCAACTCAAATGCCCATCAATGATAGACTGGATAAAGAAAATGTGGCACATATACACCATGGAATACTATGCAGCCATTAAAAAGAATGAGTTCATGTCCTTTGCAGGGACATGGATGAAGCTGGAAACCATCATTCTTAGCAAACTAACACAGGAACAGAAAACCAAACACTGCATGTTCTCACTCATAAGTGGGAGTTGAACAATGAGAACATATGGGCACAGGGAGAGGAACATCACACACCAGGGCCTGTTGCAGGGTGGGGGGTAAGGCATCTGGAAAAATACCTAATGTAGATGATTGGTTGATGGGTGCAGCAAACCACCACTATGGCACGTGTATACCTATGTAACAAACCTGCACGTTCTGCACATGTATCCCAGAACTTAAAGTACAATAAAAAATGTTTTTCATAAAAAAATGCATTATTCAACTATATGCTGTCTACAAAAGACGCATTTTAAACTTAATGACATAAATAGGCTGAAAATAAAAGGATAGGAAAGCCTATACCATTCACACAAAAGAGAGCCAGAGTGGCTATACCAATATCAGACAAAATGGACTTTATACAAAAATCATTACTAGAGACAAAGAAGGACATTTTATAATGATAAAAGTGTCAATCTATCAAAAAGAAACAACAATTATAAACATGGAAGGACCTAAAAACAGGGCTCCAAAATACATAAAGCAAAAACTGACAAAACGGGCAGATATGAAAGAATAAATAGACAAGTCAGCAATAACAGTTGGAGTCTTTCAACCGCACTTTCAATAATATAGAGAAAAACTAGACAGAAGATCAACAAGAAAGTAGAACACTTGAACAGTACTATGAACCAACTAGGCCTAATAGACACAGACACTTCAGAATACATATTTTTCTACAGACACTTCAGAATACATATTTTTCTCAAGCACACATGGAATATTTTCTAGGATAAACTATATTGCCATAAGACAAGTTTCAAAAGTTTAAATTGATTAAAAATACACAAAATATGTTCTCCAACCACAATGAAATGAAATTAGAAATCAATCACAGAAGAAAATTCACAAACAGGAAAACAACACAATTCTAAAAAAATCAATGGCCAAAAATAAAATCACAAGAGAAATTGGAAATTGAGCAGAACGAAAACAAAACACAACACATCTATGGGATGCAAATAAAGCAGTGCTCATAGGGAAATTTATAGTGTAAATGTCTATATTTACAAAGTAGAATGATCTCAAACCAACAACCACTGGCTACCTTAAGAAACTAGAGAAAGAACTAAACCCAAAGCAGAAAAAGGAATGAAATAATAAATATTAGAGACAAAATAAATGAAATAGAGAATAGAAAATAATAGAAATAAATTAATAAAACCAAAAAGTAGAATTTGATATGATCAACAAAATTGATTAATGTTTTCCAAAACTGAACAAGAAATAAAGAAAGGATTCAAATAACTAAAATTGGAAATGATATAGGGAACATTACTCCTGACCTTACAGAAAAAAAAAAAAAAATAGGATTATAACAAAAAACAATGGGCAATTGTATACCAAAAAATCAGATAACCTAGATGAAACGGACACATTCTTAGAAAGATAAAACAACCCAAACTGACTCAAAAAGAAACAGAAGTCCGAATAGAATTATAAAAAATATGGAGATTGAATTAGTCGACAAAAACATAGCAAAGAAAAGGTCAGGCCCAGATAGCTTCACTGGTGAATTCTACCAAAAGTTTAAAGAATACTTGACATCAATCCTTCACAAACCCTTCCAAAAAATAGAAGAGGGAGAACGTTTCGCAACTCATTCTATGAAGCCAGTATTACTCTCATTCCCAAATCAAAGACATCACAAGAGAAGAAAATTACATACTAATACTTCTTGTGCATATATGCAAACTTCTCAACATACTATTACTAAACCACATCCAACAACGTATGAAAAGATGTGTACACTGTGACCAAATGAGATTTATCCCACAAATGCAATGTGGATTCAACATACAAAAATCAAGCAATGCAATATGTCATATTAATAAAGGACAAAACCACATGGTTATCTCAGTAGACACAGAAAGTATTTGATAAAATCAATATCCTTTCCTGATAAAAACACTCAATAAACTAGTAACAGAAGGGAATTTCCTCAACCTCATAAAGGGTATCTACAAAAAAAGTTAACATCGTCCTTTTTTGTTTGTTTGTTTGTTTTGTTTTTTTGAGAAGGAGTCTCTCTTTGTCACCCAGGCTGGAGTGCAGTGGTGTGATCTCAGCTCACTGCAACCGTGGCCTTGCAGGTTCAAGCGATTCTCCTGGCTCTGCCTCCTGAGTAGCTGGGATTACAGGCACGTGCCACCACACCTGGCTAATTTTTGTATTTTTGAGACAGGGTTTCACCATGTTGGTCAGGCTGGTCTCAAACTCTTGACCTAGTGATCTGCCCACCTTGGCCTCCCAAAGTGCTGGGATTACAGGCGTGAGCCACTGCGCCCAGTCGTTAATATTGTCTTTAATGGTGAAAGGCAGTGCTTTCTCCCTATGATCACGAACAAAGAAAGGATGTCCACTCTCTGTACTTCTATTCAACATTTCGTGGGAGATTCTAGCCAGGGCAACAGGCAAGAAAGAGAAACAAAAGACATGCAGATTGAAAAGGAAGAAGTAAAACTGTCTCTATTGACAGATGGCATGATTTTGTATATAGAAAATCCTAAGGAATACACACACGCACATACACACTCCAACCTATTAGAGCTAATAAACGAGTTCAGCAAGTTTGCAGGATACAAGATTAATAAACAAAACTCAATTATACTTTTATACACTACAATGAATTATCTGAGAATGAAATTAAAAAGCAATTCTATTTATAATCAAAAAGAATAAAATGCTTAGCAGTAATTTTAACAAAAAAAGTGCAAGACTTGAACAGTGAAAATTATAAAATACTATTAAAAGAAATTAAGGAAGGCTAAATAGATGAAAAGAGACAATGTGTTCATAGATTGGAAGACTTAACAATGTTAAGCTGGCAATACTCCTCTATGCCAATATTATGAAAAACAAATCACCTAGGTATGTTTCTAGTTTTCATTTTTAAGTATTTAATTCTTTTATTTTATTTTATTTCAGCACAAGCAATCTAGTTTTTTTCCAAATGGCTGCCACTAATTCTAATGTTATGTATTAAATGTCTCTGTTCCTCACTGATTTGAAATACTGCCCTCTAAATTCCCAAAGTATTTCTTAATTACGATGTTTCTTAGTCCCTTGGGATTCTTACAAAACCTGTGTTAACTGGCCATATGTCGAAAAAACAAATGAGATAAATAAGAGAATGGAAATATTCACCTAAGGGTAAGTCAGTAGGAAAGTTCTTCAAGGACATAGTCACCTTAACCAAGTGCTATGTCTAAAGTTCAATTAGATGGTCTGCATCTGCGGCAGGTGCCAGGCAAACAAGCAAGCGGGCAAGGATCTAGGGCAATCTGGGGTTTTGCGGCCCTCTTAGTGTAAAATCCTTCCCTTTAGGGTTCTTGGATTTTTGCGAGAACACGGTGGTTTTTAATAAGTGCATAACCGAAAGAAGGCTTTGCATTTCAAAGCCTGTTGCAATTACACCCGCTGCATTAGTAAAGTAAGAGGACCAGTTGCAACAAGAACTTTAAGTGTTTCGTGGCATCTCTTTGCAGCAAGACAGCCTTTCTGAAGGTGACCGCAGACAGACATGGTCCTGCATCTTTGGCAAATACAGAATCAATTCGGCATCTCACTGACACTAGTTATCAGCTTGTGTTTATTCACATCACAGAAAAGAGCTTAATTTACATAATACATATTGGTCAGTTATTTGCTTCTGAACTTTACCTTTTCCCATCAGCAGATCAATATGTATTTAATCTTCTGTTTTAGAACTGATTTTAAGACTCACAGTAAGAGGCCCAGATTTCACAATCATTCATTGCTATTATCATCCCCTTTTCATTTCCTAAACATCAGCAGTTTCTTAAAGTTCTGCTTTCATTCCTTTATTAAGTTATCCCTTCTTGTTCATCGCTTGGTTCTATTGCGTCTTTCAACCAAGTGCAGAGCTTACAACTAGCCAATAATGCAAAACAAAAGAATGCTCTGAAATTTTCCATTGACCCTCCCGTCTATCTGACCTCATCAACAACTGCATACAAAACTCAAGTCGTCTGACCATTTCCTGATGGATGCCATCAAGTACTTCCAAAGTTCCAGGTAGGTCTGCCAAAGGGTAGAGGACTCAGATTTTTCCTTTCTCTCTTTTAAATAAGAACTGAATTATCTTCTTTGGATGGCTAATTATTCTGTATATTACAGTGTAACTGGTTTCTCCCTACATTTTCATACTTTCAGATATATCAAAATATCCTATACTCCTGACTTGCATCAGGAGAATCTGCCATTCCTTCACCACCTAATTCAGGCAAGTCACGTAATATCTCTGGGTCTTAGTATCCTCATCTGTAAAATGGATTAACAATAGAGCATTTTTGAAAATTGTGCAATAACCTGAATAATGTATTTTACACAGAGCCTGGCTCCCAGGACAAATAAGGGACTCAAAGCCCAAATGAAGGACTCTCTCTGTTAACAGTGTTGGTATCACTGCCAACACGTAGACTAAATAAAGGGTAGTAACTGAATGGAAGGGAGTCATCTGACTGAATGGTCAGTTGTGTTCATACCAGCCCTCACATTTACCCTCAACTGATTTTCAACAAGGGAGCCAAATTAATTCAACGGAGAAAGAATATTCTTTCCAACAAATTATGCTGGAACAACTGGGTATCATCATGCAAAAGAATGAAGTTGGACTCCTATTTCACACCATATACAAAAATGAACTCAAAATGGATCAAAGACCTACATGGAAGAACCAAAACTCTCACAAGAAAACACAGGGATACGTCTTTGTGAGTCTGAATTAGCAATGGTTTCTTAGATATTACATCAAAAACACAAATAACAAAAGCAAAAACACACGTATATGACTGCATCAAAATTAAAATATTTCGTGCTTTAAAGGACTTCATCAAGAGAGTGAAAAGACAACCCACACAGGCTGGGCACAGTGGTTCATGCCTGTAATCCTAGCACTTTGGGAGGCCGAGGTGGGCAGATCACTTGAGGCCAGGAGTTGGAGACCAGCCTGGCCAACACTGTGAAACCCTGTCTCTAACAAAACATACAAAAATTAGCCAGGCATGGTGGTGCATACCTGTAGTCCCAGCTACTTGGGAGGCTGACGCAGAGAATCACTTGAACCTGGAAGACAGAGGTTGTAGTGAGCTGAAATCGCGTCACTGCACTCCAGCCTAGGCGACACAGCGAGACCCTGTCTCAAAATAAGAAAAAAAAAAAAAAAAAAAGCCCACAAAATGGGGAAAGTTATTTGCAAATCACATATCTGATAAAGACTTGTATCTAGGATATAAAGAATTCGTAAAACTCAGTAATAAAGAGACAAATAATCTCTTACAAATTGGGCAAAGGATCTGAACAAATATCCCATGAAGATAATGCAAATGGTCAATAAACACATGAAAAGATACCCCACATTACTAGCCATCAGGGAAATGCCAGTCAAAACCGCAATGCGCTCTCAGGTCACACCCACTACGATGGCTAGAATCTAAAAGACAGATAATAAACGTTGGCAAGGATGTGGAGAAATTTGAACGCTCATATGCTGCTGGTGGGAATGTAAACTCGTACAGCTACCTTGAAAAACAGTCTAGCAAAGCCTCAAAGTGTTAAACATGAGAGTTACTCCCAGCACTTTGGGAGGCCGAGGCGGGCAGATCACGAGGTCAGGAGTTTGAGACCATCCTGGCTAACACGGTGAAACCCCGTCTCTACTAAAAATACAAAAATTTAGCCGGGCGTGGTGGCGGCGCCTGTAGTCCCAGCTACTCGGGAAGTTGAGGCAGGAGAACGGCAGGAACCCGGGAGGCAGAGCTTGCAGTGAGCCGAGATTGCGCCACTGCACTCCAGCCTGGGGGACAGAGCGAGACTCCGTCTCGAAACCACAAAATAAAAAAAATTTTTAAGTTCATACGACCCAGCAATCTCTGCTGGGTATATTCCCAAAGGAAATGAAATCAGCACATTGTAGCGATATCTGCATGCCCATGTTCACTGCTGCATTATTCACAATAACCAAGATACAGAAACAACCTAAGCATCTGTCAACAGAAGAATGGATTAAAAAACTGCGGTATGCACATGTATGTAGATCTCTATCTCTATCTCTATATATCTATAACTATAGCTATATATCTAGATATATCTAGGATCTGAACAAATATACCACGAAGATCTACATATCCAGATATATAGATCTGTAGGTATATCTAGATATATAGATATATGTGCATACCACAATTTATCCATTCATAGATATAAAGATATATCTATAGATATAGCTATATAGATAAATATATGTGCATACCGCAATGTATATATATGTGGTATGCGTAGACACACATTATATATCTTTATATTATATATATAAATCTTTATATCTTTATATTACATATGTAAAGATATATATCTTTATACTACATATATAAGATATATATAAAGGTATTATATATGTAATATATAAAGACATATGTATATATCTAGATATATAAAGACATATATGTATATATCTATAGATAAAGACATATGTACAGATACATACAGACATATATGTATATATCTATAGATATATAAAGATATATATGTATATATCTATACATAAAGATATATGTATATCTTTATATATCATATATAATATCTTTATATATGTAATATATATCTTTATAGTATCCATCATTTTTAAGGCTGAATAATATCCATTGTATACTGAATAACATCCTTTGTATATAGAATAGTATCCATTGTGTGTGTGTATATATATATATACAAAATTGAATATTATTCAGCCTTTAAAAAAGATGAATATTATTCATCTTCATGACAACATACATGAACTTGGAGGACATCATGCTACGTGAAACTAACCAGGCACAGAAAGAAAAATCCTGCATGATCTCACTTATGTGAGGAAACTTTTAAAGAGTCAGATGCATAGAAACAAAGAATTAAAACTGTGGTTACTGGGGTGGATGGAGAGGGAAGAAATGAAGAGATACAGGTCAAAGGAGACAAAGTTGCAGATAGGCAGGATGAATAAAATCCAGAGACCTAACGTACAACATGGGGACTACAGTTATAATATTATATGGTATACTGGAAGTTTGGTAAGAGAGTAGATTTTAGGTGCTCTCTACAGGGTATTAGAGTGAGCAGAGATGGAGCATCACCGGGAACCTGAAAATGATCATTTTATCTGGTTCAGCTTTGACATACACAGTGAAATTGTTTCTGTTTGAAAACAGGAAAGGCAGTAGTCTAAATTCACTTAACCTTTATATACTAGGCAAACAAATAATTGTACAATTTACAAAACAACAACAGGTTTCTTTAAATAGGCCAGTGTTTAATTGCTTTCCTGGATGAATTATTTGTTTTCTGGATAAAGGCATGAGTCAATGAGTTCAATGAGTTCAGCTCAGTTCAGTGAGCACCACAGCTCTTTGCTATGTAAATGACCTATTTAGAAATGAATTGCATTTCTGAATTTTTCTCAGCAGCAGTTGTTTTTAACCAAGGGCCTTGCACATCAATTGTTCTGTAATCTTCAGGGTCGGGATGGGGAGAGAAACAAAAGAAACAGCAAATTAATTGTATCTTGTAATCATAAGAAACCACAGTTTGAGAGTTTGCCATCTTGTTGAAAGAAAAAAAATTGCTATGTGCAGTGATACCGTAATCAAAATGACAAGCCATGGAAAAGGAATTTCAGGCATACTGTCCTGTTTTAAGCTGAAGCACAGAGAATAAAGTATGTAGCAGCCACGGCTTTGATTCTGGTCAGAATGACTGAGGTTTCTTCTGTACAATTGCTTAACCTTGGCCATCAAATTTTGTGCCACTTCTTAAGCTACCATTGTGGGCATATGGAATCATCCTCCTGGGACCTAACTCGTGTCATCTTATCATGCAGGCAGGGGACCCTGATTTCATTACCAGGATTGTAGGCACAAAACAGGATGGATAGGGTTCACAAGGACCCCTACCCCAACCATGGACTTGCTCTGCTCCCACTCTGCCCCTGGCCATGGCAAATTGATCCAAGGAGGAAGACGGTGGACTCAAACTGAGCCAAAATTAAAGGGGAACACAAAGTAAAAGATATTCTACAAACACCTCACCAATACTCCTCAAAACCGTCCAGTCATCAAAAACAAGGGAAGTCTGAGAAATTCTGTCTAGAGAAGCCTCAGGAGATATGACTACTAAATGTAATGCAGTGCCCTGGATGGGCTCCTGAGGCAGACAAACGATATTAAATAAAAACTAAGGAAATCTGAGTAAACTGTGGAATTGAGGTAATAACAATGTGTCAACATCCATTCATTATTTGTGACAAATGTACCATAGCAGTGTTAACAACAGGGGAAATAGGACAGGGACTCTTCCTCATATTCTTGCAACTTTTCAGTAAACTGAAACTATTCTAAAATTATAAGTTGATCAAAAAGAAGGAATTTAGAGACCAGAGGTGGTTGGAGCAGAGGGTTCTCGCCCCACCCTAGAAAGCGGTCCTGATGCTGACGATGCTGGAGTGGCCCCAATTCCTGCTCAGCCTTATGGTCTTTCTTTGATCCCATGAGCTCCCTCAATGTGCTTCCCATAGTCCTAATGCCAAACATGCTGAAGTTACCCAGGATGAAATCTGTTGCTTGCAACCAAAGGTTCTTAGCAGAAGCTCTGCTTCTGAGTCCTTAGGAAAAAGGTAGTGCCAGCTCTCAATTTATAAGGCAATGGTTGGGCCACCATATGGTGTGGATGTCTGTCCCCTCCAAATCTCCTGTTGAAATGTAATCCCCAATGTTGGAGGTGGGTCCCCTCACGACTGGCTTAGCGGCATCCTTGGTGGTGAGTGTGTTCTCACCCAGTTCATGTGAGAGCTGCTTGTTTAAAGGAGTCTGAGACCTCCCCCTTGGCTCTCTGGCTCCCTCTCTCATCATATGACACGCAGGCTCCACCATGATTAGAAGCTCCCTGAGGCCTCACCAGAAGCCCAGCAGATGCCGGCACCACACTTCCTGTACAGCCTACAGAACCATGAGCCAAGATAAAACCTCTTTTCTTTATAAATTACCCAGCCTTGGGTATTCCTTTATAGCGACACAAGAACGGACTAACAGTAAGCTGTAATGCAAATCTTATTCTATAATTTTCATACTTTTCCTCAGTAAACATTTTACCAGAGCTCTTGAGACAGAGGAGCACCTATTTCACTCTTTCCTCTCCTCTCCTCCCAGCATGGGTCTCCACAGAGATAGTGTCCATGACCATGGCAGACATAGCTAATTGATCACAACACTTATTCCCTGAGCATGAATGCAGAGGAGTAGATGCTGTTGGTATTGCTCCCAGGTTCCTTTTATCAGCAAGGGCACCCATTTCCTGGCTGCTATGAATGCCAATACTGGATACTCACAGCTGTCCCCACCTCCAGAGAATTTTCTTCAGCAGAACTAGAGGATCTTCACCTGAGGTAGCCAGCAACCAATAACTGACTGATAAAGTCCAGCCCTCTTGCTTCGAAGTGCATACAACTCTGAGGTTTGATTTATGCTCTAGAGGCCTGCATGGGATTAAACTGAAATTGGGCTGCAGCTGAGACCACATCCCTATGTAGCTCCTTCCCTATCTGGCTTCCCTCACTCCCTTCTCCAAAGAGCCCCTTTCAATAAACCCAGTGCATCTGAATCCTTGCCTGAGGTTCTGCTTCAGAGAACCCAACACAGTGACTCACGCAGCCACTACCGATACATAACTGTTGACACATGAGGTGAAACCTATTTGACATTTCTACTAGGAAAAATACGAACAAATGGGAGAAACTGTGCCAGCAAAAAAGGAAACATCAACAAAGAAGCTAGAAGCCTATTTAACCACCAGCCCCTGCAAAGGCCAGGGAGAGTGTACAACCTGCACGTTCTCTATGAAGACACCGCGTTCAGGCATGGTTTGAGACCTGCCCACCATCATTCATCATTGGACTGCCTGGTCCTCAGTCCACCATGGAGAACAAGATTTTCTACAGGAAGGACATCTGCAGGATAAAACGGGAAAAGGGGAAGGTTAAGAGGGACAGCTGTTACTTCCAGGAGCTGTCCTGTCTGATCACAGAAAGCATTTCTCATTCCCTTTGAAAAGTGTCCTGGTGAAGAAGCAGGCGCACTGTCTCAAGAGCCCCCCTGCAAGTGGCATCAGGGAACTCTCACGCAGTTGGGCATTTTTATTACTAAATATAACCTAGTCTTTTTTTTCCCCTGCTATTGTTTAATGCCAGCTGTGTTTTATTTAAAATAAAAAAAGAGTGTACTTGGGCAGGAAATGTGTATGTAAGACTGATGAAACAGAAACCCAAAATAACATTGGTCAAAAAAAAAAAAATCAAAATCTATTTATCTATTTCTGTCTTATGTAGAAGTCCAGGCTAGTATGGCAGCTCAATGGCCTAGCTCTTGAGCGGGCACAGATTCCTCCCCATATTGCTTTGCCATCTCCAGAGCATCACTCTTGTCTGGTGAGTCCAGCATGGTTCATCATTGCATCTGGACTTCAGCCAGCAGCAAGTGGGAACAGGTAAAGGGGTGGATATGCCCCTTCCTTTTAAGGGCATCACACATCATCTTAAGGCTATATTTTAATTCACCAAAAAGTTAAATACACAGCCACACCTACCTGCAAGGGAGGCTGGTGGATGGAGGGTTTAACTTGGGAGCCATGAGTCCAGCTACAAATTGACTGTTCTATTGCTATGAGCGAAAAGAGAATGGATATGGGGGTACAGTTGGCAGGGCAATGAGATATCAGGAATGCAAGCAAGGGTTTGAGAGCAATGATACCTTCTTAGGGAAACTGGGCTGACTTGAGGGTCTCAGACACCCCAGTTCATTGCCTCTGGTGGATTGTATTACCGTTCCCCCAAATTCTACTTTCCTCTCATGGTGCAACACCTTCACCCACCCCCTGCAAAAATCAACTTGCTTCAGCCAATGAGATGTGGGCAGAAGTGGCATGTGTTGCTTTTAGGAGAAAGCTATAAAGGCCAGCCCATGATTCATGGTCTCTTTCTTCTCTTTGCCACAAAACCAGCAATGTTCCAGACAGGCTGTTCCATCAGCGTTGGAACTGCAGATGATGTGGGCAGAACCAAGCCGACCTGAGGGGGTCATGCAGCATGAAAGAGAAACAAACTTTGATGCTGCTGCAAGCCCCTGAGGTTGCCAGGTTGCTGATGTGTTAGCACAGCATAACTCAGCCTGGCCTGACAGGTACAGTGTCATGTCTGCCTGCCAGTGTACCCAGAGTGGAGTCAACGTCCAAAAAGTACAACCAATTGCCGTAGCTTAATAGTACTAATGGCTGCCTTTCACTGAACACTTACAATGGGCTAAGCCTTAATAATTTAAGCAACATTAAAGAAACCATTTAAGCTTCACTTGGAGTTGATAATCAAATTACAGATAGTTCCTAATGCTTTCATTTCATAATTGATCACTGAAATGCACATGGGTAACTCGTATTTGAAACAACTCTAATGAGTCCTTTTATAAAATAAGAGTCTTTGGGGAAGAAACCCTGCCTCTAAATATATTTTATGAGTTTAACATTTCACAAATTGCAAAACTATAAAATTATATTCCTGATAATTAGGAAAAATGATCATTTTAATTATTTTATCGTTAACATACTATTAGATGGACAGCTAGGATACTCTGACTATGAGTAGGGGAGGAACCAACCAGAACTAGCTGAAAGGCTAAGGATGGTCTTAACAGACCCAGTCAGAAGTACAGAGGCAGGGAAGCTCCAAGCTTGGTTCAGTGGCTCTATGGTGTCATTAAGGACCCAGATGCTCTCTATCTTTCTGCCCTGTAATCCTTATGTCAGTAATGCCTCCCCTTATGGTCACAAGGAGGAGGCTGCCATAGCCCCAAGTACCATATCTATATAATATGACACCATCTGGCAAAAGGAGAGGGGAGAATGGCAGTGTCTCCATACTCATCTCTTCTTCTAAGGCAGAAAAGCCATTTTCTAAAGCCCCATAATAGATTTCACCCAAACCCTGTGTCACATGAACTCTTTGCCCATGTCTAGCCACAAACAAGACAAAGAAGGCAAATTTCTTGTACTTGTAAGAATCCACATGGCTAAATTAGTTAGGATAGGATAGGTTGTGCTGCAGTGACTACAATCCCCCAAATCTCAATGGCTTTATACAACTTAGGTTTGTTCCACACATTCATACTATAAGTCCACGAAGTCTCTCAGGGATCCAGGATACACCATTTTTAATGTGAGGCCTTCCCACTTCCTACAGCAGGGGGTGAGAGAGCCAGAGGGTCATACACAAGCTTTTCTTTACTTCAGTCTGGAAATAATTTATGTTTCTTCTACCCACTTTAATCATAACTTGCTCCATGATCCCACCCTGCTGTAAGTGCTAGACAATGCACAGGGACAGATGAAATTCTGTCTCTGCCATGTTGGCTTTTCCCCATTATCACCATTCCCTCTCTGTTATCCCTTTGCCCCTTCCTCAGTCAACCCCCAATACCATCACCTCTATGCCCTAGTTTGTGTGGTCCACGTCACTCCTCCCTTCCTCAGAGCTCTGTGGGTCCCAAGTCCTTCTTGCATCTTTGTGACTGTACCACTCTAGTGACTTCTGTAAGTCAAAAGCATTCTTTCCTCTGCCTGTTGCTGCTGTCAAAAAGAGGGAGGGGTGATTTTTGGGAACCATGAATAGAGGAAAAAGGACATCAGAAATTCCTGTTCCAATGTACAATTCGATGTTTGTCAAAGTGTGTAAATAATCATTCCAACCTCACAGTGTGAGGATTTGTTTCTTGGGGTAAAGAAAATACCTATTTTAGTTTTACATAAGAGATACGGATTCCACCTAACATAACATTGTCTTTATAATTTTAATTGTGTAAGGAAAAAATTATATATATGCACTGGGAAAAAAATATTAGCAAAATATTAACAGCATTTATACCTGTGCAATGGGATTATGAGTAACTTATTTTCTTCTTAACATATAAATGTAATCCTTCAATAATGGAGTGGGGGAAGAACTATTTTAAAGAGGTCAAGCTTTTTCAACCCAAGGTAACACTTCTCTACACTTGCTTTCCGTCTGACCTTGAGAAGTTAATTCCCAGCACAAATACCAAGTATTATTATTATTAGAGGTTAGTTTTCTGGTGGGGAGGCAGGAGCTAGGGACAAGGGGAAGGATATTTTACCTGAACTTAAAGTGGAAAGCATTTATGCAATTTTTCATTCCCAGGAACAATCTTCCAGCTGAACTAAACATTCTTTGGAGCTGATACTGATAAGGTTTGACAGAAAATATAATCCCAATCATTTTCACCCAGAAATGTTGAGCAGAAAACTGAAGTGGGAAAAGAATTTCTATCACCAAAAGCTTTCTTGTGCTGCTCTTTGTTATTTATAAGATTCTCACCATGAAAGATTCCCTACGAAGGGGCCATCGCAACCAGGTATGTGCAAGCTGCCTTGGAAGAAAAATGGATTCTTTGACTGACTGTGAGCCACAGGAGGCTTTTGTAATATTCTGGCCACAGAAGAGCCACGAGAAAGAAAACAGAACGGGAAAAGGGCTCAGCTTGAGTTCCACCCTTAGGTTTGGTATTTTCTGTTGCTGCTTTTAAACAAAGAAAGCTCAAACTCTATTTAGCCCTCTGAGGAGGAAAAGTGCTACAGGACTGGCACATTAATTACATGCCAAGGGCATTTTCCTAAGGAGAAAATCTTTGGTGGTTTCAAAGAAAAATACACTGCTGTTGACTGAAAGGAGCTTCTGGGTTATTCCTGATCACCTTTCCTGAACCACAGACATCTGTTTCTTCTGGGTACTAGTGAAACAAAAAAGTTATACCTAAATAAGTAAGCATCCTTAAAGCAGAATTGCACTTGAGTTGTTGGGAATTATGTACCAATACGCAGCCCAGGTCTGTGGGGGACACGGTGATGTCAAGGTCACAGTGCTGCGAATGTTGCATCACACTGCTGCGATGTTGGTTCTGGAGAAAGCAGAACCAACATCAACCAATTATGTGACTGTATGGACTGAACCTTTGTGTCCCTTAAATTCATACATTAAAACCTAATCCCCAACATGGTGGCACTGGGATGTCTTTGGACAGGTGACTAGGTCATGATGGTGAAGCCCTCATGAATAGGACTAGTGTCCTTATAAGGAGCTAAAGAGAGGAGAGTTGTCCCTTCTGCCTCATGAGTACGCAGCAAGAAGATGTCATCTAGGAACCAAGAGCAGCTGCCACCAGATGCCAAATCGACGGGGCCTTGTTCTTGGACTTCCCAGCCTCCAGAATGGTAAGAACTAAATTTCTCACAGTTGTAGTTGATAAGCCACCCAGTTGGTGGTATTTTCTTATAGCAGCCAAAACAAACTAAGACAGTGACCCTGGGCAAAATCAAGGGATCCAGCCAGACTTGGTTTCTTCTCCATCTATAAGATGGTGATAATAATAGCCCACAACAATGTTGTCAGGATTAAATAAGACTTGGATATACAATATATGTTGCTACACTTACTTGGATCTATACATGAATGCCCTCGTTGCAGACACAAACATCTGTGTCTGCAACGAACTGCCACAAACACTGATGCCCAAAAGATGTGGTTTTGGTTCTGGTTTTAAAGTACCTACTCAAGGAAATTCGTCCAGCAATCCCTTCTCAGTGAACTCATACTGCAGAGCGTATTTGTATCCCTCTCCCTTGGATTCATTTATTTGCAGTTTATTTTTCTAGCAGTCACTACAATCCCCATAATACAGGAAGTCTCGTTCATGGTTCACGTCTGGGAGACTTGACAGATGCTGCTTAAATATTTAGAAATTTCTCTTTAAAGAAAGCAGCTGAAACTGAGGCCTGTCAAGCTGTTAAAATGTGGCCCTATTCCTCAAACTCACGTTTCAATGTTAAGACTGTATTTGGCTTTCGGTGTTTCTAGAAAGGCCGTAGTGATTTTTACATGTATATTTTTTCAAAGTCAACATAGATGGCACTTACCTTTTCATAACTTTCATATACAACGTCATGACTGAAAACCAAACATGTAACTGACTGTTCACTTTCAATTTAAGTCAAGTCATTTGGTGTGGTTATTACAAAAGTAGAACTTCAAATTCTTCTCCATCCAAAGAAAATACAATTAAAATCGAAGCAACATTCCAGTGGAGTACTGCTTTATTTGAAGAAGAAAAATGTCTAGCTGACAATAAAAAAAAAAAAAAAAAAAAAAAAATTCAAGAAAGCAAGACAGCCAACTGTCAAGGATGTGACACCAAATGGCAACTTAAGCATCATCATTCTTATGATTCTGTCTCAGTGAAGATGGTGCGGCAGGGTGATGGGCTACATCCTATTTCCCTTTTCTTAGAAGGAAGGAACACGGAGTTCCTGAGAATTTAGGAAGACTTGGAGCCAGCTTCCTCGGCCTTGTGGCCTGTCTGCTAGACCAGACTGTCTGAAGCGGAGATGTGAGAAATTAAACATCAGAGAAGGAAGTAGGGCTTCTCAGGCTGGGTTTCTGACATTCTTTCCTCCCCTGACAGGTGTAATAAAAGACACACATGTCAACCCTTAACAGCTCAGAGGCAAAGCAGGTAACATTTCACGATAAAGAACACCATTATGGAAAACTGCCTTATCGAGCTATTTTCTTGTCCCACAGAAGACTCAAAGAAATTCTTCTGTGTTGCTCTCTTGACAATTTCATACCAGAAAGGATTTTTACAGCAGCAAGAAGCAGCCTGAGAGCGACTGAATTTTCCAATACAAACCTGAATCCACCTCAGGATGAAGGATGATAAGGCTCCACGGCTTTCACTTTCCAAAGATGCCTGGATATGGCCATTTTGGAAGGTGAAAGGCAGTGCCTGTTTCCTCATCATATTCTTTTACTCAGTAAAATCATCTTAGGTATAAATATCTGTCATTTTTTTTCCATGGTATTTAATATAATGATTTCATTTTGATTGGGGAAAAAGCCCGTAAGTATATTTTCTTCATCTGAATTAGACTATACTTAAAGAAAATAAAAAAAGTTTCTGAGTGCTGCAGCACAGCAACAATCTCTCTGCTCCCTGTTTGTAGAATGATCACTCTGTGATTAAAAGCCTCCTTCTAAATGTGACTTCTTGTCTGTATTCTTGAATGTAGACAGTGTTTAGCCAGTGAGCCATTAGTCATTTTTTCCCACAAATATGATTGGGCACCTGCTGTGTGGCAGGTCCTGTGCTGGGCTTATCAAAAAGAATGTCACTATCCCGCCCTCCAGAAGCTCCCAGTGCTGTGGGACTCTGACAGATGGACAGGGGTAGCGAAGACCCAGACATGGCGGGGCCAGATCGAACTGGCAATGTTTTAAAACACTTCTTTCAGTAAAAGTGTAGCCAGAGTCCTAACAAATGAGTGAGCTATTTATCTACCTCCCCAAGACAGTGTGGTATTGGCAGAACAAAAGAGAGCGCCTGGAAACAGACCCACACAGATAGAACCAACTGATTCTTGACAAAGGTGAAAAGCAATTCACTGGAAGAAGGATGGCTTTCCAACAAACGGTGTGGACCTACTGGACATCCAGAGGCAAAATAAATAAACTTCAGCATAAACCTCACACCTTATTAAAAAAAAAATTCAAAATAGATCACAAACCTAAATGAAAAACATTAAACTTTTTAGAAGCAAACATAGGAGAAAATCTTTGTAATCTGGGGTTAGGCAAAGAGTTCATAGATATGACACCAAAAAAGATAAAGTTGCTAAATTGAACTTCTTCAAAATCAAAAACTTTTGCTCAGTGAAAAGTTACGAGAATAAAAAGTCAAGCTACAGACTGGGAGAAAATATTTTTTAAATACCTAACAAAAGATCTAGAATATAAAAAGAACTACCAGAGTGCAGCAGTAAGAAAACTGAAACCCAGTTTTTAAAAAATGGTCAAAACACTTGAATAGGTGTGTTACCAAATGGTATATATATGTGACAAGCATATGAAAAAGATATTTATCATAGTTATTAGGCAGATGCAAATGAAAATAATCATGAGGCACCACTGCAGACCTATTAGAATAAATTTTAAAATCTGACAGTAACAAGTGCTGGTGAGGATGCAGAGAAACTGGAACATCTAAACATTTCTTATAAAGTTAAACATAGACTTACCATATGACCCAGCAATTCTACTCATAGGTGTTTACCCAAGAGAAATGTGAGCCTGTGTCCACTCAAAAATTTGTATGTAGATATTCATTAGAAGTTTTATTTGTGACAAGGCCAGATGCGGTGGCTCACACCTGTAATCCCAGCACTTTGGGAGGCCAAGGCAGGCCTCCCAGATCACCTGAGGTCAGAAGTTCGAGAGTAGCCTGGTTAACATGGTGAAACCCCATCTCTACTAAAAATACAAAAATTAGCCAGTGAGCCGCAATGAGCCGCAGTGAGCCGAGATCGTGCCACTGCACTCTAGCCTGGGTGACACAGCCAGACCCTGACTCAAAAAAAATAAAAATAAAAAAGAAGAAGTCATAACAGCATAAAACTAGAAACCACCCAGATGTCCATCATCAGTGGGTTAACAAATTGTAGTATATCCACACGATGGATCACCAGCAGCAATAAAAAGGTACAACCTAGTGATTCCTGCAATAACATGGATGATCTCAAAAGCATTCTGCTAAGTGAAGGAAAGTCAGATACAAAAGACTACATACAGTATGATTTCCTTCATATAATATTCTAGAAAAGGAAAACGCATAGCGACAGAAGAAAGCACAGTGGGTCGCACCGGGCCAGGGCTGGGGAGGAAATTGACTCTAAAAGGGTGTAAGGGAATTTTTTTAAGGTGATATAAATATGCTACATTGTAATTGTGAGGTGGTTACATGAGGGTATATATGTGTCAAACTCATCAAATTGTACATTTCATTTTTTACTAATTTGATCCTATGTAAAATATGCCACAAAAAGCTGACTTTTACAAAATCAGTGGGGGCCAGGCATGGTGGCTCAGGCTTATAATCACAACATTTTGGGAGGCCGAGGTGGGAGGATCGCTTGAGTCCCACAATTTGAGATCAGCCTGTGCAACATAGTGAAACCTCATCTTTACAAAAAATCAAAAAAGTAGCCAGGTGTGGTGGTGCTTGCCTGTAATCCCAGCTACTTGGGAGGCTGAGGTGGGAGGACTGCTTGAGCCTGGGAGGTCGAGGCTGCAGTTAGCTATGATTGAGCCACTGCACTGGAGTCTGGGCAACAGAGACCCTGTCTCAGAAACCAACCAACCAACCAACCAATCAATGGGAAGTAAAAATCCATACATGAAGCCAAGAGTTTTTTGGAAAAGGCACAATGATGGAAGGATTTTATATAGAAGACATCAAAATATGGTAACTATAAAGTGACCATAATTTTAAAAGTATGCTACTGGTACAGCAATAGACAAATGGATCTGTTGTTGTAAAATAAAGTCCAAAAACAGAGCAATGTGCATATTCAGTAAATAGTTTAGGCAGCAATTTAAATTTGCAGGAAAAAATGAACTGTTCATAATTCAATAAATAGAATTGAAATCTGGATTTCATTTGGAAAAAGAATTGTTCCATAGTGCACATCGTTCTCAACAGTAAAATCTCAATTGATTAATTGATAATTGACCTACTTGTGAAGACTCATGCCATTGATTTCACGATCCTATTTAATGTCTGGAAGACCACTTCCTGCATTATGGTAGGCAGGTCCCTATAATAAATGAAAAGAATGCTCCCGAACACCCAAACTGATGGTTTCACTTCTGCCTTCTAGTGAGCATCATTCCTCACACTGGGAAGATAGGTATCTGAAGTGTTCCCTTCCACCTACACAGATAAAGGAGAGAGGATGGAAACCCTGAAATGTCAACATCCCTGCTAGCTCTTCCGAGATGCTGAAGTAGATAGATGATCGTGTGTGAAGCTGAGCCCTTTAGTGTTCCTTAGATGTCCAACAGAGGGACGAAGAGTCAAAATTCTCTCTGCATCATAAGAGGAATTCAGGAGAAGCACCTTTCAGGAGGGAAGGCTCTAGCAACACCAGAGGAAGCTGCAGCTGGGAAGCAGGCGGCCAGGGAACAGTTCTTGGTGGCAGGGTCAAAGGACTTCCGAGACAAGGAAGCCAATGGCTAATACTCAAGGTTAGCCATCAGTGTCACGCAGTGTGAGCCTGCCCTCTGTCCTTCCAAACCTTCAGTAAAGACCTCACACCTGACTATGCTGGGTGAGTTGTTTCGGGGTAAGTGTCAGCGTTGTGGGGAAGCTTTTCTTCCTATTCCTGATCTTTCCTTCTATGAGTCATGACATCCATTCACCTGACACTCAGCCTCCCTCTGCCCCTGGCCACCTGTATTAGGCCATTCTTGCATTGCTATAAAAAAATACCTGAGATTGAGTAATCTGTAAAGAAAAGAGGTTTAATTGGCTCATGGTTCTGCAGGCTTTACAGGAAACATGATGCTGGCATCTGCTTGGCTTCTAGAGTGGCCTCAGGAAGCTCATAATCATGGTAGAAGGTAAAGGAGGAGCAGGCACAGGGCCAGAGAAGGAGCAAGAGATGGAGGGGGAGGTGCTACACCCTTTTCAACAACCAGATCTCACAAACTGACTCACAATGGTGAGGACAGTATCAAGGGGATGGTGCTAAACCATTCATGAGAAATCCACCCCCATCATCCAATCACCTCCCACCAGGCACTACCTGCAACACTGGGGATTACATTTCAACCAGATATTTGGGCGGAGACATGTATACAGACTCTATGACCACCCCTCATTTGCTGGAAAGGGAGGCTGGGCCAGCAGAGCTCAGCTGCTGCTCCTGCTTGTCTTTCAGAACCCGTCAGGTGTAGACCTGGGACTGCGCGTGCCGTTCAGTGCATCCCTCCTTCCCATCAGTTCTGCTGGCCTCTGAGTCTCTGGTTTCTGTTAGGAAACCCACTACTGTGCCCCCGAGGCACATTCTCCTCTCCTTTTGTCTTGGCTTAGGAATCTGGCAGGGGAGAGAGGGTATGATTTATGGAGCCCCTCAAATCTCAAGAAGAGGTTCCATGTGTAAAGGAAAAGCCCCAAGATTCATCCAAGCACACAGGAAACCAAGGGCAGTGTCCTTGTGGGAACTCCCCAAGAAAATTTCATTCCAGAACTCAGAGTTGAAGGCATCTTCCTTCTCTTTGTCTTATCTGACTCTTGTCCTAAATCCTTCATTTGTCACCAGAGTCCTGACAGACCCTTTCCGGCGCCTTCTCTTTCAGTCACGGGCCTTCAGAATCTCAAGAGCAGCAATCCCAGTTCTGCCAAGCCCCCAGCAGTGTCTGCCAGAGCGGGAGCTGGGGCAGACAGGCTGATGATGGAGGGAAACGAGCAGAAAGTGCTTTTCTCTGAGACTTCCCTTCAAAATATGTGCTGCTTTGGCTCTGAAGGGCAGAACTTTATTTTATTTTATTGTCAGAAGAAAAAGAGACAAGTTGCTTCTGACCAAAAAAATGCAGTCAGTCATAGATGATGACTGGCTCCAACCCAAACACAGATTATGGGAAACACTCCATTTTGAGCAAGCACAAAGGCTTTCCCAGCAACTCTCGTCAACACCAATTATTTACCCCTCACTTTGGCGCTCTGCCTTTAACCAAGGCGAGGCTTAGAATCACTGAATCATGGGATCATCGGGCCCACTTGCCTCTACCTACCCACCCCAGTTCATCCACGAGAAACTGACCCAAAAGATGACATTGGGCCCACTTGGCTCTACCTACCCACCCCATTTCATCCATGAGAAACTGACCTAAAAGCTGACATCTCTTACCCACTTGGTAAGCAGTGGCATGATCCGGACCAGGATCCCAGACTCTAGAGTCTCATGTCTACACTCATCCTGTGGCTCGGGATTTGTTTCACAGCTTCAGGCATCATCTCCCTTGGGGAAAAAGACTTCCTTGATGGCAGAGAACTAGTGCTTTGCAGAGAGAAGGAAAGAGTACCAAAATGTGAAGAGAGCCTGCTATGTTCCTGTTGCTGGGCTAGGGACGTGGCTAGAGTGGACACCTTTGGGAATGTCTTCCTAACAAGCCTCTCTGTTGGAGGACATTGTTTTGGGCTGACTTGTGGGCCACAAAAAGTTCATATGTTAAAGACCTAACCCCTGGATCTCCTAAGGTAACCATATTTGGATGTAGGGTTACGAAAGAGGTGATTAAGTTAAAATGAGGCCGTTAGGGTAGGCCCTAATCTGACCGCAGTCCTTATAAAAACAGGAGATTAGGACACAGACCCATACGTGGAGGAAAAATGTGTGAAGACACAGGGAGAAGGTGGCCATCCGCAAGCCGAGGAGAGAGGCCTCAGAAGAAACCAACCCTGCCCACACCTCGATCTTGGACTTCCAAGCTACACGACTGTGTCTAAACAAAGCCCAGTTGTTTCAGCCTCTCAGTCTGTGGTATCTTGTCGGGGCAGCCCAGAGACTCATATAGGCACCCAGTCCCCATCCTACTCAGGCCAGAGTCAACTGAACCAAACAGACTGTATGTGAAGAGCTGGAACTGAGAGTGGCATAGAGATCGCTGCAGGGAAGAGCCTTGTTAGTGGAGACTTCAGGGTAAAGGTACCCCCTTCTAGTTGCTGAGCCCCAGAACAGCTCTGGTCTTCTCTGTCCTCCCTGTGGCTCCCAGGCTAGTCTTCCTGGTAAAATCCAGGAGAGACCCCAACACCCTTCCAAGAAATTCCCTTTCTTGGTTATGTTTGAAGTGGGCTTTGTTACTTGCAACCGAAGGGACTTTAGCCATGACATTGACATATGTCACCTCACGCAGTGTAATTTCTCCCTGAGGTATTACTGCCCCATCTTACAGACCAAGGAACTGAGATTCAAGGATATTAAGCAGCCGGTCCAAGTCACGAAATGGTGGAACTATAGGGATCTGCACTCAAGCTTCTTCCTCTCTCCACGCTCTCCTGGATGCTACACTTCTTCCTTGTCCCCCTGCAGCGCTCAGCTAGGAGTCAGGCATATGGTAGGTGCTCAATAAAAGCTTGTTAAATGGAATGGAGCTCACAGGCATATGTTCCATCTTTAGACTAAAGCATAGATAAATATGCCACCCGTTCACACAATTGGAGCCACAGGTAAATAAAACCGGTGTCAGGAATTGATTCATCTCGTTACCCTTCTCTATTCAGACCTAATGAGGCCAGAGAGCTTAACCCAGGCTTTCCGTGGAACCCTTTGCTTCACTCAGTAACACCAAGATAGTCTGGTCTCATTGAATTCACAAATTCCCTCTAACTCTTCCCATCTGTTCCGTGTTTATTTAACCTGCAGACCAGGGCAGCTACTTCCCCAGCGGAACTTCATAGTCTCCAGAAAGAAAGATCTGAACTTCCTCCCCTCCCCCATTTGTCTTGTAGCAAAAGGATATAAACCACCCTTTGTTAGGAACAGTAAACTTGCCTTTTTTCAAGGTTTAGAGCTTTGTAGGCAGTAAGTAGCTGGGGAGAAAAATGAAGAAAGGGCTCCACTGGCAAGGGCTTTCAGGGTATTTTTCTCTTCTTTATAAAAATAAAATTACTTTTCCCCTGTTGCTTTGGAAAGGCCCCAAAATAAACCTAAGAGCACTTGCATAGCTGTCATTAAACTTCCCAGGCTGATCGAGACTCTGAGGCTCCCTGGCAGAGAAAGAGGGTTGATCTGGCTCTGCCATCTTGTATTTCAATGTGGATGCTTCAAGCTTGGGAGGGGGCCCTGACCTCTTAGCGCAACATCCCAGAGCAATGAGAGAGCAATGCGTTATTCTCTGACATTTGACAGACTAGAGGAGTGAGTGTGGGGGTGCTTCTCCCCACCATGAATCCCTCCATGCAGAGCCCTCAGTAGACAGATGCAGCCTGTGCCTCCTCGTCTTCCACCCTCTAACACAGGACGGCCGGGTGGGGAAAGACAGCACAGGTGCAGTGAGCACGCCGCACAGGCACTCATCCACACTGTTTGCGTTTCTATTATATGTAGCCGTAATTAATCATGAAGACATCTGGGAGGAGCCATGGATATTCCAGCCTCAGCAGGGGAAAAAACACACCAAAATTATATTCCAGAATTAGAGCCGCTGACGTTTACATGGCGATTTACAAAGTAATTTTTATGGGGCTGTGTTAGTCTGTGTTGCTATAAAGGACTGCTCGAGGCTGAGTAACACATAAAGAAAAGAGACATGGCACCGGCATCTGCTTCCGGTCAGAACCTCAGGAAGCTTCCACATATGGGGAAAGGGGAGGAAGGGGGAGAGGGAGCTCTTTTAAACAACCAGCTCTTCCGTGATCTAATAGAGCCAAAAACTCAGTATCATGGAGAGAGAATTAATTTAATTACCGAAGGTGGGAGACAGGTGGGAGACTGTCTACGGGCACAGGGTAATGTCTCTAAGAAACATTTATTCGTCTGTGTTTATGGTCCATAATATACTCCTGTCTCTCATATTTATCAGATGCTACAGTCCTTTCTTTGGACTTTAATAGCAACTAAAAGTCCATCTTACAAGAAGCACTCCTCTTCTTCCAGATTTTTGTCAGTATAGTTTTAGAAAATTACCAGCCTAGGCAACATAGCAAGACCCTGTCTCTACCAAAAGAAAATTAAAAATTAGCTGGGCATAGTGGCATGTGCCTGTAGTCCCAGCTACTCAGAAGGGTGAGGCAAAAGGATCACTTGAGCCCAGGAGTTTGACACTGCAGTGAACTAAGATTACACCACTGCACTCCAGCCTGGGCAACAAAGTGAGATCCTGTCTCAAAAGAAGAAGGAGAAGGAGGAGGAGGAGGAGGAGGAAAAGGAGGAGGAGGAGGAGAAGGAGGAGAAGGAGAAGCGGAGGAAGAGGAAGAAAGAAGGGAGAAGGAAGAGGAGGAGGAAAAAGGAAGAGGAAGGAAGGAAGGGAGGGAAAGAGGAAGACAGAATAAGGAGAAGGAAAGAAGAAGAGAGAAGAAGGAGGAGGAGGAAGAAGAGGAGAAGGAGGAAAAAGAAGAAGAAATGTATGTATTAATATATTTACTTGGTCAGCATTAGATAACTGCAAGGGAGCTATCTACAGCAAAGCAAAAAATATATGTTTTTAATGTAGCATTTATTCATCTCTGCTCCTGAAGAATGAGTGTACTCTCATCCCCTAGGGTCCAGCATACCCGCTGTCAGGAGTACCCCCTCCTTTCTCCCTCCCTTAACTAAGTTGACCTCCTACCTCACTGAGTTCAAGTTTGGGGGCCTAACCAGGAAAGAAAAATATGTCAGCTTTACAATGTGCCTTTCAGAAAACTGAAGTGTTGTCTTTATAAATTTAGATGTATCTCTTTTTTTCTAACCCAAGATGTCTTCCTTCATGGGTGAGAATACAAATTATTTTGCTTAGGGATCCCAAAGAATGACTGTGAAATTCCTGCCCCGTTGGCAGACAGGTGGTGCAGAGATCTCCCACCTCTGGATCTGGTGCTACTCACTCGTCCATTTCGTGAGCGCACAATGAGCATCTACTCTATGCCCAGATCCCTCCTAGGTTTAGAGAACTAAGGAAGGGGAGCTGTCGTCGGGACCTCTCCAGCTAGGAAAGGATGGAGGGATGGGATGTGCTTTAGGGGAGCTGTCCTCAGGACCTCTCCTGCTGGATGAGGATGGAAGGGTGGGATGCGCTTTAGGAGGGGTCACTCCATCGAACACCATGCAGATGGTGCCCCCACCATGACCTCCAGCATCAGAGGTGTGCACTGATGGCCTGCGGATGAGCGTGGGAGAAACGAAGTCTCTATGCCGCTTTGCGTGTGGTCAGAGGCATTTCTCCCAATGCTTCTGCATCCTATTGGTGAGTGACAGGTACACAGCAGGCATGTGCAGTTTCCAGCTGAGGATTGTCACTTTGGAGCTCATTTGGGCTGCAAGGTTTCCATTCATGTTACCTACTTGCCCTCCCCCCCACCCCCATTAGGCCTGCTCCCAAGGGAGGCTGAAATTCCCAGAATTCTTTATTAACATATTTTTCTTCTGACTCCACTTCCAACAGCCATTTTTATCTCTGACAGCAAGCTGGCCTCTGTCTCTGGGGCTGGACAGCATCATGCCCAGATCACTCCATTTTCAGAGCAGGCTTTAGCAGACTCCTGGCTGATGGGAGCCCCAGGGAGGGGAGCGGGGGAGTGAGCGACCTGCCCCCACTGCAATCACACGGCGAAGGTTACTTTCCCCTCCACCAAGTGGGACCCTTTGCAAAGCATTTGCTCCCTCTGCCTTTGGGTTGTCCTAATTCAGAAGGCAGGCTGCTGTCTGATTAGCCCAAAATGCTCCTAGAAGCTTCTCCCAAGAAGCACCCATTCAGGCACTACAGCTTCCAAATTACTCAACATTCAATTAGTTCATAAAAATTCATATTCCTGGAGAAAGTAAAAAAATTGGAAATAGTTTTAGTTGATATAATAGAATTTTTTTAAACCACATTTTGGAAAAAAAAAAATCATAAATCCCTATAGAAGTAAACTGCTGGCCAGGCAGTGACTCACGCCTGTAATCCCAGCACTTTGGGAGGTAGAGGCAGGTGGATCACCTGAGGTCAGGAGTTCGAGACTAGCCTGGCCAACTCTGTCTCTAAAAATACAAAAAGAAATTAGCGAGGTGTGGTGGCAGATGCCTGTAATCCCAGCTACTCAGGAGGCTGACACAGGAGAATCACTTAAACCCAGGAGGTGGAGGTTGCAGAGATCATGTCATTGCACTGCAGCCTGGACAACAAGAGGGAAACTCCATCTCAAAAAAAAAAAAAAAAAAAAGGACGAAAAAGTAAACTGCTTTATAACTTTAAATAGTTTTTCACACCTTTACCATGTCTAATCCTTTCAGTAAACCAGTTCAAGGTTTCATTAATTATGTCTAATTTTTGTCATGTTATTATAAATAAGAAAACTAACCAGAGGGAGGTTAAGTAACATGCTCAGGGTTCTATGCTGGGCCGGACCTAGAACCCATCTCCTCTTTTATTCTTATTGCGTGTTCATTCCACAATCACATCTTAATCCGGGCCCAGATTTAACAGCCTCAGTTCTCCCACCGAATTCACACAATCCAGATTCATTCATTATATGGCACAAAGATTTCACTAGATGTTCAGAACTACATTGCAGTACAAAAAGTCTACAAATAGCTTCGTACATAATGCTGAGAGTTTGGGTAAGTGAACTATTCAATATTGTGAAATATTACGCAGTCATCAAAACAAAGTTGCAAAAGTATATTTGGTGATATAGCAAACCATAATATAATAATATAGAATATGCACAGCAAGCTGACCTTTTTATAATTATATGTATAAATAAAATGCATAGGAAATCATGTGAAAGGATATACTCTAAGATATTAATGGTGGTTACTTATGGATACTTGGATTATAGGTGATTTTATTGTCTTCAATTCAGTTTTCTGTAGAATCTTCTAATTTTTCTACAGTAAAAGTACATTTCTTGGGTACTTTTTTTGTTTGTTTTTTCTGAGACGGAGTCTTGCTCTGTCGCTCAGGCTGGAGTACAGTGATGCAATCTTGGCTCACTGCAACCTCCGCCTCCTGGGTTTAAGCGATTCTCCTGCCTTAGCCTCCTGGGTAGCAGGGATTACAAGTGCATGCCACAATGCCTGGCTAATTTTTGTATTTTTTTAGTAGAGACAGGGTTTCACCATGTTGGCCAGGCTGGTCTCGAACTCCTGACCTCAAGTGATTTGCCTACCTTGGCCTCCCAAAGTGCTAGGATTACAGGCATGAGCCACCATGACCGGCATTCTTGGGTACTTTTTAAAGTTTCAAGGTTATTTCAGCAGGAAGACCCATCTGGTTAAAAAACAAATGTGTGTTTGGCCAGGCGCGGTGGCTCACGCCTGTAATCCCGGCACTTTGGGAGGCTGAGGTGGGCGGATCACGAGGTCAGGAGATCGAGACCATCCTGGCTAACATGGTGAAACCCCGTCTCTACTAAAAATACAAAAAAAATTAGCCAGGCGTGGTGGTGTCCACCTGTAATCCCAGTTACTCGGGAGGCTAAGGCAGGAGAATGGCATGAACCCGGGAGGTAGAACTTGAGGTAAGCCAAGATCGTGTCACTGCACTCCAGCCTTGGTGACAGAGCGAGACTTCGTCTCAAAAAAAATAAATAAACAAACAAACAAACAAACAAAAACGTGTGTTTATGCCTGGGGTAAGTACATTTAATAGTGTAAAAGTTCAGTCATTTCCATCTATTTTATCTCATCCCTAACTGGCTATGGATGTTAGTAAACTCAGTTGACTTCTTTGAGGATAAACATAAACATGTTTCACAAGCTTATTGATGTCTACTTTTAGTGAATTTCTTTAGGAAACAGAAGATTCATTACTAAACATTTTTTTCATGTCTATTATGTTGGGATTGTTCTCCCCAGAAACTGTGTATTGCTGCTCAAACCTAAAGACAATTACTGTACTCTTTACTGGACAAAATCACAAAACCACTGAGTAGCCCACCCCAAATTGTGTTCCCTCAGAGACGACCACTGCCTCCAAGTCTTTTTTATCTATTTCTGCTTGATCTATCATTAGATTTCCCTGAGTTGCTGTTCAAACATGTCCACATTTCTTTCATTTCTCTACTCCATTCCCACCCGACTCCGTTTCATCAGAGGACTTGGCATCTTTCTCTCTCACTTGAGCCTCGTGGCTTTCACACTCTGGTAGCTGAGGCCGCCTTTGTTCAAAGGGCTCTCTACCAGGGGGCACACAAAGTAAGGTGACACGTGTGCTGGTTTTCCCGGGACAGTTGACATCTGTCATCCTGACTTAATTAGTAGACGTTCCCTCTTCCACTCGCGAATGTGCCCTGATTTGGACAATAATTTTTATAGTCCTACTAATGATGAGAAAAACATTGAAGATGGAAGCTGTTCTCAATGGGGACGGTCCCTTGCCCCTTTTTTGGCCTCTGTGTCTTGGCTCATGCTAATCTTTCTTGTACTCGGTGACAAAAATGATCTCTTGTTCCTGTGAGAATTCTGACGTTATTACTTCTTAATCTGGATGGTCGTCTAGTGCTTCTCAGACTGATGATCTGTGTATGTTTTCTTTTAACCACCCGTCTCAAACAGTTCAATTCAAATCCTCATTTCAGAGCTACACAAAAATGCATGTGAGTAAGACTCATTCTTGCAGAGAAAAAAAAAACAAAACAGGCTGGAACCAAAGTCTGCTCATTCACAGATTGCTTTCCCCCACCCTGGCTCTCTTAAGAGCCACATCAGGACTGGATTCTCCCAGGTTTTCCTTCAGAGTGGAGAGAAACACAGCAGTCGTTGCCTTGGAAACTCTGTCCAGGGGCTGGCATCACGGGACTTGGCTCGCCTGCTCTGTGGCTGACATCCAAAGCTGACTCACTTAAGTTTTGATTGGTTATGGCTTCGCTAAGAGGGACATAGCGATTGAGGAGAGAGGACAGGGGAACTTGAGCAAGTGAAATGACTATAGCAAGACATCTGTCTTTTTCACAGAGTAACTCCAATGATGGCAAAAGAAATAACCAGTGCACTTTGATAATTAAGAGTCTTGATGAAATGTTGGCAGCCAGAGATGCCCGTGTTTTAATCCAGTTCAGAATTCCATGAGCTGATTCGAGAATATCTTCAAGACGTGCACCTGGTGCCACCTACAACTGTTCTTACACAGCAGCAGCAAATGTGGGTGGTTCTTCTATTCTAAGCTTCTTTTGTGGTCTTGGTTCTCCAATGGGCAGAATATTGTCAATATCCATCAGATTACAGATGCTTTAGATGAGTCTCTATCAGCTATCAATCGAGGTTTCCATTTCAAATCAATACTTAATTAAAATAACAAAACATTTCTGATTGCTTTTTTAGATTACTTTTAAAAGGAAACCTACAGAGCATCCTAACGCAACCCCCTCTTTCTATAGATGAGGAAACCTAGCTTGGGAGATGGACGCCAGGGATGTGAATTGCTCCAGTTGTTAGAGGCTCAGTAGGACACAGACCCCAAGGCTCTAGGACTCCCAGTGTGCTGGAACCTCACAGAACTACCACTTTGCCTCTGCTACATTCTGTGGAGTATAATCACTTAATGCATGAGTATTTTTTTTAATCTGTTTCAGCAAATGGAAGTCTGGCATAAAATGTAGTTGCCTGAATTCACTTTAAAGCTTTGGACAATGTTGTCATTCTGAATAATGTGCTTTGGAGATCCTGACCCATAACAAGATAGCACTGTTCCTTAATCTTTCCAAAGGAATCTATAGCGTTAACACAGATAGAGCGTTCCTGCAAAGTCTCGTGTGAGTCAGACACATTAGCAAGGTGATCAGAAATGTACTTATTCTGGAAGACTGCCACCTCTCAGCTGGCAACTCTGAAGTGATCTGGCAAACACAGCATTAAGGACTCAGAAAGCATTGGGGGAGGGGATTTAGTAACAAATCTGAGTCATGAAAACAGGAAACCACGGAAAGAGAAAACATAATTAACTTCCAGTGTAGAATGCTAGTGCCTCAGGGACAATACTGAAAAAGCTGTTAGCAGTCTGAGACGGGCTGCATCGGGGACGGGGGGTGGCCTTGACTATTATTTTATTTTAATTAAGAATCTTGGTTACGAGAGTGAAGGGATAAAGTCAGGCTGCAATGAGGCGACCTTCCTGTTGGACAGGGCCTCCTGCAGCTACTGAGTTTCCCACTGTGTTTGTGCACAGGCTGGACACGATGAATGTTTACGTGGTGAAATGCGGCCCCTTGTGGCCTGGTTCGGAAAACATAACAAAAAAGTCCGACTCATAGCCTCAGAGTAATACTAACCTACTTTACAGCGTGTCAGTGACACTGAAAAAATGACTACGGTACTCAGCAAAGTTAGTAATCACACCAAAACGCACCAACATATAAAAGAACCATTTTATTCAAGAAAGCCGGGAAGAACTGTCCCCTAAGCCAACTCGTGTCACATTTGAACGTGCCTGGGGACCCCCTGGCATGTTGTTGCAGCAGCACAGGTTTGGTTCAGCAGGCCTGGACGAGGCGTGAGGGTCTGCATTTTATTTATTTACTTACTTGCTTACTTGTTTTGAGATAGGCCTGTCGCCCAGGACTGAGTGCAGTGGTGAGATGACGGCTCACTGCAGCCTCGACCTCCCAGGCTCAAGCAGTCCTCTCACTTCAGCCTCCAGGGTAGCTGGGACTGCAAGTGCACACTACCATACCTGCTAATTTTTTATTTTTTCATAGAGACAGGGTCTTGCTATGTCACCCAGGCCAGTCTCCTAGACTCAAGTGATCCTCCTGCCTCGGCCTCCCAAAGTGCCAGGATTTCAGGTGGGAGCCACTGTGCCCAGCCAGGGTCTGCATTTCTGATAAGCCTCAGCAGTTCCCACCCTGAGAGTGGCCAGTGGCTCAAGGGAAGGGTTGGCCAGTGGCTCAAGGGAAGGGTTGGCCAGGTCTCCTTTATCAGGGCCTCCTCACTCCAGGACCACAGGCCTCTGGAGGGCATTCTCTGCCTTGCTTTGGCCTCCCCGGGGTTACAATTCTTTCCCACACCCAAGCACTGAGAAGCCTGGGGAGCTACTTTTCTTTCGCATCTTCCAGCTCCAGGGTCTCCTTGCCCCAGCTCGAGGTCATCATTTCCCCGTAAGAAAGAGTGTCCTGTGGGGAGACAGCCCACTCCCCGACACCTTCCTAGCCTACTCTGGACCTTCCTACTGCAGGAAGCAACATTCCAGGCTGGCAACTGACTGTCTTATGGATTCCACATTCATGAAAGCCACAGGTTTCTTTCTTGATCACTGAAAGCAGCAGGTGGTTTTCAATGCCATTGCCTCCAAGTCTCCTCTTGGGATGTGCATCTCTGAAGGTGGCATTAATGTGTATCTGCCAGGCTTCTCCCTCGCACCCAGACAGCGTGCACTGAGGCCCACTCCGGCATCTTGTTTCCAGTGTCAGAGTGGCACTCACACCCCACCCCACTCCCAGTCCCCAGAATTCATTGTATTTGGTTAGGAAGAAAATCTTTAATACAAAGTATTTTTAACCCGGTGTGGGAGGAGAAAGACAGAATAAATACAACAGTAGAATCATCACATATGGGTAATTACACATGTAAATGAGCTCAATTTGGTTAATTTCCCTTGAGTTCCTATTTACCTGGTTAACATTTTATGCTAGCCCCACAGCACCACTGAATTTTGGGGTACTTTCTTTTTACTCTTAAACGTCAATTCCAAAATATGAAAAGCAATTTTGAATAGTTTGGTGGAACCATTTTTCTCAGCTTATTTTTTTTTCAGATTTTTCCATTTACCATCATAACTGGTCTACAAAGTATGAATTGCCTCCAGTGTACAGAGTCCTACAACATGTTGGATCTCAGGAAAACACAACCCTAGTATTCCAGGAACAGTGCCCACAAAACTAGAATACAAAATCTAAGTAATAAGGTCAGACCATGCTGAAGTCATTTAAGAATAATGAAGTGGGAGAAATGACATCGGGCTGAGAAATCAGCAAGGGCTTCCTAGAGGAAGTGGCACTCAAGCAAGATCTTGAAGGACAAATAAGAACTGTATGTATAGAAAAGGATCAGGTGTGAGACACAGAGAGTACACAGGGCATATTCAGGGGATATCTGCAGATCATTAGAAAGTCAGGACCAAGGACCCGGGGAGACAATTGAGGGCTGTGGGAATTAGAGACACAGGAATAATCACTGAAATCCTGGCAGGGCAGAAGTATCCAAGAGAGACTGCAGAGAGAGAAATGAGGGCAAAGGCAGAGCCGGGGAGAAGCAGGAGGAAGATGAACTCCAGCAAAGCAGCAGCAAGGAGGCAGGAGGCCACTGGGAAAGACAGACGCCATCAATGCCTGAGGATGACAGCACACTTGTTTGTTTTTTGTTTGGTAAAAATTTTCAAACAATACACAGGCCAGGTGCTGTGGCTCATGCCAGCACTTTGGGAGGCCAAGTGGGGAGGATCACCTGAGGTCGTAAGTTCGAGACCAGCCTGGCTGACATGGGGAAACCCCATCCCTACTAAAAATACAAAAATTAGCCAGGTGTGGTGGCACATGCTTGTAATCCCAGCTACTTGGGAGGCTGAGGCAGGAGAATCACTTGAACCCAGAGGCAAAGGTTGCAGTGAGCCAAGATGGCACCACTGCACTCCAGCCTGGGTGACAGAGTGAGACGATCTAAAATAAACCACATGTACTCAAAAGTGCAGATATAATGAACCCATACCCATGCCCATTCATAAATAATCAGCAGAGATTAAGATGAGGGCCATACTATCCCTTTTGCTGTGTGGTTACTTTACTGACATTTTAGCACAAACCCCAGGCCCCACGGCATCCAGCCCCTGCATACGTCATTATGCCTCGCTCAGAAATGTGGGCAATCAAGAAGAAAATGTTAAAGGAGAGGACAATTTAAAATCATTGGAAATTTTAGGGATTTCAGACAGAGAGTAATACTGTGTAGGAACTCACCGGCGGCCTTCAAGAGAGTAGTTTCAGCAAGACGCCTGGAGCGACAACCAAAGGCCCAGAGTGGAAGTCCCTAGTGGGCAAAGTCAGCGTGGTTAAAAATAAGAGCGCAGTTCAGCGAGGTGCCTGGGCCACAGGAAGGCTCTTTGTCACCAAGATGAGACGTAAATATGCTTGCGGGTCAAGATAATCAATAGAGTAGTTAGAGAATGAAGATGTGAGTAAACAGATACTCGATGCAGCAACATTCATTCGTTCCATTGAAGATGAAATGAGCACGTATTACCAGGCTGTATTCTTTTTGGCCTAGGCCATGAGACGGATAAAATCCCTGCCCTCATGGAGCTAACACTCCAGTGGCGGGACAGACATTAAACAAACAAATGTAAAATACAATGCCCAGCAATGATAACCGCAATAAAGTAAAAGAAATGACTCAAAGGAGGTGGCACACGACAGAGCCAAGAAGACACATGAAGAGGTGAGAGCTTGAAAGAGAGGCCAGACAGGACCTCTGGGCAGAAGAGGGGCTGGGGGATCTGGTAGCCAGAGAATCTCAAGGGAGGGACAACGGCAGGGGAGGGAACTCACGCTGAGTTCACTGTGTTTTATAGAAGAAAAAGAAGAGAGAAGCTCAGGACTTCTAAACCCTTCTAGACGCTAAGATTGCTAATACTATATTAACTGACGCAATGTCCCTTTATGTGTTTACTGCGAAAAAACAAGCTCAGAGCGAGGCAAGAAGGCAGCCATGCACGGAAGGAAGGCGCTGGGTCTGTTTATTAGCCAAGTGGGACTTCAGGCAATGTAAAGTCTCCGAGTCTCAGTTTCTGCATGTGTAAAATGGATATGATGCTTCCTATGGAAGGGGTTTCTGTGAGAATGAGGTGGTATCATACATGGAACCCAAGCACAGTGCTCGGCACCTCCTAAATGATCGTTAAGTGCTATCTTAGAAAAAAAAAAAAAAAAGGGAGGCAGTTGTGACGGTCAAAAAGCAGCTGTGCCGTTTTGGAAAGAACCCTTAGAAGGTTTCCTAAGATTTCTCCTCAAAATGGCTACGTGCTCTTCTTTTTGGTCTGGAAAATGTTATGCAATCAAACACACGCTTTACTTTCTCAAAATTTCTACTGTTCTCAACAAGCCCCCAAAATTCCAAGCCCCGCAGCTCCTGGTAAGGGTGGACAACGGTTAACGGAGAGAAACGTGAAAGTGACAACATCCTGGAGAAACCTAAATTATCACATTTCCTCAAATCCACACAGTAGGTTCATGGAGTCTCACTTCCCCGCTTTGAACTTTTCTCATTTCATTTCAGGGTTACATGAATTAGAAGGTTGAAGAGCCCTTGAAGGGTCACCTTGTCCATCTCTGCCTTAAAATTAGATAAGGAATAACTAAAAACCATGGTGGTAATTGTTCAGGGAGAAAAAAAAAGTGTTACAGATTTCATTTAATTTTGTTAAGCTAATTAGCAGAGGTCGACAGAGCCAACTTGAATGAAATGAGGCCAGTTCTATTTGAAATCACATTTAGGCCAATAAAACTCTGGGCCCCAGCACATCCATTCCTCATCCCACCCTTCTCTACCTTCCAGCTTATTATCACTGGGATTTAAACGGGTGTGACTATCCCCAAGAAACTATAACTCTATAAACTGGCCTTGACTGCACTCATGCCCTCGTGATCAGCTGCCTAAATAATGAATTAGCCCACAGATAGAACTCAGTTCTCACTAAAAAAATTAATGATCAATACCCAAAATATGTCAGATTAGATCAAAAAATAAGTTATTCTCCCTCAGTTCAAAAGTGATTGCCAACAAACTGTCTCTGCATGTTCACTCAAGCAACTGCCCAGTTATTTATCCTATCTGGGGAGAACAAAATAGATGTACATAATATCAACTACTTGTATAAAATTTTAAGTCATTAGTTTCAGGTATTTTGGGTTTTCTCCAGGAGAGGTGGAGAATGTGGCTGTAATCCCTAAAGTCTTAGAATGAGACTCGGCACAGTGGCTCACGCCTGTAATCCCAGCACTTTGGGAGGCTGAGGCAGGCAGATCACTTGAGGCCAGGAATTTGAGACCAGCCTGGCCAACATGGTGAAACCCTGTCTCTACTATAAAAATACAAGAATTAGCCAGGTGTGGTGGCACATGCCTGTAGTCCCAGCTACTTGGGAGGCTGAGGCACAAGAACTGCTTGAACCCAGGAGGCGGAGGTTGCAGTGAGCCCAGATTGCGCCGCTGCACTCCAGCCTAGGTAACGGAGTGGGACTTTATCTCAAAATAAATAAAATCATAGTTCCAGACATGGCTAACTTTAAAAAAATGTTTCATTTTAGACATACTAAATGAAAAGATGTTAGAACTTGTTCTTTTGGGTGTTGAGAAGTCATTTTCTCTTTTCAACTTTAAGTCAAACAGTATAGAAGGAATACACAGCAATATGCTGGAAACCCAGCTGGGGTGGGGAAAGCCTTCATTTTTTAGCACTTGCTGATTTCTCACGTGTAAATATCCCCACCATGGCCAATTTCAAGCTACCAACAGTTTAATGACCAGCTGAAAAATTCCTGAAAAATTGATAATTGGTTCTCCCCTGCACACCACTGGAGCTAGACAAAGAGGCGACTGGTCTAAGATTTCTTTCACACTCTGTCTTATTTGGTTAGTAAACTCAGTTGTTAAATAAACCACTAAAAAGTGTGAATTTCATACCATATAATCACATTTAAACAAGCTTTTAAATATGGTTCTCATCCTAGGTGATCATTAAAACTCAGGTTACAAAATAATATTCAATTATATAGAAATATTTTTAGGAAATATTTTAAGTGAAAATAGTGTGACCAGTATGACCCCAAATTTGCATATAAAAATAACTAGAAGGATATACCCCAAAATGTGAATAATTATTAATTTTAAGATTATGTGCTTTTTCTTCTCTGTGCTTTTTTTTTTTTTTTTTTTTGATATGGAGTCTCGCTCTGTCGCCCAGGCTGGAGTGCAGTGGCATGATCTCAGCTCACTGCAAGCTCCACCTCCTGGGTTCACACCATTCTCCTCTCTCAGCCCCCCAAGTAGCTGGGAGTACAGGCACCCGCCACCACGCCCAGCTAATTTTTTGTATTTTTAGTAGAGATGGGGTTTCACCATGTTAGCCAGGATGGTCTCAATCTCCTGACCTCGTGATTCACCCACCTCGGCCTCCCAAAGTGCTGGGATTACAGGCGTGAGCCACCACGCCCGGCCATGCTTTTTTCTATTTTTCAAATTTTGTGCAATGTTTACAACTGGAAAAAAAAATAAAGCCAATAAATGTTATATAGTTTAGAAAAAAATATATAGCATTTCAGATTATGTCATTAGAATCTTACAAATAGACTGGCTAGAAGACTGAATCAGATTGACTCTATTTAAATAAGGCTAAATCTTTACCCTTTATTTTTATGTTTTACTGCTTTCAAAGTACTGTCATATGCATTATCTAATTTGATCATCCTTGACGCAGGGAAGACAGGTTATTATACTTTCACTATACAGATGCAAAAACAGATGATTACATGACTTGCCCCAATCACATGGCTAATAAAGCAGTTAAACTGGGACTTTGACCCTGGATTTCTGGTTGCTATCCCCAAGACCCTCCTTCAAAAACAAGCTGGGGGAAGCTTTGCTCATGGCTCCTTGGTTCAAGAAGTTCCTACTGAAAACCTAGACCTGATTCTGCAAGGGGTCACTCTCCTGGTCTTGAGCATTTTAAATGTCCCGTGCTTGACTAGAATCATCCGGGTAGGACACATGCCATTCAGGCATCGATGCCACACAGAACGATGCCTCCAGTGGACTCTTTAGCTTGGAAATGTATGAGCATGACTGGAGAACTTGCTGAGGACAGCACCCACACTCTGGGATGAAAACCATGCACAACGTTCTACACACACCCAGTTACAACAATCTTTAAAGGCCGCACACCAGGTTCTGGTATCAGTTTCCATATCTTCTCCCTAAAGAACTAGGGAGTGCCCTTTATGGGAATGGCTGAAGGAATAACTTCTGGGGAGATCTGTCTGAAGCCTCCACTGGGTCCCGTGTGGTTTGGGCTGGGACATCGGTCTCCTGCTTCTGGACCCTTACTCTCGCTCACAGGCAGTGCTTTCCCAGGGCTCATTTACCAGAAACGACCACATGCTGGGTTTTCCAATTGTAAGAAACAAAAATCTGTTGCCTCAAGTAGTAGGTTTTAGCAGGTGGATATATGGGACCACACATACACGTTCTGATGAGGCCTCATAGAAAGCCAGAAAAGCCACGCCACCAGATTCAGAGAAACAGGTGGCCCAGGAGGGGGTGGCCCAGAACAGGGGAAGGCCCCTCTCCTGCAAGTGTCACCGTGCAGCACAGACAGGATGCAGCACTCCCACCTGGACCCCAGCCTTGGAAGTCCCTCTCTCACTGCGATGGCAAGGCCACTCCTTCAGGGATGCCACAGGTTGAGGCCAAAGATGAAGACTGTCTTATGAAACAGTGTTTCCTGGATTGACTTTTAGATGCTTCAGTGGAGACCATGTGATACAAAAGTGTTCTGGCTTCCATCTGCAGCCCAGGGGAGCTTCGTTAACTTCACGTGAAGAACCCTAACAAGAATACATGTGCAGGGATGGAAAGGTAATCAAAGGCCCACTCTAGAGGCAGGCACTAAGGCATGAGCTACATTTATCTCCTGATCCGTAACAGAATCTTAATGAGCACCAGAACATTAGAAATTACTTTTCATTGGTGAAATGAGCTTTCAAGATGAGTGAATTGGCTACAAATATTGTACAGCCCCTTCCTTCCCTAGTATGAACAGGGTATAAGGAATCGGGGAGCCAAATTGCCTATGGCTTTGGAATGGTATCTGAAAATGCTTGCCGGAGTACTCTGTAACCTGCACAACCAGAGTTAGCTGAGTCTTGTGGCTAAAATACTCTCTCATCTGTTTGGAATGAATTTTCACACAAGATGCCATCAAAGCACCTAAGAGGACAGACACCTGGGACTACATCAAGCTTACTGCGGCCAGACGTCGCCTTGTTGCCAGCGGGTGTTGACATTTGCTTCCACAGCACCATAGTCTGTTAGTGGGAGAGGAGTCTGCGAGAGAGAACACCTAGAGGACTCACTCAACTCTAACTGAGGTTGTCAACAATCTCTCAAAAAGAAGACAAGAATCCTGCAGGATCCAGTCAGTGTGACTTAGGACCTTTTGCTCTGAGAACTTTAGTATTCTCACAAATAATCAGGGAACTTCTGAGCACAAGCTGAGTGAGTCACTCATACCACTGGGTACTGTTTTGTGACCTCACTTGCACCCAGAAACAAAGGGGTCTGGGGAAATGTGGGGTTACCTTTATATTTCTGAGCAGGCCTTCCACACTGCCATGCTAATGTGTGGCTTTCACAGCACGAGGATTTCTGATCTCAATTAAATATAATTCAGTTGGTAAAAATCAATCTTAAAGAACTTTGTTTTAACCTTTATTCTCTTCAATTATAAAAATACATACTACAGAAGTTTTACATAACAGAAAACAGAAAAACCAAAAACTCCCCCAGAATCCCACCCTCAGAGATGGCTACTCCTCTTTGGTAAGTATTCCTCCAGGTTTTTTAAGCATATAGTAGTACACAGCAGGAAAATGTAAAATCCTACTATATATGCGACTGCTCTTGAAGAAGTTTTCAAATGGTTCTGACAGATCATTCTGACCAATTTCTCTAGGAAACTTTAAGCATTAGTTTTCAGAGAAAATTCCATGACACTGCGGGTAGAAAAACCTCTAAGATTTTTCTTATCATTTATAATAAATATTATCCCAAGTGTTAAAGGTCAAATAAAGTTTTTAAAAATAGTAAATAAATGTGATACAGAGGAAAAAAAGTTCCGAAAATTATCCCAGTTTCTTATCAAAATCAAAACTCCTAAGTCCCAATTCCAACAAGTACCATAAAACGGTTTTAAAATGGGATTCTGAGAAACAATCACTTTTTTACCATAAAATATAGCTCAAAGTAATTCCACAATTTTGGGGTCTTTTTTTTGCGGGGGGGGAGACAAGGTCTCAGTCTGTCACCCAGGCTGGAATGCAGTAATGGCATGATCAAGGCTCACTGCAGCCTCGACCTCCCAAGCTCAAGTGATCCTCCCACCTCAGC
>NW_012103643.1:840891-865579 GCF_000951045.1 Mandrillus leucophaeus | reverse complement strand
AGAAACAGGTGGCCCAGGAGGGGGTGGCCCAGAACAGGGGAAGGCCCCTCTCCTGCAAGTGTCACCGTGCAGCACAGACAGGATGCAGCACTCCCACCTGGACCCCAGCCTTGGAAGTCCCTCTCTCACTGCGATGGCAAGGCCACTCCTTCAGGGATGCCACAGGTTGAGGCCAAAGATGAAGACTGTCTTATGAAACAGTGTTTCCTGGATTGACTTTTAGATGCTTCAGTGGAGACCATGTGATACAAAAGTGTTCTGGCTTCCATCTGCAGCCCAGGGGAGCTTCGTTAACTTCACGTGAAGAACCCTAACAAGAATACATGTGCAGGGATGGAAAGGTAATCAAAGGCCCACTCTAGAGGCAGGCACTAAGGCATGAGCTACATTTATCTCCTGATCCGTAACAGAATCTTAATGAGCACCAGAACATTAGAAATTACTTTTCATTGGTGAAATGAGCTTTCAAGATGAGTGAATTGGCTACAAATATTGTACAGCCCCTTCCTTCCCTAGTATGAACAGGGTATAAGGAATCGGGGAGCCAAATTGCCTATGGCTTTGGAATGGTATCTGAAAATGCTTGCTGGAGTACTCTGTAACCTGCACAACCAGAGTTAGCTGAGTCTTGTGGCTAAAATACTCTCTCATCTGTTTGGAATGAATTTTCACACAAGATGCCATCAAAGCACCTAAGAGGACAGACACCTGGGACTACATCAAGCTTACTGCGGCCAGACGTCGCCTTGTTGCCAGCGGGTGTTGACATTTGCTTCCACAGCACCATAGTCTGTTAGTGGGAGAGGAGTCTGCGAGAGAGAACACCTAGAGGACTCACTCAACTCTAACTGAGGTTGTCAACAATCTCTCAAAAAGAAGACAAGAATCCTGCAGGATCCAGTCAGTGTGACTTAGGACCTTTTGCTCTGAGAACTTTAGTATTCTCACAAATAATCAGGGAACTTCTGAGCACAAGCTGAGTGAGTCACTCATACCACTGGGTACTGTTTTGTGACCTCACTTGCACCCAGAAACAAAGGGGTCTGGGGAAATGTGGGGTTACCTTTATATTTCTGAGCAGGCCTTCCACACTGCCATGCTAATGTGTGGCTTTCACAGCACGAGGATTTCTGATCTCAATTAAATATAATTCAGTTGGTAAAAATCAATCTTAAAGAACTTTGTTTTAACCTTTATTCTCTTCAATTATAAAAATACATACTACAGAAGTTTTACATAACAGAAAACAGAAAAACCAAAAACTCCCCCAGAATCCCACCCTCAGAGATGGCTACTCCTCTTTGGTAAGTATTCCTCCAGGTTTTTTAAGCATATAGTAGTACACAGCAGGAAAATGTAAAATCCTACTATATATGCGACTGCTCTTGAAGAAGTTTTCAAATGGTTCTGACAGATCATTCTGACCAATTTCTCTAGGAAACTTTAAGCATTAGTTTTCAGAGAAAATTCCATGACACTGCGGGTAGAAAAACCTCTAAGATTTTTCTTATCATTTATAATAAATATTATCCCAAGTGTTAAAGGTCAAATAAAGTTTTTAAAAATAGTAAATAAATGTGATACAGAGGAAAAAAAGTTCCGAAAATTATCCCAGTTTCTTATCAAAATCAAAACTCCTAAGTCCCAATTCCAACAAGTACCATAAAACGGCTTTAAAATGGGATTCTGAGAAACAATCACTTTTTTACCATAAAATATAGCTCAAAGTAATTCCACAATTTTGGGGTCTTTTTTTTGCGGGGGGGGAGACAAGGTCTCAGTCTGTCACCCAGGCTGGAATGCAGTAATGGCATGATCAAGGCTCACTGCAGCCTCGACCTCCCAAGCTCAAGTGATCCTCCCACCTCAGCGTTTCGCATGCCTGGCTAATTTTTTTTTTTTTTTTTTTTTTGTAGAGACGACGTCTCACTATGTTGCTTCATTTAACAAATAAGGGGAGGAAGGGCGGGGGCAGAATGGAGGACACAGACTAGAGTTCAGCTTTTACAAGTGGCAAAGGACAATTTTGATTCGGCCTCCCACAGCTTCATTTGTAATGCTTTCAAGACATCTTCCATCTATTGAATTGAAAAAATAAAAAATTAAACACACATATCATTTAAAATTATACATGGTTAAAAATAAGATATACACTTAATGCAATTTTGGATATGTGATACATTACATGGTAGATATTCAGTGTTTACCAAAACTATTTGCAGGCATAAATTTTTTAAAATAAAGCATAATTCTATCAACAGTAGTTCTCAACCTACAATCTGCATCTCTTTTATACAATCATCACCATCTCACCTATCTGGCCATGACAAAATGTTAACATCCAACAACAAGGCTATTTATACCACAAGAATCGAAGCAAACAAAATACTGATTTGAATCAAAGATGTATTTCTAGCTTAGCAAAATTAGAATACATAGTTTTGATTTTGTCATGAAATGTCTTCCTTAGTATTTTGTTGATTAAGCTTTAGCTTCATTTCAGTTCCCCAAAAATCAACTTTACTAACACCTGAAATGAAACAGGCACACTCTTCCTGCGATCAAGACAGATGACGTTATGAGAATTATCGTTTGTGGGGAAGCACTTCTTCACTGACAAATTGTTCATACAGAGATATAAAACGTACAGAATAAAATTACCTGTGTTAGAGACTTTTCTATTTCAACTCTGCTTTCAAGATTAAAAAGCTCTTTATCTTCTGACACAATTTGCTTTTCAGAGGACCCTAAAACATAACTGACGTACGGTACAAGGTTAAAATACAAGCCTGGTGTGGTGGCATGCACTTGTTCCCAGCTATTCAGGAGGCTGAGACAGAAGGATCAACTGAGGCTAGGAGTTTGAAACCAGCCTGGGCAACACAAGACCCCAGGCAATACGCCTGTTGTCTTAGCTGCCTGGGAGGCTGACGCAGGAGGATTGCTGGAGCCCAGGAGTTCAAGGACGCAGAAAGCTATGACCACAGCATTGCACTCCAGCCTGGGTGACAGAGTGAGACCCCATATCTTAAAAAAATAAGTTTTAAAAGAAATAAAAATAAAAAGCTAGGGGCGGTGGGCAAAATCCTACTAAACTACATTCAATTTTTAAAAACAACTGAATATACTTTTATTCCAAAAAAATTTCTCACAGTGTTTTCTCCTACAATTTAGAGTGTCTGACTTTTCCAATACCAAATAAAGAAGCAGGTCAAAGAAAAAAAAAAAAAAAAAAAAAAATACTGGCTTGTTAGAAATCATTACTTGAAAATATATTTAACCAAACAGTATTGATTTAGTTCGGACACTTCCGTGCCAATTTCTCTGCAAACTTAACTTTCTGAAACACCAGTTGTGAGGTAAACATTTATATATCAAACTTACCTTTCAATGGCTTCAACACTGAGGCAAAACAAGTCTCTCTTGTAATCAAGATTCTTGGGCGTGCATCTGTACACGTAGCCAAGATTGAGCGAGCACCCCGCACAGTACAAAGTCTCCAGGACGCTGCAATAAAGAAACGCCTTGCTTTAGGAAACGAAGTAGCAACTCATTCTAATCTCATTGTTAAAATCCATAAACACTTCGGCTTCTAAAGTATGCTATTCTGACCACACTAGGTCATACATAAAGGATAGGAAAAAATGATAGTAATATATTTACAATAAAAATGTAAAGACAGTCATCTCCAAGTCACAATGCCTTAAGTATCAAATAACAAGGGACATACAAAAAAGTGACAAGAGAGGATATCGAGGTGGTGTTTTTCTAGAATATAAATTCCTCAATCTGGTACTAATGTAACAAAGTGGAGAATAAATACCTTAGGCTTGCCAGCCATATGGTGTCTGTCACTACTCACCTCTGTCATTGTAAAACAAAGCACCTATAGACAATACTAACTGAATAATCTGTGTTCCCATAAACTCGTATTCACAAATGAGTGCCCGCCCCATGGGCCATAGTTTACCAAACTCTGCTCTAGTGGAAGGTAATACTGTTTGTCTTAATTTAAAAAAAAAAAAAAAAAGACTCTCCAAAGTTAGATGACAACCCATGCAATTGTTCCTTCATTCTAGTTACCTCTCAACTCAGGTTCCACACACTTGAATATACCCTCCCCTAAAGCCTACTCATGTCTCCTTAAAACCTGGCTTAGAATCCAGTGTCTCTCAAACGCCTTGTTGAACTGACCCATCCAAATTTACCATTCTATAAATACACTAAAATTGCCACTCCAACACACAGCAAAGTGATGACTGGAGATTTCAATCCAGTAGTGATCACAGTAGTAAAACATATACCACAATCGATTATTATTGCAAAAGTATTATCTCCTACTCAGTACATGAAATACTTGTAATCACAAAATATCTATTCCTGCTATCAAGCAAAAGGGAACTACCCAAGACTCACAGATCACAGACTACATCATTGTTTACTTACAGATACTGAGACACTATTATTACAGCAACATATGGATCAAAGAACAAAATGGATGACCACCTGATTAAGTCATGAATTCTCACTGATGATGTGATTAGCTGGATAATATGCCACTGATTACATATTAAGTGTCTACGGGCTTTTATAAGTTTCTACACTTTTTTTAGTTTTATAGTAGAAACAATCTCACTATGTTGCCCAGGCTGGTCTTGAACTCCTAGCCTCAAGCAGTCTTCCACCTTGGCCTCCCAAAGTGCTGAGATTACTGGCAGGAACCACCATACCCAGCCAGCTTATATAAGTTTTTATATAAGAAATATAAAAGTATGTTAGTAAATCCCACTTAAATTACTCACAGTGAACAGGCAAACCTCCATGCTATATATCAAACCTCATTACCATTATGAGACCGCCTCACACCATTACCAAGATTGCAAACTAGTATCTAATGTCATCAGCCAAGAAAGGACACTCAGAGAAACCAGACGCTTGAACTCCCCAAACACACAGAGCCATGAATAAGACTGTTTTATCCTGAGTTATCAAAATCAACCTAAACACCACCAAAAATAGGAAAAAACCCATTCACACTTCTAGAATCATCTTGTGGAACAATGAAGAGATGGTAGCTACTATTAAGGCAGCATCTTTCTGCTTTCACAGTTGGCAAGAATTTGGCCAGAATTCACCCTTGTCATCGAACACTAACATTGAGAAGGCAGTGCCAACAATCGTAAGGTAATGTTAGACAAGGAATAATCCGATTGTAAGATCCTCAACAAAGGACAAAGTCAGACTTAAGAGAGAAAACAGCACTGCCACCTTCACAACATATTTCTAAAGCCCTCAGTGCTCTTGCTGACCATCAGCAGAATGGCTCAGGCAGGTATTTCACAGGATGGGCCTATCAAAAAATTCCCTAGTGAAGTCCAAGACAACTGAAGGCAGTCTAATCGATGGGTTTAGGTGATATGAACAAACAGTATTAATAACTCTGAATCAAAGAGAGTGAATTCTCTATCAATCCTGATTAGAAAAAAGAAGAAAGTCTCTGTTTGGTGCTAGACTGTCTTTGACACTTGTCTCATAGTTGCAAATCTTTTAATAGTAAGAGAACAGACCTCAGGCAGAGAACGAGCCAGGCAACAATATCTCAGCTAGAACTAACAACAATTGTTTTCACTGTAATTCTCTCCAGAGTTACTTTCTAGTTATGGCAAGTATATATTTATGATAGTAAAAAGAATCCTTTTAAGATAAATTTAAATAAAAATTTTGAATTGATTTAATTTAAAAAATTTAGTATGTAATAGCACAGTTGGTAGGTAGTACACAAATAGAACAAAAATGACGGTGACATCAAAATGGCTAGAGCTAGGAAGTGGGGAAGAAAAAGCACTTCGAAGGCAGTAAGGAAGGATAACAAGCACAGTCCTAGCTCTTACTGCTAATTCGTCCCGTGACCTTAGCAAAGTTCTAGCTTCCCTGGGCCTAACTTTCTTCAACTACAAAATGAGAAATGATCTGAGCCTGGGTTTTCCAAATTTTTATGGCCTGCATGCCAGCACCACAATTTTTGTCACATTCACAAACTATCTGTACTGTTACTAATGTATCTTAAATGGAGAAACTTTTTTTTTTTTTTACTTTTTATGGAAGAGATATATAGGGCAAAGGTTACAGAAAGAGGACACAGAGCTTCCAAGACCTTTCTAGGTACACCCGGCATCTCATATTCACCAACCTGGAAGTTCTCTAAAACCTGTAGGGTTTTTGGAGGTCTTATAACACAGGCATGATCAATTAAATCATTGCTGATAATCTCTAGCCCCTCTCCCCTCCACGGAGGTGGGAGAAGAGGTTGGGGTAGGGCTGAAACTTCCAACCCTCTAATCATGCCTTGGTCCTTCTGGCCCCCAATCCTTAAGCTACCTAGAAGCCCCCCAGCCACAGTAATCTCATTAGGATTCAAAACGACATCATCATCACTCCAGGGATTCCAAGCATCTTAGAAGCTCTTCTGTCAGAACTGGTGACTAAGACCAAACATGGTAACAAAAGATACCCTTATCACCCCATCGCTCAAGAAATTAAAAGGGTTTTAGGAGTAACTAAGTATTGAATGTTTCTGTCCCTCACCAAACGTATCAGTTGAAATGGTAGCTCCTAATGTGATGGTATTAGGAGGTGGGGTAATCAGGAGGTATTTGGTCGTAAGTGCACAGAGTTAACTTTTTTTAATTGAAATATACTTTATTTGATAGGATACTCTAGCATCACTAAAAATGAAAAGCCAGGATTTTTAATATACATAAAATATATATAAATAATTAATTTTTAACTGTGTACCACCTAAAGTTATTTCATATGTAAGTATAAGATACAGTTTACATTTGGAGCAACAATTACATAGGGCAGCGCTTCCCACTCAGTTTGCTCAGGTGTCACTATGGCACATGGGTGGCAGGTATGGCAAGACATTTGTCCCCTCAACCCTTAAAGTGGCCACACAGGGCCTCAGATTGCTGGGGCTCCTGTGTTATTTGCTCTTGCCACAAACGGCCTTATCTGTTTACCCCAATAGGCTGTATATGTGACAGCAGCATTTTATGTGTGCCGTAACATGAGAAAGGTGGGCAGCATTAGCCTAAGGCACTCTTTAACATTGAGATTTTATAATACAGCTATTTTCTTTTTTTTTTTTTTCCAAGACTGAGTCTTGATCTGTTGCCTAGGCTAGAGTGCAGTGGTGATCTTGGCTCACTGCAACCTCTGCCTCCCTGGTTCAAGTGATTCTCCTGTCTCAGCATCCTGAGTAGCTGGGATTACAGGCATGTGCCACCAAACCCGGCCAATTTTTGTATTTTTAGTAGAGATGGGGTTTTGCCATGTTGGCCAGGCTGGTCTCAAACTCCTGACTCCCAGTGATCTGCCCACCTTGGCCTCCCAAAGTGCTGGGATTACAGGCGTGAGCCACCGCGCCCAACCTTCTTTTTCTACTTTTATTTTCGATTTTCTTCAGCACCACGCCCAAAGATCCAAAAAGGGAGTGTCAGAATATGCTTTTAGAAATCTGGAAACTCTAACTTTTCAATATTTAAAGGTGACCACAACCACTCAAGAACTGATATACTTTCTAAAACAGGATATAGAAAAAGCAAAAAGAGAACAGATATATGCAAACGACTGATTTTTTACTATCATGGAAAGTTTTATCCCAAGTAATCTTACTACTAGTAATGACCTTTTAAAGATTTTTATTAAAAAAAAAAATTCTCTAACATATTCATATACAGTTTTACTCACCAACCATTTTCCTTTTCACGTTTGGATAACTTCTGTTCCTTATCCACAGAAACATTACAGGAAACACCTAGAAACAGAGAAAGTAACAACAATTTATTAATGTGGTTCATTACAACATATATGCAGACAATTTCTAATCCAACTTTTTAGAACCTGAAGGACAAAAAACAAGCCCAAAGTCAGACACACACAACAGTGGTTCGAAACGAAATGTACTGGGGTCTTCTGGGAAAAGATGGCAGAATAAGAGTTATTTCCAACCAGGCGCAGTGGCTCACACCTGTCATCCCAACACTTTGGGAGGCCAAGGTGAGAGGATGGCTTGGGGCCAGGAGTTCGAGGTGAGCCTGGACAACATAACAAGACTCCATCTTCAAAAAAATGTTTAAATAAAAATTTAAGAAAAATTTTAAAAGGTTATTTCCTCCCTTTCCCTGAAAACCACTAACATTAATAGAATGGCTAAAATTAGAGGGAAAAATTCATTCCACAGTAAACTTGGAACCATTAGAATCTCAAATCACAGACTGCAAAGAACTATCTGCCAGTTAGTGAAACTGGGTTTCAAAACTAGGAAGATGCAAACAGCCAACACATATATCTCCAGATTTCAAACACAGGGCCCATTTCTCTAAAAGTAACTGAGAGGGTCCTCAAGATCCCAGCCACACATCTTTTACTTGAATAATGACTTGGACAGAGGTCACTGCTGGACTCGAGAGGCAGCAGCAAACAATCCCAAAGAATCCAGGTCTGGGACACACTAAAGGACAGGGTAGAGGGTGAAGAGAAATGAAGAAGGTACATCAGACCTAAAATGGCCAAAACAGACTCTTGATTTCATGGCCTCCTACAGTCTACCTTAACTCTGTAAACTCCATCCACCTGCTTGCTGAGATCAGAAACCAGGGTGTCATCCTTGATTCTTCATCTCCTCATCTTGCTCCCCCATATCTACTCCACTGATCCATTCCATCAATTCTACGTCACAAACCTCACTCCAGCCCCCAAACGACCAGCACTACCTCTTGCCTGGACTACTGCCCTGGCTCTTCACTGACCTCCCCACTTCCATACTTGTTCCTCCTTCGATGCTTTCTCCAAAGAAAATGCAGGGTCATATTACTCCCCGGCCTAAGCTAGCAGAATAATGTACTTACTAGAACAGATTACTACTCTTTAGAACAGACTACAACACCTTGCAGTTTCTGGTCTCTTCCTTCCTCCCTAAATCTTATCTTTATTCTCTTTGACCATACTCTAGTCTCAAGGATTTTGCACCAGCTGCTCAGCACCTATCAAAAGCAAAGAGCATGACCAAGAACTGTACCCGCAGCCCAGCTAGCATTCACGTACAAAAACAGGAAAATATTTTCAAGCACATAAACTTGAAATTTTCTTGGAGATGTGGACGTGGGGAGCACTAAAGATTAATCAAACAACTCAAGAATGAAAAAGCTATTAAGAAGCTTTCTTATGTTAATGAGTACTGGAGTTGGGAAAAAAAATTATATAAACATTATAGGATCGGGTGCTGTAACTCACATCTGTAATCCCAGCACTTTAGGAGGCCAAAGCAGGGGATTGCTTGGGGCCAGGAGTTTGAGATCAGCCTGAGCAACATAGCAAGACTCTGTCTCTACAAAAAATTTAAAAATTAGCCAGGTGTTAGTGTGTGTCTGTTGTCTCAAGCTACTTGGGAAGCTGAGCTGGGAGGATAGTTTGAGTAGGCGTTCAAGGTTACAGTGAGCTATGATTGTGGCACTGTACTCTAGCCTGGGCAACAGAGGGCTGTTAACCCACTATAACCCTATTAAAAAAATAACCTATTAAATAATTAACCCTATTTTAAAAAATCATAGTAAGGCTGTGTTATGGCTACAACAGAATGTAAATGTACAGAATGTAAATGTATAAACCTTAACAAAATGAAAATAATTAAACTAATTAAAACTGGGTAAGGAAGGAATGGAAATGAATCTGAATTCATGTTTGTCTTTACGGGGGTCGGGGGGGCGGGGAGATGTTAAATCCTATTATCTAAATCTGATAAATCAAAAAGTGTATAGTTCTTTAAACTATGTTTACTATTTTAAAACTATGGTTTAAATTTAAAAACTATTAATATAAAAATTAACAAAAATAATAGCCTTTCTATAAGTAAAGCAAAACAAAGAAAAGAGCCCACATGGTAAAAGATACTATCGAAACAAAGTACAAATAAAATGAAAGACGTAACACCAAACATGTTATTTCTTAAAAAGATGTAAACAAGGTACACGCATTCAAAGAAAGAGCTTTTCCTACTGTATCAAAAATCTGCCTGGTTTTTTGTTTTTTTTTTTTTTTTTGAGATGGAGTCTAGCTCTGTTGCCAGGCTGGAGTGCCAGGCTGGAGTGCCTTCTCCTCCCCCCGATTCAAGCGATTCTCCTGCCTCAGCCTCCGGAGTAGCTGGGATTACGAGTGCACACCACCATACCCGGCTAATATTTGGCTTTGGCGAGGGTGGTCTGGAATTGTTGTATTTTCAGTAGAGACGGGGTTTCACATGTTGGCCAGGATGGTCTCGATCTCCTGACCTCGTGATCCGCCCATTTCAGCCTCCCAAAGTGCTGGGATTACAGGTCTGAGCCACCGCGCTTGGCCTAGTTTGATTTTAAGAAGTGCAAAGAGTTTATCTCAACTTTCAGTTAACTAGGGGACACTGGTGTGCTCCTTTATTCCCAGTATTACACGAAGGAAAACGTTCCAGAAACGTCGATAACCCGGTGATGAATTTCTCCCATGGAAACATTTATAGTATTCAAAGAGAGGAAAAACCTCATCTTGAAAAACCACAATTCAAAACAGCCATTTTTACACCAATTCAGAAAAAATATGTGCACCACTTTATCCCCAAATACTTTAAAAATAGCAAAATGAGGGAATAGTGGAAAAACAGAGGTAACTGCTAGGACCAGGATTAGAAACGAATTCCTGCCTTCTTCTGAACTCTTTTGCTACGTCCTCCTTCCTCGCCAATTTTGATGAGGTTGGTGGTGCTTTTATGGCAAACCTCCTTCCCTTTCTTCCCCATAGCACTGTGTTCCGTCAGCTCTGCGGCCCTATCACTGGAGACTGTAGAGGTATCCGCTGATGCACACAGCCCGCTAATTTCTGTGGGGAGTAATAGTACTGGCTGCACCTCAAGTGCTTACAGTCTACTTGACCATTTGTTTCTCTTTTTTTAGGGTCTTTAAAAGTGTTATTCTTTGTTGCCCTTTGCTTCTGAGTAATGCTCACGATGATGCTGACTCAACCGCTGCTCTTCTGGGATCGGGGTCCCCAGAACAGAACCAGTCGCCCGAGAACCAAAGTGGAGGGGTGACCCTCCTCCCCTTTTCCTGCGACAGCTCACTCTCTCAGACTTTTTGCTCTTAAAGTCCCTGGACAGCGCCAAGGAGCCCCCGCCCCCTCCGGGGCCGCCCCGGCGCGGCACACCTGGAAGGCGACCCCACGCCCCCATGCCCGGCTCGACCCAACTGACAGCGCAGCAGGATGCAGTTGGTGTCCTCCTGGCTGGCCACCCAGCTCAGCGAGTCGCCCAGCGGCCGCCGGCAGCCGCAGCACAGGAACACCAGCGGCCTCTCCTCCGCAGCCCCCGCCTCCTCGAGCCGCGCCTTCTCCGTGTCGGCCACCGACGCTTCTTCGCTCATGGAGCTCCACATGCTCGCCCACTTCTGCAGCAGCTGGTGGCGGCTCGAGTCTTCGGAGAGTCTCTTGCCCAACAGCGAGGAGTCGCTGCCCTTGCCCTTGTCGCCGCACTCACAGCCGCCAGCGCATCCTCTGCTACACCTCAGGGCCCGAACGCCCGCCATTACCTACAAATCGCCCGCGCCCCAGAGCGCCAAGGGAAAAAAAAACCGCGGCTGCACATGCGCGGGGCGGGGCGCGTTGGCGGAGGCCGAGAAGGGGCAAATGCTTGAAGGGGCCGGACGGCGGGCGGCCTCTAGTGAGCATGCGCGCCGTGCGCCCTGGGCCTGGCGTGTTAGTCACTGCGCCTGCGTCAGGTTTTCCAGCCTGAAGAAATTGACGCTGCAGACCTGTTTGCTTGTCTTCCTAAGGATTATTCACCCCTTTCCGTGGGAGGGGCAGCGTCACTGAGAAAGTTACGGGCTGCAAGCCTGAGTGTCTAAGAACCACCTGGCGAGCTTCTTAAACAGATCGCCAGGCTCTATCTTCACAGACTCTGGTTCAGCAGGTAGCAGGTTAGCCCGAGAATCTGCATTTCTAACAAGCTCCTAGGCTTGCCCACGCTGTCAGTATTGGCAGCCCAACCTTTTTGGGGGCATGGGGAGGAGTCTTTCTATGTTGCCAGTCTCGAACTCCTCGCCTTAAGCGATCTTCCCGCCTCGACCTCCCAAAATGCCAGGATCACAAGCGTGAGCCACTGTGCCAGACCACCACTCTTTTTCTTCTTTTTTGTAAATGGACTAATTATAGTTGCATATAAGCAACTCCACTTTTGGTGAACACTGCTCTATTTTGTCTGCTCCTGAGGGCCTCCTTTCCATGAAGTGGAGAAGGAAGGGGATAGGGGAGTCCCTCGTCACAGGGTCCTTTTGCGCATTGCTATTCCTGGAATGAGACCCTGGGAAGGGCCCCGGATCACTCAGGCTGTCACTGCAAGGAAAAAGTTGAGGAAGCAGCAATGCCCCTGGAAAGCTTGGAAGTGTGCCTGCTGCTTGGATCAAGGAATAATTCGTCCTTGCAAGGAAGAAGCATCCCTTCTTGATGATAAGGACAGATTTCCCCAGCTGCCCCAGAAAGCCAGCCTCTGCCTAAAACACCATAGGTCAGCAGGGAAAGCTGACGGGGAACCAGCCAGCTTCATGCACCGGAGACAGCCTGGTGGCATACCTGGGAAGAAAGCTACCTGCAAGGACCTACCTCTGTTCCCACTACGCGCTGGGTGTCCCCCAAGTCACTGCCTACTTTGCTTGGTTGCATAAACTATTTACGTAAATGTACTTCCAATTTTAGTACTTACAGCCACTAGCAAAAAGCAAAAGCTTTGGAGTCAGTGGTCCTGGTTAACTTACCCCTCCCTGCACAAGGTAGTAACAGTGTAGGGAACTGTGGAAAAGGCTGTTTGCCTTCCCTGAGTCTGATTCTTCCTGGAGTAAATGGAGTCTGTTTCTTCAGTACTACACCAAGTTGTTCATAAGGATCAAGTTTTCTAATATTCATGAGGATACTTTGTAAAGCCTAGCACACCATGCTCATGTTAATGAGCTTCTTACTGGAAGAAAATGCTTTAGATAATTTAGGCTTCTTTTTTTTTGTTTTGTTTTTGTTTTTGTTTTTCCCACCCATAAAATTCCCTTCCTTCCTTCTGCTTTTTTTCCTTTATTTTTTCAGAGGTGATGTTTCAGTATGTTGCCCAGGCTGATCTCGAACTCCTGGCCTCAAGCGATCCTCCTGCCTCAGCCTCCCAAGTAGCTGGAACTACAGGCATGCATCACCATACTTTGCCCCTTCTGCTGTTGTGGAGCCAAGCCTGACCTTCCTGGACTGTTGTTTTCAAGCATAATATATCTGGTGCAACATTGATACAATCCACATGAGTTCTTTAATTAAGTGGCTAGTTACTTTGGGATTCAAAGGATCATCTTGTCTCAGGCTTTGGGTTCCTATTGTCAATACTTAAATTCTGTGATAGGGTGCCCCAGGAAAGAAGGAATACAAGGCCGAGCTGCATGGTGACTTTCCCTCCATAAAACAGTTAACAAAAATTTCATTTTATAGTCACATTGCTATGAAGATAATTATATTAAAATGATATCATAAAACATTTTTAGACCTATAAGTTCATTTATTTCTCCTGATTAAAAAATGGAAACATTTTCCTGATCCTTCAAAATATGGTTTGTAAGCATGATGACTCCTGCACCTCATGGAGAAGTTGGCTGATGCAAAATGAATTCCTCTATAGGCACAAGTGTGTTTGTATTAATATTATGAATATAAAAACAAGACTAGCCTTGGTGGCTCATGCCTGTAAACCCGGCACTTTGGGAGTCTGAGGCGAGAGAGTCACTTGAGCCCGGGGGTTTGAGACCAAGCTGGGCAACACAGAGACACCCTGTCTCTACAAAGATTTAAAAATTAGCCAGGCATGGTGGTGCGCCCCTGTAGTCCCAGCTGCTTGTGAGGCTAAGGCAGAAGGATGGGTTGGGGTTGGGAGGTCGAGGCTGCAGTAAGCTGTGATCATGCCATTGCACTCCAGCCTGGGTGACAGAACGAGATCCTATCTCAAAAAAATAAAAAAACCAAAAACCTCAGCTAACCACAAAATCATCCTATTTATGGAGGGAGGACAAAATGAGATGCTTGAGTAAGATGACCTCATATTTCGTGGTTGTAGTTGCTTCCTAAACTACATTCTCACCATACCTCCTAGTTATATAACTAGGAGATTTGGATAAGGTTGAGTCCATCTCCACCACTCTCACCACCAGTTCCAGGAATGAGTCCCTATAGGTTTAACCCGATCAATAGGGATGACCATGACTCTTCCATAGTGATTGGGGCAGGGATGGCACCTACCCCTGGCTACCCATGCTGCTCCCCTGGCAATAGGGATTGGCTCAGAATAAAAACTTGACCTTGTCAAGTTCAGTTTTTCCCAGTCTGAGTAAGGGAATCACAGAGAAACAGCACCCAATCTCTAGATCCTTCCAGTTGTATGAGCCAACCAGTTCCAGTTACTGTGGAAGCCAGTTTCAATTGTTTTGTTTTTACTAGCAACCAAAAATGTATGTAACAATTGAGGTTTCCACTAAGACTCCAAGATGAGGTAAAAATGAGATACCAAAGTGTGTGTGAGACAGATTGCCCTCCTTCCTGGAGGAATCTTCAGCATAGGTTTAGGAGAGATGATTTCCTCTTGTTTTTGTTTGTTTGTTTGTTTGTTTTGTTTTTGCAGTCTCGCTCTGTCACCCACGCTAGAGTGCAGTGACATGATCTCGGCTCACTGCAACCTCCCCCTCACAGGTTCAAGCGATTCTCCCACCTTAGCCTCCCGAGTAGCTGGGATTACAGGCACCCACCACCACAGCTAATTTTTGTATTTTTAGTAGAGACGGGGTTTTACCATGTTGACCAGGCTGGTCTTGAACTCCTGACCTCAGGTAATCAACCCACCTCAGCCTCCCAGAGTGCTGGGATTACAGGCATGGGCCACCATGCCTAGCTCATTTCCTCCTTCTCTTACACCTCTCTCACACACTTTGGGAATATAAAGGAAGGGAGAAAATAGTGACCAAGATGATGTCACTGGAAGGATCTCTTTGGAGATGGGCCTCTCCCCAGTAGAGAAGATGAGGGTGTCTGCCTTCTTGCATCAATTTGGCTGACAAGAGACTTTGAGGAGACACCTACCTGTTGGTTCCCAGGCACTTGGGGACAGGGTGACCTGCAGGAGCGGCAAGCTGCATGTATTTTGATAGCACAACAAAGGCAAACAAGGTAGGTTGTCAGCCAGGTCTGAACTTTGCTGGCAGGATGTCACCTGGAGCCTTGCCCAGTGGGTCATGGGCATGCACCTGGGATTTGGGAGGTGCAGGGAGTCCCCGAGGGGGCTAGGAGAGAGGGTCAGTTCTAACTAGACCTGACCTAAGAGTGCAAAACAAAGTTAGAACAAGTTCAAGTGTGTATTAGTCTGTTCTCATGCTGCTATAAAGAACTACTTAAGATAGGGTAATTTATAAAGGAAAGAGGTTTGATTGACTCACAGTTCTGCATGGCTGGGGAGGCCTCAGGAAACTTACACTCATGGCGGAAGGCGAAGGGGAAGCAAAGCACATCTTACGTGGCACCAAGAGAGAGAGCAAGCCAAGAGGAAGTGCCACACTTTAAAACTATCAGATCTCATGAGAACTCACTGTCATGAGAACAGCCTGGGGGAACTGCCCGCATGATCCAATTCCTCCCACCAGACCCCTTGCTCAACACATGGAGATTACAATTCAAGATGAGATTTGGGTGGGGACACAGAGCCAAACCATATCAAAGTGAAAACTGTCCTATCCCCCACCTTCTCCATCTCAAGCTAGGCAGAAATGAAAACCACAGGGAACAGGTGAGGTGGGAAAGAGCAGGGCCAGCCACAGCCCCTTCCCCACCTGAGGCAGGGAAGGCTGAGGCAGCCTATGTCCTACCTGGGGCAAAAGGAAAACAGTTCTTATCCTGTAGTGAAGATTGCTGTGTTGACTAATATCTTGGACTGATGCTACCATTTCTTCACTGAGATTCTGTTTGCAACGAAAGTGCCTGCAGAATTGCCTATTCCCTAAGAGGGCCTTAGAAGAACACAGAGGGCATGCACTAAAATTCTGCTAGTATGGGTTTCTTTGCAAAGGTGTGTAGGAGAGAACCATGAGGGATGGTACAAGAATCCAGGTTAGCAGCTCTGAAGCCAACACCACTTCTCCTACGACCTAGAGGGATGCTGGGCGAGGTTACCAGAAGGAAGGAGAGTTGCGAAGAGCAGACCACCTTGAGACGATCACCTTCCATCCAGGGTCACAGCCACCAGCTGGGGTGACCTCATAGGGAGGGAGGCAGGAGATTAAATTCTCTGACCTCACTCTCTTCTGTCCCTCTGTTTCCTGCTGGAACTCGCCACTGCCCACATCCAGCCAGAATCCACAGGGCACAGAGGATATTGATGTAATCCATACAAGTTCACCATGGTTGAGAGCAGGGTGGAGCGTGAATGGGAAGGGATCCCACACACAGACTGCCCTTGTGCTCATCCAGGGCCACAGGGAAGGTGGTCATCACTGAAGAAGGTCTAAGGGCGTAGTGGAAGGCAAAATGTGAAAGAGAATTCCATTTTTATTGTAACCTGCAGTCTTTTCTTACACAACATATGGGTTACTTGAACTACCTGATTCAACCCTAATTTTTGGCTTGATTCAAAAGCTTTAGTGTAAATAACAAACAAATGCTCATCTAATTTATATCAATGGCTAGCACTAGAGGGGAGAGAGAGAGCAAGAAAATATAACTGGGAGAGAGAAGGAAAAAGAGAAGAAACAAATGAGATCTTGATAATTTGGGAGAATTATGGCCTTTTAAGAGTGCTCTGGCAATTGAGGAAAATCAGAAATTAATGGCTACAGGCCAGGCATGGTGGCTCATGCCTATAATCCCAGCACTTTAGGAGGCCAAGGGTGATTACCTGAGGTCAGGAGTTGGAGACCAGCCTGGCCAACATGGCGAAACTCTGTCTCTAATAAAAATACAAAAATTAGCCGGCTCTGATGGCGGCCGCCTGTAGTCCCAGCTACTCAGGAGGCTGAGGCAGGAGAATCATTTGAACCTGGAGGGCAAAGGTTGCAGTGAGCCAAGATTGTACCACTGCACTCCAGCCTGGGTGAAAGAGTGAAACTCCGTCAAAAAAAAAAAAAAAGAAAGAAAGAAAGAAAGAAAGAAATGGCTACAGAACGCAATCACAGTCTATATTTTAATTTCATTCCCTTCCTTACACTAATATGATGGGATGACAGGTCGCTGGAATCAGTCAGCTGGCTCCTTTAGTGTGTAAAGAGTCGGCTGCAGGCTGCAGCTGCATCTGAGGACCAGTTGATCCACTTCTTTTTTCTTTTTTTTTTTTTTGAGACAGTCTTAGTCTGTCACCCAGGCTGGAGTGCAGTGGTGTGATCTCAGGCTGGAGTGCAGTGGTGTGATCTCAGCTCAGTGCAACTTCTGCCTCCCAGGTTCCAATGATTCTTGTGCCTCAGCTTCCTGAATAGCTGGGATTACAGGTGCATGTCACCACACTTGGCTAATTTTTTGTATTGTTTGTAGAGACAGGGTCTGGCTATGTTGCCCAGGCTGGTCTGCAACTCAAGTGATTCCCCCCACCTCAGCCTTCCATAGTGCCGGGATTACAGGCATGAGCCACCACACCTGGCCTGATCCAATTATTGGTAGAAATATGTCTATGGGCCAAATGGCACCCAAAGCTGCCTTCCCAAGAGAATGCCATGCTGAACATTCAGCCCCAAGGGACCTTCTGCCACCATCCGAGCCCTCCTTAGGGCGATAAAATGCATTGTGGGAAAAGTGTGGATAGATATTTCTAGCTCTGTTCTGGGAGTGAAACAATATCTACAGGAATATACTTCACCTTCTTAAAAATCCTCAGAGGCAAGATGTTCTTTAAATAGTTCTGTTTCCCTCTCCTATTTAGTGTGTGGAATCACGATTTGCTAGTCTTTAACAGAGATGTTTGGTTCTCATGCAAGTTAAAAAAGAATCAGGAAAAGAACGTGATTTTCAGCAAAGTCATAATGTATTTCAGCTGGGAAAGAATCCACACATCATAATCCACATGTCTCAGCCTACAAGTGGAAAAGCTCAGGTCTGGAGTGGCTCAGGAGTCACGGATCTCGTTAGTGGCAGAGACTTACGGACATCTGGGCTGATAGATGTCAGGTACCCTTGCCCTCTCAGGAATACTGCGCCTCCTCTCCCCACTCCAGCAGTATGACTGTGGTGGGCTCCCACCCTGAAGGTCTTAACTCACTCCTACCCTATCCCAGAGGTGGCTACACTCTAGCCCTGGTGATCAGTCTTAGCCACCAGCCACCTTCCTGGCCACAGCAACTGGTTCAAGGTGAGCAGGTGCCCAAACTAGAGCCAGTCTGTGTCCGTCCTGGGACTTCTCATGCCAAAGCTTGAAAGGAGAGTCCTCTGCTCATCCTTTCCTCTTGAATCACGACTCCAGAGCTGTCATGAGCCATGTCCCTAGTCATGTGGAACAGCCTGGCGTGACCGTGACCCTCAGAAAGAGACAAGATGCAAGGCAGAGCCCGGGAGTCCTAGCAGCACCCATACCCCACTGCTCCCCATCCAGCTCCACGGCCCCCACCTCACAGCATGGTCCCATTAAACCCCACTGGTGTTTAAGCCACTTAAAATTGGGTTTCTGTGACTACCAAAAGAATCCTGACTGAATGCAGATTCCAGTCCAGAACCTGGGTCTCTGGACCCCAAGTACGGCGGTCACACCAAACTGTTGAAATGGAACACCATATATCTATAGGCCCGTGTAGTTTTCAAAATACGTCTTTCAAGGGGGCTTACTCTGAGGAATTCCAGTGTCATGTGGGAGAAGAATATGTTTCCAATGTAAAATTCTTTTTTGTTGTTGTTGTTTTTTTGTTTTGTTTTGTTTTGAGACAGAATCTCACTCTGTCGCTGTCAGGCTGGAGTGCAGTGGCGTGATCTTGGCTCACCGTAACCTCCACCTCCCTGGTTCTAGCTATTCCCCTGCCTCAGCCTCCCAAGTAACTGGGATTACAGGTGCATGCAACCACGCCCGGCTAATTTTTTTGTATTTTTAGTAGATACGGTGTTTCACCATGTTGGCCAGAGTAGTCTCAAACTCCTGACCTCAGGCAATCCACCTGCTTCCGTCTCCCAAAGTGCTGGGATTACAGGTGTGAGCCACTGCGCCCAGCCTCTCAATGTAAAATTCTTCTATCAGCCCCTCACTCTCTTTCTAAGCACTCCTTTATTTCCCTGCAGTTCTGTTCATTTTTTTTTTTTTTTTAATACAACTGGAGGAAGATGGCTAAGACTGATCACCAGGGCTATGCTATAGCCATTAGGGAATAATGGGTTTTAGCATCTATGCCAAACACATAAATCTCCCTTTTAACTAAAAGGGTATTTTCTAAACCCAGCATAGACTAATCAGAACATGAATTTTGTGACTTCTGAATGTGGAATAATACCAGAGATGCTTAAGATTACAAATCAAGTATTCTTGGAGAGATTCAAGAAATGTCATATCCATAGCTGAAGGACTGGAAGATAAAGGAATTCACAGAAAATAAAATAAGTAAGAAATGTAAATGACCAAAGAAAAGACAAGAGGCATAGGTCCAGGAGGCCCAACATCCAACTAATAGGTGGTTCAAATACAGGGAACACAAAATAAAGAGAATAAATCATTAAAGAAATAATACAATTGACTGGGCACAGTGGCTCATGCCTGTAATCCCAGCACTTTGGGAGGCTGAGGTGGGTGGATCATTTGAGGTCAAAAGTTCAAGACCAGCCTGGCCAACATGGTGAAACCCAGTCTCTACTAAAAATACAAAAATTAGCTGAGCAGTGGTGACACATGCCTGTAATCTCAGCTACTCCGGAGACTGAGGCAGGAGAATCGCTTGAGCCTGGGAGGCAGAGGCTGCAGGCAGTGAGCTGGGATCATGCCACTGCACTCCAGCCTGGGCAACAGAGTGAGGTCCTGTCAAAAAAAAAAAACACAAAAAAAAAAACCCAGCAATTGTCACTGCACTCCAGCTTGGGTGAGAGAGTGAGGCCCTGTCAAAAAAGAAAGAAAAGAAAAGAAAACAAAAGAAAGGGAGAGAGAGGAAGGAAGGGAGGGAGGGAGGGAGGGAGGGAAAGGAAGGAAAGGAGGGAATGCAATTGCGCAGAGCTAAAAGATGAATCTTCACATTGGAAGAGCATACTAATTTCGTGGCACAAGAAATGAAATAATCTCACACCAAGGCTTAACATTGTAAATTATCAGAACCCCAACCTTAAGAGAAATTTCTAAAAGTTTCAGAGAAGAGGGAAAAGGTAAAAGAATCAGATCACATTAGACTTCTCATCAGCAACCTGACTTCAGAAGCCAGAAAGCTCAAAGTTCAGTGGGCAGATGATTTTCAGACTAGAGTTATATGCCCATTCCAATCATGATCCAGGTATAATTGACATTTTCAGATGTAACGGAACTTGAAAATTTTATCTTTTACATCGCTGTTTTTTTTTTTTTTTTTGACAAGAGTCTTGCTCTGTCACCCAGGCTGGAGTGCAATGGCGCGATCTCAGCTCCCTGCCACCTCCGCCTCCTGGGTTCAAGTGATTCTCCTGCCTCAGCCTCCCGAGTAGCTGGGATTACAGGTGTCTGCCACTACGCCCAGCTTATTTTTGTCTTTTTAGTAGAGACGGGGTTTCACCAGGTTGGCCACGCTGGTTTTGAACTCCTGACCTCAGGCGATCCACCCGCCTCGGCCTCCCGAAGTGTTGGGATTACAGGTGTGAGCCACCGCACCTGGCCACATAGCTTTTCTTATTTGAACATATGCTACAACAAGAAATATAGAAAGATAGGTCACTAGAAAAGAAAAGCAAATATTTAATATATGAAAAGATTCTCTGCCATGCTTGTTTTTAAACTACACTAAAAACCAATAGCTCACCTGTCACTTTGATAAAATCTAGAAGTTTGACAACATAATCTGTTGTCCATACTATTGCCCAAGAAAACAGGCACTTTCATACATTGTTGATAGAAACGCAAGGTATTATAACCTCTATGGAAAGGAATTTGGCAATATCTAACACCATTGCATACATATGTATCCTCTCTCTCTCTCTCTTTCTCACACACACACACACACACACACACACACACACACACACCCCCCTCAGATCTAGGAATTGATTCCAAAAGTACACTCGCAAAAATATTGTAAAACATGAACACAAGACATTGCAGCACTACTTGAAATAGTGTAGTAGTGGTAATACAGCCACACAATGGGAGCATTACATACCTGTGAAAAAGAGAGAGGCTTATCTCTACATGCCATGAAGGGGACACCAGAATAAACAGTTAAGTGAAAAAAGGCAGGCTGGGTGCAGTGGCTTACGCCAGTAATCTTAGCACTTTGGAAGGCCAAGGTGGGGGGATTACTTGGGTCCAGGAGTTCGACACCAGCCTGGGTGACATGGCAAGACCCTGTCTCTACTAAAAATACAAAAAAAGTTAGCTGGGCATGGTGGCACATGCCTGTAGTCTCAGCTACTCAGGAGGCTGAGGTGGGAGGATTACTTGAGCTTAGGAGGCAGAGGTTACAGGGAGCCAAGACTGCGCCACTGCACTCCAGCCTGCACAACAGAGCAAGACCCTGTCTCAAAAAAATAAAACAATTTTTTTAAAAATGTAATTTGCTAATGGACATCTAAAAAAAGGTAGAGGGAAGACATTAATATACATACATATTTACTTATATTTTTAAAAATTGAAGGATATACCAAAAACTTTTTTAAAAAGTGCCTACTTAGCTGAGAGTAACAGAAGCACAGAGGAGGAGTAGGAACTGTGGATCCACAAGTGTACCTTGTCTTGTATATTTGACTTTGGAATCATGTAACTATTTGACATAATTATAAAACAAAATCTTTTCCAAAAAAGCAATCTCTAAATATGTAGATATCAAATATATCTAAGTGGATGGCATAGCTGCATGGAGAAGAACTATTTTGAGTAATTTTAAAACATGAACTTGACTATACATATCTCATGAGATATGCCCTAAGTACCAAAATAAATAAATAAATTTCTGCCATCTCTTTCCCAAAAAGATTTAAACCATTTTTAGTAATCATGTTGTTGTTGTTGTTAGAATTGATATTGTTAGATGCAAAAAATAAAATAAAATACTGACGAATATACCTAACCAAAAAGGTGAAAGACCTCTACAAGGAAAACTACAGAACACTGCTGAAAGAAATCATAGCTGACACAAACAAATGAAAACACATCCCATGCTCATGGATGGGTAGAATCAATATTGTCAAAATGACCATACTGCCAAAAGCAATCTACAAATTCAATGCAATTCCCATCAAAATACCACCATCATTCTTCACAGAACTAGAAAAAACAATCCTAAAATTCATATCAAACCAAAAAAGAGCCCACCTAGCCAAAGCAAGACTAAGCAAAAAGAACAAATCTGGAGGCATCAAATTGCCTGATTTCAAACTATATTATAAGGCCATAATCGCCAAAACAGCATGGTACTGGTATAAAAATAGGCACATAGACCAATGGAACAGAATAGGGAACCCGGAAATAAACCCAAATACTTATAGTCAACTGATCTTTGACAAAGCAAACAAAAACATAAAGTGGGGAAAGGACACCCTATTCAACAAATGATGCTGGGATAACTGGCAAACCACATATAGAAGAAATAACTGGATCCTCATCTCTCACCTTATACAAAAATCAACTCAAGATGGATTAAGGACTTACATCTAAGACCTGAAACTTTAAAAATTCTAGAAGATAACATCGGAAAAACCCTTCTAGACATTGGCCTAGGCAAAGATTTCATATCCAAGAACCCAAAAGCAAATGTAACAAATACAACGATAAATAGGTGGGACTTAATTAAACTAAAGAGCTTTTGCACGACTAAAGGAACAGTCAGCAGAATAAACAGACAATCCACAGAGTGGGAGAAAATCTTCACAACCTATACATCTGACGCAGGACTTATATCTAGAATCTACAAAGAACTCAAATCAGCAAGCAAAAAACAATCCCATCAAAAAGTGGGCAAGGACATAAATAGACAATTCTTAAAAGAAGATATACAAATAGCCAACAAACATATGAAAAATGCTCAACATCACTAATGATTAGGGAAATGTAAATCAAAACCACAATGCAATACCACCTTACCCCCACAAGAATGGCCATAATCAAAAAATCAAAAAATAGTAGATGTTGGTGTGGATGCAGTGAACAGGGAACACTTCTACACTGCTGGTGGGAATGTAAACTAGTACAATCGCTATGGAAAACAGTGTGGAGATTCCTTAAAGAACTAAAACCATTTGATCCAGCAATCCCACTACTGGGTATCTATCCAGAGGAAACTAAGTCATTATATGAAAAAGATAGTTGCACACGCATGTGTATAGCAGCACAATAGCAATTGCAAAAAATGTGAAACCAGCCCAAATGCCCATCAATCAATGAATGGATAAAGAAACTATGGTGTGTGTATATATATATATATATATACACACACCATGAAATACTACTCAGCCACAAAAAGGCATTTGCAGCAACCTGGATTGGATTGGAGACTATTATTCTAAGTGAAGTAACTCAGGAATGGAAAACCAAACATCGTATGTTCTCACTTATAAGTGGGAGCTAAGCTATGAGGATGCGAAGGCATAAAAATGATACAGTGGATTTGGGGACTCAGGGGGAAAGGATGGGAAGGGGGTGAGGAATGAAAGACCACAAATTGGGTTCACTGTATACTGCTCAAGTGATAGGTGCACCAAAATCTCACAAATCACCACTAAAGAACTTACTCATGTAAGCAAATACCACCTGTTCCCCAAAAACCTATGGAAATAAAAAGGTTTTGAAAAAAAGAACAAAAATAATAAATTATTCCAAAGACAAAATAGAATTGATATTGCTATTCTGAGGTTGTTTGTGTGTACATTGTATATTGAGTAATTATGTTAGCCTTGTTGGGAATGTAATTTTACGTTTTGGAGAAAGAGATATAGCTAAGAAAGATAAGGTTAAGTAAAAACTCCATGCTTGTGATTTTGAAGTGGAAGCATCAGTATGAACTCATGCTATTTTGTATCTCAAAAAATAAATGTTTCCTACCTCTCTACATTGAATAGGTCTAAACATTATAACCAACCCAGTAGCAACAAGCACCCCTATCATCTAGACTGTGATAGCTAAATACCATTTTCTACTAAGAACTGGGATTCCTTCGAGAAATGACTGAATTCAAGGTTCGCAGGGGTATCCAATCTTTTGGCTTTCCTGGGCCACACTGGAAGAAGAATAATTGTTTTGGGCTACACATAAAATACACAAATAGTAACAATAGCTGATGAGCTTTAAAAAAATGCAAAAGAATCTCATAATGTTTTAAGAAACTTTATGAATTTGTATTGAGCCACACTCAAAGCCATCCTGGGCCACGTGCGGCCCATGACAAGCTTGTTCTAGGACAAGAAACGTACAAAATGTACATAGATTTAAGTTCAAAAATGCATTTATATATGTGTGTGTGTGTATGTGTGTGTGTGT
>NW_012103643.1:836464-840541 GCF_000951045.1 Mandrillus leucophaeus | reverse complement strand
AAACTACTTTGTATGATACAATAATGGTGGACACATGTTATTATACATTTTCCCAAACCCATAGAATATACAACAGTGAACCCTAATGTAAACTATGGATTCTGGGTGATAGTGATGTGTCATTGTTGGTTCATCAGTTGTAACAAATGTACCACTCTGAGGCAGCATGTGGATAATGGGGAGGCTATGCAGGTGTGTGGGCTGGAGGTATATAGAAAATCTGTCCCTTTTTCTCAATTTTGCTATGAACATAAAACCTCTCTTTAAAAAGAAAGGTTTATTAGAAAGAGAGAGTAAGAATAGGAAGGAGAAGACATCTGTAAATTTAACAAGACTTCAGAGAGATATCTCCCATCAAGCAATTGCAAAACATGGCCCTTACTTGCTCCCAATTTGAGCAAATTAACTATAAAAAAAATTATGAGACAAAGAAAATGTGAACATTGACTAGATATTTGATTCAATTAAATGATATTCAGGTGGGATAATATGGTTTTGTTTAAAAAAAAACCCTCCTGCAGAGGTACATACAGAAATATTTGCAGATGAAATGATATATTTTGAATTTGCTTCACAGTAACCCAGGGTTGGAGACGTGCGTAGGGTTACAGATGAAACTAAATTGGCCTTGGCCATGATTTGATAAAAACTGTTCAAGTTCAGTGATGGTTACATGGGAATTAATTATGCTTTCTCACTGCTTTTGCAAATGTTGAAATTATCTATGATAAAAATTGACTTTTTAACAAAGTTATGCAAATTTTGCAAGTACTCTGATATATACCTATGTTTGTTTCAATATTAAAATGTAACTTTTTTTTCTTTGAGTTGGAGTCTCGCTCTGTCCTCCAGGCTGGAGTGCAGTGGCGTGATCTTGGCTCACTGCAAACTTTGCCTCTTGGGCTCAAGCCATTCTCTTGCCTCAGCCTCCTGAGTAGCTGGGATTACGGGTGTGCACCGCCACACCTGACTGATCTTTGTATTTTTAGTAGAGATGGGTTTTCACCATGTTGGCCGGGCTGGTCTCGAACTCCTGACCTCAGGTAATTCATCTGCCTTGGCCTCCCAAAGTGCTGGAATTACAGGTGTGAGCCACCATGCCCAGCCATTAAAATGTAACTTTTATAGCAAAAATCTTTAATAAAAACATGGGCACTCCAGAAAGAAGTGTGTTTATTTTGAAGATTTATATTCCCAGGAAGTGACATTGATTTGCCCAGTGCAGAGGCTGATTCATGGCCCCCAAAAATATCTACATTCGAATCCCCTAAGCCTGTGAATTTTACTTTGTGTGGCAAAAGGGACTTTGCAGATGTCATTAAGGATTTTGAGATGGAAAGTTTATCCTTGATTACCTGCACGGGCCCAGTATAATCACAACTGTCCTTATAAGAAGAGGAGCTTTGGAAGAAGAGAGAGTTGACTATGGAAGAGGGAAAAGGTGATGTGATAATGGAAGCAGGGGAGAACAACAGCGTGGTGGGGGCCACGAACCAAGGCATGAGGACAGCCTCCCAAAGCTGGAAAGGGCAAGGAAACAGATTCTCTCCTGGGGCCTCCAGAAGGAACCAGTCCTGGCAACACCTTGTTTGAGCCCCATAAGACTCATTTCAGGCTACTGGCCTCCAGAGCTGTAAGGCCAAAAAAGAAATAGAAATTGACATAAGGTAAGACATCAAACCTGTGTTGTTTTAAGCCACCAAGTTTATAGTAATGTGTTGTAGCAGCCATCGCACATTAATGCACCCGGTTTGCAGATCTCAGGGGTACTGGAGACTACTGTATCTGGCTGTATCCAGCTCTTTGCCGGGAAAATGAGGTTCCCACCACCTGAGACCATAGTATTGTGAGAATTGCCTAAAGCACTTTGTCCAGGTCATCGTTCAATAAACGTTTGTGCCGTCTTGCTCTCTAGATTTCTCCCTTCTACCTTTCTCTCCACACTCAATCTGTAGTTGCGATGTAATAGAAAACATCCTAGAAAAGACAACTTTGCCTTCAAGCTTTGGGTTGGTTACAAATTAAAGAGAGAAGAAAAACAATGCTAACAGTCAAGGTCTTTGAGGTATTTGTTAATGTAAGTATGTCATTATTATCTTAGAGTTAACCTTGATGACAGTATCACTTCTTACTAATGTCAAAGGGGCAACATTTTTTAAAAACTGTTTTTCTGCTAGGGTGCTTGCATGGATCTTTCTTTTCTAGTCAGTCTCTGCTTGTCCATCATGGATATTTTAAAATCTAGATTATTATCAGACAAATAAATTCAACTTAACAATCAGTATTCTGTCAGAAGTGAAAATTCCAAACTAATTACGCTTAACTGGAAAACGTAGGAAGGTCTTTTTAATTTTATCCATTCTGTAGAGGTAGCTCCTGTTTGTTTTTTGTTTGTTTGTTTGTTTGTTTGAGACAGTCTTGCTCTGTCGCCCAAGGCTGGAGTGCAGTGGCGCGATCTCGGCTCACTGCACCCTCCGCCTTCCGGGTTCACGCCATTCTCCTCCCTTAGCCTCCTGAGTAGCTGGGACTACAGGTGCCCGTCACCACGCCCGGCTCATATTTTTGTATTTTTAGTAGAGACGGGGTTTCACCATGTTAGCCAGGATAGTCTCGATTTCCTGACCTCATGGTCCACCCGCCTTGGCCTCCCAAAGTGCTGGGATTACAGGCGTGAGCCACCACGCCCGGCCAGGTATCTCCTGGTTTTATTTGCATCTGCCTGATGACTAATGACTTGGAGTGCTTTTTCATGTGCGTATTGGCTATTCACCTATCTTTCTTTATAAGGTATCTGTTCAAGTCTATGGCCAATTTTTTAATTGGGTTATTTGTCTTTTTATTATTCATGTATATATTCTTGGTATAAATTCCTTAGTAGATATATAATTTTTAACTTTATTTCTTTCCAGTTTGTGGCTTGCCTATTCATTTTCTTAGTAATCTCTTTGATAAACAAAAGTTTTAAATTTCAGCTGAATGTAATTTATCAATATAGCCATTTCTACAGTTTGTAAAGCTGCTGGGATGATGATTGGGATTGCAGTGAACGTGATCAATTTGGGGCCATTTAACATCTTAATAATACTGAATTTTTCAAACCATAAGCTGGTCTCTCTCTCTATATTTTAAGTCTTATTTCATCTCAGTAACATTTTTCAGGTTTTACTGTGGCACATATTTTGTTAATTTTATTCCTATATATTTTATAATTTTTGACACTAATAGAAAACATTTATCAGAGTATCAAAAAATCATAAATTACACTTAAAAATAATGTGCATTCTGCAACTGTTGAATATAGTAATTCTGTCCAAGGCAACTAGATCTAGATGATAGATAGTCGTATCGCTACTGGCAGCAAATTCATACGGGTCTGCAGCAACCTCAATCCTTGCCTCCTCAGAAGGAAGAATTCAACTAAGGGGTGTAAGGCAGGAAAAGAGACGGAAGCAAGTTTTAGAGCAGGAGTGAGAGCTTCTTGGAAAGCTTTAGAGCAGGAACGAAAGAAAATAAAGTACACATGGAAGGGGGCCAAGCGGGCACCTGGGGAGATGAAGTGCACGGCTGGACTGTTTGACTCGGGGCTTCATACGTGGGCCGGCTTCCGGGGTCTTGCATTCCTTCTCCCCGATTCCTCCCTGCGGGTGGGTTGTCCACATGCCATGCTTGAGCCCACGCACCCAACTCCTGAGATCCTATCAGGAAGCTGCTGACCAGTTTTAGGTGTTTTCTATCTATTGGGAGCCTGCTTTTCCCTGGTGCCACCTGTGACCAATTATGACTTTAGAGAGACGGTTAACAACAGCCTAACCAGCACCTGATGGTTGCCCGACACTCCCCGTGTATGTATAGGGGACGCCCTCTCCTGCCTTGCTCATACCTGACTAGCTACCCATTGTAACAGTATTAGTCTGCTTGCTCTGCCCAACTAGCCCAAAGTCCCACAGAATAGGTGTCTTAACAGAAATATGGCCAGGCATGGTGGCTCACGCCTGTAATCCCAGCACTTTGGGAGGCCAAGGCAGGCATATCTCCTGAGGTCAGGAGTTCGAGACCAGCCTGGCCAACATGATGAAA
>NW_012103643.1:833479-835509 GCF_000951045.1 Mandrillus leucophaeus | reverse complement strand
AATACATCTGTATAGGGTCCTTACCTGATGACGCCTGCAGGCCTGGAAGTTGCCCTGCATGAGGCAGGGAGTGGTGAGTGAATGCAAAGGCTTAGGACATTACTGGACACTACTGTAGACTTTATAAACACTACACTTAGGGTATACTAAATTTATTTATAAAATAAAGTAAACGTGCAATGATGTTATGTTGGCTACAGCATCACTAAGTGATAAGAATTTTTCAGCTCTATGATAATCTTATGTGACCATTGTTCTATATGGAGTTGGTCATTGATGGAAGCATTATTAGTCAGCGTTTGACTGTATTTGATCTTTGTCCCTGGTAGCACAGCTCATAAAACTTGCAATATCTGAGTAATGGAGTAAGAGGAGCGTCTTCTGTTATTCAGCATAAGCCACTTTGAACTCTACCTGAGTTTATGCTAATGAGGCGGGGGCTGGTTGTCAGAGGAACCCACCATATATTAGAGGGTTGCAACGTTCCCTCCCACCCTGGAAAAGGGAGAGAGGCTGGGGATTGAGTTCATTCACTGATAGCCAGTGATTTCATCAATGCTGCCCACATAATGGAATATAATAATAATGTAGATGGCATAGCACATGATAAAACCCTACAAAAGCCCTCCTCAAGGGGGTTCAGAGAACTTCCAAGTTGCTGAACACGTTGAGGTGCTGGGAGGGTGTGCACCTGGATCAAGCGTGGAAAAATCCGTGCCCCTTCCCATACCCTGCCCCACGTGTCTCTTCCACGTGGCTGTTCCTGAGTTGTATTCTTTTATGACAAACCAGTCATTTAGTAAGTGAACTGTTTGTCCCAAGTTCTGTGTATGAGCCATTCTAGCAAATGACATAGTGTCAGGATTGAGTTACATTGTAGGACACCCAGCCAGTGTCTGCCAAGAATAGAAAATTGCTTGGTATGGAAAAGCCCACACGTCTGGTGTCAGAAGCGTAGGGTGTAGCGGGACCAGGGGTTTTATTTTACTGTTCAAGTGGATCTTTTGCCCCTCCCTTTGGAAACACAAGAGCCTCATTCCTCCCCTTCCGGTCAACTGAACTACCCTCAAAGTGCTCCCCAAGGAATGCCTCAGGCATGGCAAGCCTCAGCAAAACCAGCAGAGGGGCTCAAGTTATCTGGGTGGACTGTCTACACTGTCAATACCCAGCTTTATTCTCATAGTGTAGACCTGAATCAAGAACACAAGAAAGCGGGGCGTATTGGAGGGAAAGGCCCCATAAGCTGTGTATTTTGGCGTCCTAATTCTCAAAGGCTAAATTCTAGGGTTCCTGTCACCTGTGGTCCTGCTCATTCCAGATGTTCAGAATGTTCCTCTTGTTAGTGTCTGAGGATCTTAGAAGAGGGGGTAGAATTTGGAGTCAAGCCCTACAGAAACCCAGCAGAATCTACGTCACGTGTGGTATCAGCCAAGAGCTGAGTGGACTCTATTTCCCAAGAGCTTGAACCACATGGGGTCGTGGCCCAGATAAACAGCCTTTTGAGTTTGAACAAATGCAGCCAGCTGGTTGGTTCTTGGGGGCTTAGATATAAGCGGAGAGGTGCACTCTGTGGGGACAGGGGGCTCTCATTGGTTTTAATTAACTGGCTTTGAGTACATGACAGAGGTTTTTACAAGTTCACGGCTGACATCACTCAATTTCTGTCTTCAGATTTTGAATCTAAGCCAGCAGTTCGGTGGTTGCACAATAGCATCAAGAACTGCTTAAATGTAAGTCAAGGGCACTGTCAGGCTTACATTTTGATTCTTTTAACTTTTCAAGTATTTAAGGCAAAAAGCGATTGTCTGTCCATTCCTACTGGGCATTTTCTAAGGGGCTCTGGGCATCTATTTCCTGCCCAGCTCCCTGTCCTGACACAGAGGGGCATCCTAGGGCTGCCCTGGAAAGCCGTTCTCCCGGCTCTCTGCTCTGTTTGCTTTGGAGTTTTATCAAGGAGCGGCAGGATGGGAGGCTCTGCTGGATGCTGGCGATGTGAGGCACATCCCCCTGACCTTTCTTCCAGCCAAATA
>NW_012103643.1:829456-830067 GCF_000951045.1 Mandrillus leucophaeus | reverse complement strand
AAAACCAGATATGTATTTCCTCACAATTCTGGAGACTAGAAGTCCAAGATCAAGGTGTAAGTGGCCTGGTTTCATTCTGAGGCCCCTTGCAATAGTCAATGGCCATCTCCTCCTTATGTCTTCACATCATCTTCTTTCTGTGCCTCAGTGCTATCCCAACCTCCTCTTCTTATGAAGACACCAGTCATCTTGAATTAAAACCCATTGTCATGGCTTTTTAACCTAATTATCTTTCTGAAGATCGTATCTCCAAATACAGTCACATTCTGAGATACTGGGGGTAAAGGCTTCAACTTAGGAATTTGGGGGACCACAGTTCAGCCCAGAACAGACATGATATCTGCACAGTGTTGTACACACCTGGGAGGCACGTGTACAGCAGTGTACACAGAAACATCTGGAAGTACACAGGTGGGTGTATGGTGTGGGGGATGTCTTTGTGATATTTTGATACAAGAAACATGTAGAGTCATGTGTCACTTCACGACGGGGATACATTGTGAGAACTGCATGGCGAGGTGATTTCGTTATTGTGTGAACACCAGAGAGTGTAACTTACACGAATCTAGAGGGCACAGCCTACCACACACCTCGGCTGTACGGCCTAGCCT
>NW_012103643.1:828719-829406 GCF_000951045.1 Mandrillus leucophaeus | reverse complement strand
TAAGCCAAGATCACGTCACTGCACTCCAGCCTGGACAACAGAGCAAGACTCTGTCTCAAAAAAAAAAAAAAGAAAGAAAACCAGATATGTATTTCCTCACAATTCTGGAGGCTAGAAGTCCAAGATCAAGGTGTAAGTGGCCTGGTTTCATTCTGAGGCCCCTTGCAACAGTCAGTGGCCATCTCCTCCCTATGTCTTCACATCATCTTCTTTCTGTGCCTCGGTGCTATCCCAACCTCCTCTTCTTATGAAGACACCAGTCATCTTGAATTAAAACCTATTGTCACGGCTTTTTAACCTAATTATCTTTCTGAAGATCGTATCTCCAAATACAGTCACATTCTGAGATACTGGGAGTAAAGGCTTCAACTTAGGAATTTGGGGGAGCACAGTTCAGCCCAGAACAGAGGTGATATCTGCACAGTGTTGTACACACCTGGGAGGCACGTGTACAGCAGTGTACACAGAAACATCTGGAAGTACACAGGTGGGGGCATGGTGTGGGGGATGTCTTTGTGATATTTTGATATAAGAAACATGTAGAGTCATGTGTCACTTCACGACGGGGATACATTGTGAGAACTGCATCGCTAGGTGATTTCGTTATTGTGTGAACACCAGAGAGTGTAACTTACACGAATCTAGAGGGCACAGCCTACCACACACCTCGGCTGTACGGCCTAGCCT
>NW_012103643.1:823679-826279 GCF_000951045.1 Mandrillus leucophaeus | reverse complement strand
ACGGGAAAGCAGCAATATGGCTAGTTCACTCGTAGATATAAATGAATGGGGCCGGGAGAGAAATTGTATCTGTTAACTTCTGTAATAAGCTTGGAATTAACCTACTAAGTCACGAAGACACTTTGGAAGCAGAATTTTTATTTTTATTTTATTTTATTTTGGAGATAGGGTCTAGCTCTGTTGCTTAGGCTGGAGTGCAGTGGTGTGACCATAGCTCACTGCAGCCTTGACCACTCTGGGTCAATTAATCCTCCTACCTCAGCCTCCCAAGTAACTGAGACTACAGGCACATGCCACCACGCCTGGTTAATTTTGTGTATTTTTTGTAGAGACATGTTATGTTACCCAGGCTGGTCTGGAACTCCTGGCCCCAAGTGATCCCCCTATCTCGGCTTCCCAAAGTGCTGGGATTACAGGTGTGAGCCACTGCACCTGGCCAGAGTATTCTTTTAAAGACAGATTTCTTGTTTAATTTGTTTGGGGCTCCAATTAGCTGAGCGAGTTTCCTCAAATTAGAGATTTGCCTTTTCCATTGTCTGTATTTAGATTTGGGACAGTTATTCTCTCCATCCCTAAGATGCAGGACTTAATAATTTTTACTAAAATGCCAACATACATTTAATCGTCATGGTCTCAGCAAGGACAAACCAGCATGACTTTGCTTCTTTTTGCTCATCTGCCCTCGGGTTCCTTATCTCTTGGCTAACATGGCATGTGTGGATAATCTTCTCTGAGGAGTCCAGTTACCCGATCACAATGACAAATTAGATGAGGAAGTGAGCACGAGAAACAGAACAAAAACAAAGCCTGGGAAGATCGGGTCTCAGTCCTGGAAACCCATGCATTACCTATCCCATAGGAAGTCTTGGCTTCCTTGGGTTTTCACTCACTATAATCACATACTGTCCATCAAACAGTAAATTCAGGGCTGGGTGCTGTTGCTCACACCTGTAATCCCACCAACTAGAGAGGATGACTTGACGCCAGGAGTTCGAGGCCAGCCTGGGCAACATAGTGAGACCCCCATCTCCACACACACACACACACAGAAAAAGTAAACACAGGTCAGGCACGGTGGCTCATGCTGGTAATCCCAGCACTTTGGGAGGCCGAGGCGGGTGGATCACTTGAGGTCAGGAGTTTGAGACCAGCCTGGCCAACATGGTGAAACGCTATCTCTACTAAAAACACAAAAATTAGCTGGGTGTGTTGACACATGCCTGTAATCCCAGCTACTCAGGAGACTGAGGCACAAGAATTGCTTGAACCCAGGAGGTGGAGGTTGCAGTGAGATGAGGTCACACCACTGCATTCCAACCTGGGCAACACAGCAAGACTCCATCTCAAATAATGATAATAATAATAATAATAATGTTTTTGCTTCCAAAGTATCTTCATTTCTTAGGAGGTGAATTCCAAATTTATGACAGAAGATAACAGACACCATTTCACCTCTAAGCCCCTCAGGGTGTCAGGGGTCCTTGACACCCACAGAAAGAGATACTTCTTGCGGTCTTTTTTATTCCTATTTGTGTCACAGTATCCCAGTCTTTATGTTTTATTTGAATGTAATTTCTATTTTCTCTAGAAGAGAAGTTTGGGGCTAGACAAAACTCCCCCTACTCCCCACAACACACATAAGAATGTTTAAACTCCAAATAGGTGGTTGTTGAGTTTTTTTCTAGGGAACCCACCAGGAGGCAGGGGCTAGGCAGAGGCCAGGCACGTGGACTGCTGAGCCAGTCGGCTGGATTCACATCTTGGCTCTGTCACATCCTGGCCATGTTCCCCTGGGCAGGTCCGTTACCCAGGCTAGCCAGATTCAAGCAGAGAGAATGAGAGCCCCCCTCTCAATGGGAGAACTGTTGAAAATATGAGGTGGTCTTTAATTCACCATAAACAAGAAAAATGTGGCAGATGGTAATATGTGCTCCATACAGAAAAATAAAACTGGGCTGGGCACGGTGGCTCATGCCTGTAATCCCAGCACTTTGGGAGACCGAGGTGGGTGGATCACGCCTGAGGTCAGGTGTTTGAGACCAGCCTGGCCAACATGGTGAAACCCCATCTCTACTAAAAATATAAAAACTTAGCTGGGCATGGTGGTGGGTGCCTGTAATTCCATCTACTTGGGAAGCTGAGGCAGGAGAATTGCTTGAACCTGGGAGGCAGAGGCTGCAGTGAGCTGAGATCGCACCATTGCACTCCAACCTGGGCAACAAGAGCAAAACTCTGTCTCAGAAAAGTAAAAAATAAAACTAGAGGGGGCAGCTAGGGAGAGCAGGGACCCAAGGAAAGATTGCCACTGTGAACAGGGCACCAGTGAAGGCCTTCCCAGGGTCCCTTGGAGGAGGTGAGCCATCACAATGGCACCTGGAGGAGGTCTCAGAAGAAGCCTTCCATGCAGCAGGAATAGCAGGGCAAGGGCTCCAGGGCAGGTGAGCACCTGGCATTTTCAAGGAACAACAAAGAAGTTGCAGTGACTCTCTCCCCCTCCCCTCCCCTCCCCGGCAAGGGCTCCAGGGCAGGTGAGCACCTGGCATTTTCAAGGAACAACAAAGAAGTTGCAGTGACTCTCTCCCCCTCCCCTCCCCTCCCCT
>NW_012103643.1:813244-823561 GCF_000951045.1 Mandrillus leucophaeus | reverse complement strand
CCCAGGCTGGAGTGCAGTGGCGCGATCTCAGCTCACTGCAACCTCCACTTCCTGGGTTCAAGCGATTCTCCTGCCTCAGCCTCCTGAGTAGCTGGGATTACAGGTGCCTGCCACTGCACCAGCTAAGTTTTGCATTTTTAGTAGAGACAGGGTTTCACAGAGTTGGCCAGGCTGGTCTTGCACTCCTGACATTGTGATCCGCCTGCCTTGGCCTCCCAAAGTGCTGGGATTACAAGCATGAGCCACCGTGCCCAGCCAACTCTTTTCTTATATTTTTGGAAACTGTTCTGAAAATATCTTTTTTCTTTTAAAATGGAAACGAGTTTATTATTTCATCATTTAATGCAATGTATCAGTCAATAAGGAAAAGAACAAAAGAGTATAGGCAAGGGTATGAAAAGTAGCCACAGGGAAAACTCAAATGGCCCACAGAGAGAAAAAATGTCCAGCTTCACAAGTGGCCTGGGAAATGCATGAGGAGAGAGTCATGAGAGAGCACTCCACAACCACGGGATTAGCAAAAATTGCAGGATGGATATTCAGCCAGGACAACATAGGAAGACCCTGTCTCCACGAATGAATGAATGAATGAACAATTAGCTGGGTGTGGTGGCATGTGCCTGTGGTCCCAGCTGTACAGGAGGCTGAGGCAGGAGGATTGCTTGAGATCAGGAAGTCAAGGCTGCCTTGCAAACCTAGCTAGTGGCACTGGTTCTTTCCCCGCCTCATAGCTTCACCACTCACTCTTAAATTTGAAGAAGTATCTGAGTCACTTTAGTTACCAAAGCAAATGTCCAGTCCCATGAAATACATTTTTAAAATGTTTAAACACAAACCATCCTTGAATTCCACTCAAAGTTAGAGCTTCCTATTTCCCCAGCATGGTGAAATGGATGCTTTTCCTTTATTAGATCTGCCAGCTCCTTTCTCTGTTTTCAGACCAACCCCACCTGGAGTTGCTCCACCATCCCTTTAGCCTGCTTCAGACTCTGAGCCTACCCTCCCCTGAGGCCCTCTAATGTGTCTTGCACTGCACACAGCTTTCCCTCTGACACCAGGATGGCAGCCCCCTGTCTACTCTGCTGCCACCAACTGCTGAGCCTCTTCCTCTGGAGATTTTCTGGAGCACATGCCAGACTCTAGCCTGACTCAAGGTCAGGGAAGTGCCTCTGATATGGTTTAGGTCTGTATTCCCACTCAAATCTCATGTCAAATTGCAACCCCCAATGTTGGGGGTGGGGTCTGGTGGGAGGCGATTGGATCATGAGGACAGATCTCCTCCTTGATGCTGCTCTTGTGATAGTGAGTTGCTGCTTATGAGATTTGGTTGTTTAAACGTGTATGACGCCCCCCCACCGCTTCCTCCTGCTCTGGCCATGTGAAGATGTGCCTGCTTCCCCTTTGCCTTCTGCCATGACTGCAACTTTCCTGAGACTCCTCAGCCATGCTTCCTGTACAGCCTGCAGAACTGTGAGCCAGTTAAGCCTCTTTTCTTCATAAATTACCCAGTCTCAGGTATTTCTTTATAGCAGTGCAAGAATGGACTAATGCAGCTTCCCGCCCTCTCCAACAGAGTAAGAGTTGTGGGAGACTCCACACACTGTTCTATCATCTCTAAAAAAAAATTATTCAGACCCAAGCATCATGAAATCCAACTTTAAGTAGTTGGCACCTGCCTTAGTCTGCTCAAGCCAATATAACAAAATACTACAGACTGGGTGGTTTAAAAAAAAGAAATTAATTTTCATACAGTTATAGAGGCTGGAAGTCCAAGATCAAGATGACAGCAGATTCAGTGTCTGGTGAGAGCTCCCTTCCTGGCTTGAAAATAGATGGCCACCTTCTTGCTGTGTCCTCTCATGGCCTTTCCTCAGTAGGCACAGTGGGGGTGGTGCAAATACATTCTGTGTCTTGTCCTCTTCTTAGAAGGACACTAATCCCACTATGGGAGCACCACTCTTATAATGTCATCTAAATTTCATTAGATGAGGACCCACTTCCAAATACTGTCACAATGGGGATTAGGGATTCAACATATGAATTTTGGGAGGACACAACATTCTGACAGTAACACCATCTTTGGATTGGATTTCAGTCTTGGGTTTCAGCTAAAGCAGCCAGAGTGAGTCTACTATTAATATTAGATAGATAGAGATACAGGATCTCACTGTATTGTTTTGTACTCTGTTCATATTGACCTCATAATATTTTGTTTTCCCATGTCCTTAAATACTCTTTCACAAAGACTTTGCATGATGTTATAGAAATTTGTATCTTTGAACATACAGGGCGTTTCCAGGATTTTGCTATGGTAAATAATGGCCTTGGTGGGAGTGAAACTTCTTCCACTGTTGTGTGTTAAGTGAAGCTGTTCTGTGTACTTTTGTTTTCAGTATTAGAATTCAGATAAGTTTACTTAAAAAAAAATCTAAAACAGACAGAAGCAAAATTCTGTGTTAGGCAGTCTGAGGGATGCTCTTCCATGGCTTCATGGGTGGGGTGGGGTGAGGTGAGCGTGAGTCAGGTGAGGGTGGACAGAGGTCATACTGCAGAAAGCAGGTGACTGCCTTTGTTGACTTCCTTGCTGATGAATTCAACTTTCTCTCAGCTGGCCAGTTCTTTGGAGCCTGGGTCTCCTCCCCAATCAAATCAGAATAACATCACACCCTAGTTCTGCAAACCTTCTCTGCAGCAACACACATCAAAGACAGGAAGAAGCTGAGTGGATCCCAGGGCCCAGGGATGCTTCAAGATGGAAATAAAAAGGCAAAGCTCTGGCTTAGATGTTTTCGCTAGGCCATGTGTGGTGACTCATGCCTCTAATCCTAGCACTTTGGGAGGCCCAGGTGGGTGGATCACTTGAGGTCAGGTATTCGAGACCAGCCTGGCCAACATGGCAAAACCCCATCTCTACTAAAAATACAAAAAATTAGCTGGGTGTGGTGGCAGGTGCCTGTAATCCCAGCTACTCAGGAGGCTGAGGCAGGAGAATCACTTGAACCTGTGAGGCAGAGGTTACAGTGAGCCAAGGTCATTCTACTGCACTCGAGAGCCTGGGCAACAGAATGAGACTCCATCAAAAAAAAAAAAAAAAAAAGATGTTTTCACTAGAATGCCATTTGGGCAGCTGGCTAAAATGTGTGAGGCCAGGCTGGGTTCAAATCTTGTTCAGAGTAGAGGAGGAATCAAAATACAAAGAATATGCAGGGTTCATGCATTAACCTAACAGGGACGATGGAATTTTTTCTTTTCTTTTTTTTTTTTTTTTTTTGACACAGAGTCTCATTCTGTTGTCCAGTCTGGAGTGCCGTGGCATGATCTCGGCTCACTGCAATCTCTGCCTCCCGGGTTCACACCATTCTCCTTCCTCAGCCTCCTGAGTAGCTGGGACTACAGGCGCCACCACCACACCCGGCTAATTTTTTGTATTTTTAGTAGAGATGGGGTTTCACTGTGTTAGCCAGGATGGCCTCGATCTCCTGACCTTGTGATCCACCCACCTCAGCCTCCCAAAGTGCTGGGATTACAGGCATGAGCCACCGCGCTCGGCCCAAGGAGGATGGATTTTAAAATTTTTGTGTTTATGCTCTGATATGATTTGGATCTGTGTCCCCAGCAAATCTCATGTTGAATCGTAATCCCCAGTGTTGGAGGTGGGGCATGGTAGTGGGTGACTGGGTCATGGGGACAGAGTTCTCATGAATGGGTTAGCACCATCTCCTTGGTGCTTTCTCATGATAGTGAGTGAGTTATTATGAAATCTGGCTATTTAAAAGTGTGTGGCATCTCCTCTTTCTTCCTCTTGCTCTGGCCATGTAAAGTGCTGGCTCCCCTTTTGCCTTCTGCCGTAACTGTAAGTTTCCTGAGGTCTCCCCAGAAGCAGAAGCTGCCATACTTCCTGTACAGCCTGCGGAACACGAGCGAATGAAACCTCTTTTTTTATTTATTTATTTTTTAAATAAATTACCCAGTCTCAGGTATTTCTTTATAGCAATGTGGAAACAGACTAATACATACATATGCTGGAATATATCCCATCATGTTTGGGCAGATATTTGGAAACATTTAGAGATTTACATATATATACTTATATGGAGCAATCAGCGCCGAATTGAAGGCTCTGGGCTGCCCTTTCCCAGGGACTGCTCAAAGTCTGGTGTGATTTTGTTGCAGGCACTTGACGGGGATTTTGCCCTTGTGATTTTCAGACAGGGCTTCTGACTGTTTCAAGGAAAGGTTAAGAATCACAACCTTTCCTTGAAACTGTCATCAAGGTGGAAAATGCAAATCTGTTTCCTGCAGCCCTGCCTTAATTGACTAATTACATGTTTGATCTTCATCTGTGCCCTTTTCCGAGGAAGAAAACCAATCTTACAGCAGCAATACAGATTATTCTAACATAGTGAGTCTCCAGACACCAGCCTAATGCTCCCTTTCAGAGAGTAGGATGGGCTGATTTCCCTTGAGTAGTACCTGGCTTAATGCTCTATTATTTACCTCTCAGGTCAATATACCTCCTTCCCTTTAGTTATGGGTTAAGAAGAACCGGTCACAGTCCATATTGACCTCCACTGTCACGCTGGTTCAATGAGACAATCTGTTCATCTGCTTCTCTGAGCATTGGAAGCAAGAGAACAAAATGACACTGCCAACCAATTTCTCTGTACACAATGTAGAAAATTCAAAGTACAGATTAAACAAAACAACTACATATAACTCTTTTTCTCTCATTCAGAGCAATCAATTTCAGGCCTCAACTTTAATTGCAGCTTCAAATTCTTCAGCAAATGATCATTCCCGCGGGCATGACATAAGTAGTGAAAGTAATTTTTAAACAAAAGATACCAGAATGTGTATCTGCAAATGAATTTCCATCAAGGTAGCACTAGGGGCAGGTGCAACGCTTGAATGACTCTACTATTGCTCAACAACTTCTTGAACTGATGTTGCTGGGTGGCCACAACACATTCTAGGAAACATTTGTGGTAATAAATTGTGTATCTCTTTTAAGAGGATGAAGTTTCTTTTTGGAAATAGTTAAGATTCACCCAGGAACAAATCAGGTTAATGAAATGGTGATTAAGCTGGTTGATACCATCTGGATGTCATAAATGAATTATCCCACAACGTAGCAAAATTGTGTCTATGTGTGACTCCTTGAAGGTAATTCCAAAAGAAGAGATCTATAAGTGTTTGATCAATACGTGTGTTTTAGTAAGAATTCTATGACTCCATGGTACAGAGAGGATGATTATTTTGAAGGTCACTTTTCATTTGGATTTTTAAGTTCTGGTACACTCATTGAGAATGTCCGTTTCTTTGCTGACTTGGTAAAGAAAATGGATTACAACTAACAGAGTACCATACGAAACAGAAGTTATTTTCTCTCAGTCTACAGGACTGGGCTGGTGAGGTGGCTCCACGGAGTCCTTAGGAACTCACATCCTTCCAGCTCATTGCACTACCATCCCTGGGACATGGCCGCCCTCATCCTCATGTTGCAAGACACGTTCTGACCATCACATCCATGTTCAGGGAGCAACATGGAGTAAGGGAATAAAAATGGACACACGGTGCTAGAAGTCTAGCAATCCCTGGAGGGAGGCTTCTAGAAGCTGTCCTGTGATGGCTCCACTCATATCACGTTGGCCAGAACCTTATCACATGGTTCTCTGAAAAGGAGGCAAGGAAATGTAGTTTTTAACTCAGGCGGCCATGTGTCCTGCTAAAAGCAAGGATCCTATTACAATGGAAGCATACAAGGGGCTGACCTTAGGGTTGACAGCTAGTAACCTATGCCACAATTCCCTCTTTTTATTTTTTTGAGATGGAGTCTCACTCTGTCACTCTGTCACCCAGGTTGGAGTGCAGTGGCTCGATCTCGGCTCACTGCAACCTCCGCCTCCCAGGTTCAAGCAATTCACCTACCTCAGCCTCCCAACTAGCTGGGATTACAGGTATGCACCACCATGCCTGACTAATTTTATTTTGTATTTTTAGTAGAGACAGGGTTTCACCATGTTGGCCAGGCTGGTCTTGAACTCCTGATCTTAGGTGATCCACCAACCTTGGTGTCCCAAAGTGCTGGGATTACAGGCGTGAACCATCGCGCCCCACAATTCCCTGTACTCATATCCGACATTTGGGTGAACTTGAAGGATACAATGATATTACTTGCCACAAAATCCTCTTAACAGATAATAATTTTAGTTCTATTTATAAATTGTTTCATAAACACAGAACAAGAAATGGTGCCATTAGCATTTATGTAGATATTTTATTTAATTCTCCTAACATTTAATTTATGCTTATGTAATTCTATATAAGTAGTACCTATTTAATAGGTACTACTATCCTCAGTTTACAAATGAGCAGATTTAGAGGTTAGCCAGGGAACACCCACCTCCAGAGCCTGGGTTCTTAACCACATTATTATTCCCTAATAAGGAAAACATCTTTTTTTTTTTTTAAGACCAAGTCTTACTCTGTCACCCATGCTGGAGTGCAGTGGCACAATCTTGGCTCATTGCAGCCTCCACCTCCTGGGTTCAAGCAATTCTCCTCCCTCAGCCTCCCGAATAGCTGGGACCACAGGCACGCACCACCAAGCCCGGCTAATTTTTGTATTTTTTTTTTTTTTAGTAGAGTTGGGGTTTCACCACGTAGACCAGGCTGGTCTCGAACTCCTGACCGCAAGTGATCCTCTTGTCCTGACCTCCCAAAGTGTTGGGATTACAGACTGAGGCACCACGCCCAGCCACATCTTGATTTTCTACTGGAACTCTGGAACCCAAACGTTAGTAGAATGAAGAACGGAGGAATGCTAGAACTGTTTATTTACCAAAACAGAAGCGCCTACTATAAGAAGGAGCCCTTCGATTGGATTAATTTGTTAACTCGATGAGAATCCTCCCAAGATGAAGTGCAGCCTGGCCATGCCACCCAGAACCTTCCCTGTCACTCCACTGCCGATGACTAACTCCCCTCATTCCAGCAGTGTGGACCCAGAGGGGAAGGGAAGAAAGGAAGGAGGGAAGAGAGGAGAGAGGGAAGGAAAGGAGAAAGAACAGGCAGGGAGGAGAAGGGAGGATAGGAGAGAGGAGAGGAGGTAAGTTTCTATGGCTGGACCAGTTTCATTGTCAACCCAGCCTGGGGTTCCCTGTTGGGAAAACCAGCTTAGGGATGTCTAAATATTCCTGACACTAGAGAGTCACACAGCTCTTGCTTTTGGAATGAAATGTTCTCTCCAAGCACTCGGGTGAACCTTCAGTAGGAAGAGGAAAAAGAATCGTATTCTCTTGCCTGTTTTTTTCAACAGAACATGATGAAAGAGATTTTGGTACCGAAAATGACTAGTGGCGGAGGATTGCCTTTTGGTCTGACAAAACTGAAACTCCACTTATCTGAAGACACTGTGTTCTGTGAAACCTGTCATCTTATTTCTTGCTCAATATCTGGGGATGACGACAAGGACTCAGACAAGTGTCAGTCTGGGAGAAGGGGGCTCTCAGGTGCTGAGTTTGAAGCTATTCCTTTAGATCCCTGGTAGAACTTACCTAGGTGCTATAAGACCTCAAACCCTGCACTATTTTTAGGAAGGAAAAAGAACATTAGTGTCTGCAGAAACCTAAAATATCTCTACAGAATAAAACTTCCAACCACATTTTCTGACAGCATATGTACTCTTACACTGTAAGGGTTGTAAAATAGATTGTGACTCTTGGGGAGTGTAGGACAATGTACAGGGAGTGGGCAAGGAAGGCTAAGAGAGTCAAAAGCTTCTTTCAAAAGTCCTTAAGCTGGCCAGGCGCAGTGGCTCACACCTGTAATCCCAGCACTTTGGGAGGCTGAGGCGGGTGGATCACGAGGTCAGGAGATCGAGACCACCCTGGCCAACATGGTAAAATCCCATCTCTACTAAAAATACAAAAGTTAGCTGGGCGTGGTGGTGGGTGTCTGTAATCGTACTCAGGAGGCTGAGGTAGGAGAATCACTTGAACCCAGGAGGCGGAGGTTGCAGTGAGCCGAGATGGTGCCACTGCACTCCAGCCTGGTGACAGAGCAAGACTCTGTCTCAATAAAATAAAATAAAATAAAAATTCCTTTTAAATTTAGGACACACAGTCCAATCTCATTTCCCTTTCCCCAGGAATCCAGAGGTGCCCTTAAAAAGTTCACTGTTCTAGGGGACGGCATCAGCTCCTCAGCTCAGAGACAGAGAGAAGCGACGTGAGAGCCAGCCTGGCGGTCTTTGCTGTCCCTGCCCCCACGGAGTGAAAATGCCAAGTTGCTGAAGATTACAAGGCAATAGATGCTCATGATTCTTTTGCAAGTACCCGTGCCTTTTCATTATACCCTGTTTTGAGGGGGATTTTTTTTTTTTTCCCCGAGACAGTGTCTCGCTCTGTGGCCCAGGCTGGAGCACAGTGGCGTGATCATAGCTCACTTCAGCCTTGAACTCCTGGCCTCAAGTGATCCTCCAGTCCCAGCCTCATGAAGGGGTAGGACTATAGGCATACACCACCATGCCCAGGTAATTAAAAAAATTTTTTTTCTAGACATGGGGTCTTGCTATGTTGCCCAGGCTGGTCTCAAACTCCTGGACTCAAGTGATCCACCTCCCACCTTGGCGTCCCAAAGTGCTGGGATTATAGGCATGGGCCACTGTGCCCAGCCCATTATACCCTGTTTTTAATGTTAAATTTTAGGGTCCGAGGTCACCTCTTATGAATCCTCAGTTTTTCCTTCTATCTCTCAGGGGTTGTGGATGGCAGAGATGACACCCTTTGCTCAAGTACCAATCTTCACCCCAGAGCCTCCACCTCCGCCTCTGTGTACATTACTCTCACTCTATTCGTTCTTTCAGTGGTTTGTGCATTCTCTTACTCATTTACCGACAGCGTTAGTGCTGGAAGCACTGCAGAAGTTCAGAGGAGGAGGAGGGTGGGGGGAGTTAGCAGTTTCTCATGTGCTGGTTTAGCCCCCTCTGAATTCTGAACAGTCCCTCACAAAAGGTGCTCAGTGAATTCTCGTTAGCTTATCATCCGCAAGTAGCCCTTTTTGGTGACACACGTAGGTGTCTAGAATATCCCATCTTGTGGCATTTGGCATTATGCAGTTGGTCTGGGATGAGACACTCGCAGACCCGAATTACGGGCCGGCCTGCCCACAGCCACAGACAACCACCAAGAAAAACTGTGGTGCTGGAAAGTAGTTCCATAGCAACTGGCCTAACGTTCCCAAACTGGAGTCTGGAGAAGGGGAAAGGCCCCTCCTGGTCTGCCAGGTTCTTCTACCCAGGGCCCCAGGCAGGCTAACTGTGTTTCCTGGTTTCCTTTTCCCCCTTCAGCCTCAGGCCACAAATCCAGCCATCGTGCTGGTGGCAAAAGTGCTTTCTCCTTCCTGCCACAGCCCCTGAGATGAGACTTTCTGCCTGAGAGAGGGACTCGCTAGTTCCACCTCGCCAACCCAGGCATGAGCAGACCCAGGCTAACTCCTGTAGAGCGGAAAGGGCCTCTCCACCAGCGCGCTGCAGCCCAGCGCGCATCCTTCTTAAGAGTATCAACTCTTGGGGTCTCAGAAGCTGTTCCACCAACAGCCCCTGGTAGGCGCTAGATCCCTCCCGGGGGCCCAGGAGTCCTTCCTAATACTCGGAGCTGCCCACAGCCCTCTCCTCTCCCTCCCATCCTTCAGAACTGTCCCTCTGAGCACCACTACGAGCTGGGCAAGCAGATGCGTGGGGTTGGGCGGGGGGCGGAGTGGGGGAAGGAAGCACACAATTCCGTTCAATGTTTCCTCTTAACAGACAATCACCCTAAACAGACTCCGTGGCCAGCTGCCCTGAGGAAAAAAAAACAAAAACAAAACAAAAAAAACGCTTCTTGGCTTCTCTGTTCTTTCCCAAAGTGATTGTTAATGGGAGATCTTCCCCATGGTAACAGCTGAGAGGCTGGAGGACAACTGAAACTCAGGGCCCTCATTCCGCAATACCCCGGGACTCCTTACTGCCCCCCAGTGTTGCTTTATGTCAACACCAACCCAGCGCTGAGATGCATCTCCTCCTCCCGCAGATTCCATCGTGATCGCCTTCTGGGTGAGCCTGGCTGCCTTCGTGCTGCTCCTCTTCCTCATCCTGCTTTACATGTCCTGGTCGGGCTCCCCGCAGATGAAGTGAGTAACAAGGGGTGTGGGTCTCTGGGTCACTCAGACGCTCTCCAGTGAGTAATGGTGCAGGTCGAGTATCCCTCATCCAAAATCCTGGAGACCAGAGGTGTTTCAGATTTGGGATTTTAAAATATTTGCATTGTACCTACCAGC
>NW_012103643.1:781597-812044 GCF_000951045.1 Mandrillus leucophaeus | reverse complement strand
GAGGCCAAGGAGGAAGGATCACTTGAGGCCAGGAGTTCAAGCCTAGCCTGGGCAGCATAGAAAGACCTTGTCTCTACAAATATAAATAGCCGGGTGTGGTGGTACATGCCTGTAATCCCAGCTACTCACGAGGCTGAGGCAGGACAATCTCTTGAACCCAGGAGGCGGAGGTTGCAGTGAACCGAGATCGCGCCACTGCACTCCAGCCTGGGCAAGAAGAGCGAAACTCTGTCTCCAAAAAAAAAAAAGAAAAAAGAAAAAGAAAGATCCTTACCTTAGGCACCTATGGCCAGCATCTGTTATTGGATGTTGGAGGTGAAATCCAGTTTTAAGGAGTAATTGGAACCCAGCTTGTTTTATGTTTTATGTTAATTCTGTTGTGCTAGAGGATTGGCTGCCACATCTAATGTTCCCTTCTGGGCTAATCAGCCCTCACAGCTGCTGGTCTCCTAATGACTGTTCTTAGGAGGCACCCTGTATTTTGCCATCGCTTATGCAAAGAGGGCCTGTCCAGTGGCTGGCCCATGCCCTTGGAAACGTGTGGCCTGGTGAAAGAGCTGGGACTGGTCAGATTCTTGTCTTTGGAATTTGGAATCTAGCCTCTGAGAGATGGATCTGGTGTCTATGGGGCTGCACTGATTGGTCCAGGAGGAGGGCCAGGGCTGGGTGCCATTATGGACTGTTACGTCCATTACAGATGGAAGTCTTAGGGACTGGAAACCCTCAGTGTAGGAAGCTGGTCAGCAGAGAGATGAGCTGAACTGTGCTGAGGAAGAGCTGAGTGGCCTTGGACCCCCTGAGCCAAAGTCTCCCACACCAGGTCCCACGAGGAGCCGTGGACTCGTGCATTCGCACAGCATCTTAGTGTTTTCTGTTGCTGTAACAGAATACCTGAGGTTGAGTAATTTATGAAGAAAAGAGGCTTATTTAGCTCATGGTTCTGAAGGCTTAGAAGTCTAGGAAGCATGGCATTGACATCTGCTCAGCTTCTGGTGAGGGCCTCGTTTTGCAAAAAGATCTAATTCAGTCTAGAGAAAAAAACTCATTACCCCTTAAAGGCCCCACCTCCCAGTGTTGCCACACTGGGGACCAGGCCTCCACATGAGTTTTGGTGGTGACACATCACACCACAGCCCAGCGTTACCTCGAAGGGGCCTCTGATTCTCCTCCCCGCCCCGCCTGCCCTGCCCGCAGTGTCTCACCCACCAGGGCTACCCTCGCCAGGCCATTTCTGCTCACCTTGGTCACATATGGAAGGTAGCTTTATAGCAATGAAGAAATTCATTCTTTTTTTTTTTTTGAGACCAAAGTCTCGCTCTGTCACCCAGGCTGGAGTGCAGTGGCGTGATCTTGGCTCTCTGCAACCTCTGCCTCCCACATTCAAGCTATTCTCTTGCCTTAGCCTCCTGAGTAGCTGGGATTACAGGCACCCACCAAGACGCCCAGTCGATTTTTGTACTTTTAGTAGAGATGGGGTTTCGCCAAGTTGGCCAGGCCAGTCTCAAACTCCAAACCTGTAATCCTAGCACTTTGGGAGGCCGAGGTGCGTGGATCACCTGAGGTCAGGAGTTCGAGAATGGCCTGGCCAACTTGGCGAAACCTGGTTTCTATTAAAAATACAAAAATTAGCTGGGCATCGTGGCTGGTGCCTATGATCCCAGCTACACAGGAGGCTGAGACAAGAGAATCGCTTGAACCTGGGAGGCAGAGATTGCAGTGAGCTGAGATGGCGCCACTGAGGTCACCAGCCACCGTGCACAGCCTGAAATCTGTTCTTCTCTTTCAGTTTTTAGAACTCACATTCAATTTAAGCACATTTTTACACCCGAGACACATCTGAAGGATAAACGAGTGATGTCACCTTTCTTTTCTACTCTTCTGAGATGACCTGCAGCCACCCTGGGCCAGGGAGTGTGCAAGGATCGTCAGTAATCCTCCTGGTACAAAGCTCCCTGGCCTGGTCCGGCAAGCCCAGGGGCTGCCTCCACCATGCCCAGCTCCCTGGGGGGCACAGGCCTTCTGGGCTATTTCACAGGGGCAAACTGATGACACTGTACGTCCTGACCAGCTACAGGGCTTACTAAAGAAAATGCTCTAAAGGCACTTGGTAACATTCCTGGAATGCTCAGGGCAGCAAAGTGGATCCTTAGCAAGATTTAGGAGTCACTCCATGAGGAGCTGACCTTCCCATGAGGAAGGGGAGGAGGGAGGGCATTCTTGGGTGAGTGCCATCTGAAAGGACAGCCTCTGCCCAGTGGGCTCATCACCTGGTACTCTTCATTCGTGCCAGCATTGTAACCACATATAAAGTCGTTTTATACGTCACCTCATTTCATCCTGAGGTTATCTGTGAGCCAATACTGTCCCATTTTACGGATGACGTCAAAGGCAGCTGGGAAGTGGTGGCCAGAGCTCACTCCAGATGGCCATGTTCACTGCCCCAGCACTTTCTGGGCAGGAGAATCCACCCAGGGAGGACGCTTTTCTTTCTTCTCTTTTCCTCTTCTCTTCTTTTCTTTTTTTTGAGACAGAGTCTCGCTCTATTGCCAGGCTGGGGTGCAGTGGCGCAATCTCGGCTCACTGCAACCTCTGACACCTTGGTTCAAGTGATTCTCCTGCCTCAGCCTTCCGAGTAGCCGGATTACAGGCACGCGCCACCATGCCCAGCTAATTTTTGTATTTTTAGTAGAGACGGGGTTTCACCATGTTCTCCAGGATGGTCTCAATCTCCTGACCTCGTGATCTGCCTGCCTCTGCCTCCCCAAGTGCTAGGATGACAGGTGTGAGCCACCATGCCTGGCACAGGGAGGACGCATTTCTAGCCAAGTGTATTAGTTTGTTCTCATGCTGCTAATAAAGACATATCCGAGGCTGGGTAATTTATAAAGGAAAGAGGTTTAATGGACTCACAGTTCCACATGGCTGGGAAGGCCTCACAATCATGGCAGAAGGCAAAGGAAGAGCAAAGCCACATCTTACATGGCACAGGCAAAAGGGCATGTGCAGGGAAACTCCCCTTTACAAAACCATCAGATCTCGTGAGACTTATTCACTATCACGAGAACAGCATGGGAAGACCCGCCCCCGTGATTCAATTACCTCCCACTGGGTCCTTCCCACCACCCGTAGGGATTATTACAATTCACGGTGAGAGCTGTGTGGTGACACAGCCAAACCATATCACCAAGATACAAGCTGGCTTGAGCTACGGATATAAAATGAGGTACACTCAGATACAGGGCTGGATGGGAGGTCAACCTGCTCCTCCAACGCCCCCATCCCCTCTATCCTAAATCAATACAGGAAGAAGTGGCCTCCAGGAAAAGACCTGAGGCCTAGTTCCTGACAAAGCACCTCCTCTCTTTTGAGATCTCTCTACAATGGCCACCTTGGTGAGCTGGCTGACCCTTCTCAGGAATTTGCCTGTGTGGCCTTCCCTATGGGGTCTGGGCAGATGGCAGGTGTGGCAGGAAACCCCCAAGCCCCACAGTACGGACTGTTCTGCAACTTTGATGCTTGCCTCCCACTCCGCTCTGTTCACAGGAACAGCCCCAAGCACCACCAAACATGCCCCTGGAGTCACAGCCTCAGCCTCCAGCTCTGCATCCAGAAGTGCCTGCCGTGCCACAGGGAACCCCTGGGGACCTCACGGGCTCAGGCGAGTTCAGTGGAGCCAGGGAGCAGAACTGACCCTGACCAGCTGCTACGACAGGAGAGCTCCTCCACCTTGCCCCTTGGGGTTTTCCAGACCCACCCCACTCTCCTCTGGGAACTGACCCTCAATGGGGGTCCCCTCGTCAGAAGCAAGCCCAGCGAGCCTCCCCCTGGAGACAGGATCTCTCAATTGCAGAGCTGATGTCAGCAGATCGTGGCCATAGCTGAGTGAACTGGTGAAATCAAGCCAACCTGGACACCTCCGTTCTTTGTTCTTCTTAGAGGCTGTCTGCATGTAGCGGAAAGGGCACCTAGGTCAAGTGCGACTAGAGCAGGAGCATCCTATGCCTTTGACAAAGATTGCAGTGGTCCCTCGAGGGCAGAGGTCATCCCAGCTGTTGCTGATTTTATTGAGCACACTTAGCCCGCTTGCTTATGGCTTGTTTGCTTAGGGAAGAGTAGGAAAATAAAATATATGTAAATCCAGAGGAAAACCTGTTTGCTTACTATGCCACTTTACCATTACTGTGTAATGTGTTATCAGCCCTGAGTTCACCTGGTCCTTCTGTACCTTTGTTAGGATGCTGGGTAAGTTCCCATCCAAGCTCCACTGACACCCTCCAGCTCCCCCAGATGTGATGGCATCTGCCCTGCCAGGTCAGCTCGCTGCAGTCAGGGGGCCCGAGTCTCACCTTCAACCTGCCCACAGCCTTTCAAAGACAGAGCCCAAGGAAGTCTCTCCCCTGGAGGGCAGGCAGCCAACGCCTGTCAGCAGCCAGGCCCGGTAAGCAGGGCCTATGCTCAAATGCTGCCACAGAACACAAAGAGCCCTGGACGCTGGCAGGAAAGGTCTCCTTCTGGATGTGACTTTATGTGACAGTGGATCTGGGACCCTCGAAGGATCCAGTCCTCTAGTGCCCAGCAGCCTTGTTCCTGGAGAGGAGACAGCCTCACACTGCAAATCCCAGAAGAGCCATGTGTCCCCTCCAGCTTTCCGGCAGCAAGCTGGTAGGTTTTATTTTTCAAATAACTGCCCCCCGCCCCACTTATTTCGAATTTAGCATTTTATATTTTAAGTCAGGTGAAGATCATGTACCATCTATTCTCCATGGGATGAGATTCCCTTCCTCCACGCTAAGTGACTGGAAAATACATGGACAAGGTCAGGACAGTGGATTGAGAAGGGAGAACAAAGACAAGCAGGACTGATGAGCTCCAGTGATGCAGAAAAGAAGGTGAGGTGCTGAAAATGTGTCCTCACTTGACTGAGCTGAACTTGGCTTTGGAGCACTTGTCGCCACCTGACGTAGCATGTATTTGACTTGCTGGGCCCTAAGAACCTGGGAGGCAGCTAGGCCTGGAGCCGGGGATGAAGCTGTGGAAATCCATCCTACCTGCTCGATGCCCCTCCCCGCGCCCCCAGAGGCATGGGGTTCAGGGATATTCCCCAGACCAGTGTCCTTCCAGCCAATGCCCTCTGCATGAACGAGCAGAGGTGCCTATAACCAAAGGAATCCCCATCGACAGGCCTCGGAGAGGGGGATAAAGATTAAAGGGAACCAGGAAGAGAATGTTCTGCTGGCGCAGTGCTTGCCTGAGTCCAACTTGGATCTAAACATCGGATTTCAACTTCAGGACAGTCTCAAATAACAGCGTTGTAAGGTTTATTTGGGTAGGAAAGGGGGACAAGTGAGGTAACTGATCCTTGCTTTGTAGACAATGCAAGACAATTATTTGTGGTGAAGGGACTGTATGCCAACAAGTGTTACTCATGCTTTAGTTAAAACTTTAAGTCACCTAAAACAAACAATTCTAAAGAACACTGGTAGAAAATAGGGGCCAGGCACGGTGGCTCAAGCCTGTAATCCTAGCACTTTGGGAGGCCAAGACGGGTGGATCATGAGGTCAGGAGATCAAGACCATCCTGGCTAGCACGGTGAAACCCCGTCTCTACTAAAAAATACAAAAAAAACAAAAACAAAAAAAACCCCAAAAAACTAGCCGGGTGCGGTGGCGGGTGCCTGTAGTCCCAGCTACTCGGGAGGCTGAGGCAGGAGAATGGTGTAAACCCGGGAGGCGGAGCTTGCAGTGAGCTGAGATCCGGCCACTGCACTCCAGCCTGGGTGACAGAGCGAGACTCCGTCTCAAAAAAAATAGAAAAGAAAAAGAAAATAAAAGTGTAAATGTTTCAGACAAAACCAAGGCATTGTCAGCGTGATGTACGTTATATGGCAAATAAAACAGACACGTCCTAGGCCACAGAACAGACCCCAAGAATGCAGGAGAGTTTTAAAGGAACAGACAGAAATTTTAACTGCGAAAACCACGAAATTTCATGACTGTCAGCTACACCACCAACGAATATATGACCATTAATAGTAAAGTTCTGACCTTTAAAATAAACGCAGACCTACGTGGAACAAAAATAGCCTCTTTAACAATGAAAGGAAAACACAAAAACCTTACAAAAATAGACATTTATTAACAAGCATTTATAAAATTCAAAATCCCCTCTTTGAAATATAACTTTAAAAATTACAGGCTGTCTTCTCAAAGCAGAGGTCAAATCACTTTTACACTTTAAGGATTCAGTGCAACATCTTTTATTTAATAAAATAATTAACAAACATTGGCAGAAATTAACTTATTCAAAAAGTCATACTAAACTTTGTTATGACTTTTTATAGAAAAATAAACTTTATTTTATTTATTTTTTTGAGATGGAGTCTTGCTCTGTCGCCTAGGTTGGAGCACAGTGGCACAATCTCGGCTCACTGCAGCCTCCACCTCCCAGTTTCAAGCGATTCCCCTGCCTCAGCCTCCCGAGTAGCTGGAATTTCAGGCGTGCACCACCGCGTCCAGCTAATTTTTGTATTTTTAGTAGAGATGGGGTTTCACCATGTTGGGAAGGCTGGTCTTGAACTCCTGACCTCAGGTTATCCACCTGCCTTGGCCTCCCAAAGTGCTGGGATTAGAGGCATGAGCCACCTCACCCAGCTGAAAAATAAAATTTAAACATATCTCTTCGTTTTTATAAAAAAAAACCTGATACCTTTTGACATTTCAGCTTTAACACACATGAATCTCTTCTGCATTCAGAAGTGCCTCAAACTTGGGCTATTTCCTGTGACCAGTTCCAAGCCCCTAGAGAGGAAGGGGCTGGCCTGGCCTGACGAGGCAATGGATGGGCCTCATGGCCTGGAAGTCCCCACATTCCCTGTAACTCTGATGCGGGGCACACACAGGCCCGAGTTTATCATTTACTGGCCTGTTCAATCAAGTCCTCTCGACTTTTCTTGTCAGAGAACTGAGTCAATGTACTGAACTTGTTGTTTCCCACGCCTTCTCCGGAAACCCTTGACTCAACCAAACTTCTAGAAGCCGGTGCTGTGCTTGAGGCTCTGGTCATCAGGGCGCAAGGCGCTGGCCGGTAGGAGTCAAGCATCTGAGGCTGCACTGGCGACATCCTTGCAGAACACCACGATGGCCTCCTCTTCACTGCTCGGAGCATCATCTGCGGCCTCACACACCATCCGGATGTGGGTTAAGAGGGTGTCAGGCCGCTGGGCCCCCAGCCAGATGTCCTTTATGTAGAGAGACACCAGGAATGCTGCGGAGGCTGAACAAGAGCAGGGGATAGGCCGTCAGGATGCACACCTGCTCAGCTCGAAAACAGGTCATCCTGCCCACAACGCAATGGCTTTGCCAAGTGCCCAAATAAACCGTGCGACAGGCCTGTGCAACCCAAGGTGAGCAGACCGATACAACAACTCATTCTGCCTTTGCTTAACTTTTGTGTTAATCTTTTTTACTAAAAAGTTTTTTTCTTTCTTTTTTTTTTTAAGAAAAAGACAGGGTCTCATTCTGTGACCCAGACTGGAATGCAGTAGCATGATCTCAGCTCACTGCAACCTCGACTGCCTGGGCTCAGGTGATCCTCCCACCTCAGCCTCCAGAGTAGCTGGGACTACAGGCATGTGCCACCACGCCCAGCTAATTTTTGTAGAGACAGAGTTTCACTATGTTGGCCAGGCTGGTCTCAAGCGGTCTCCCCACCTCAGCCTCCCAAAGTGCTAGGATTATAGGTGTGAGCCACTGTGCCTGGCAAAAATTTCTTTCTTCTGACGAATATGTGTGGATCCCCTCAAAAAGCTGTTACAAGACAAGTCTCAGTCTGGTTCTGACCGTCCATGCCAAGAATGAGACTGAAGTTTGAGAAGAACCTCCCAGAATCATTTCCTACCATTTCCTCAGTGGCACGGGTAAGGAGGAAGCGAAAGCTTTGCAGGCAAAAAGGCCCAACTCCCCAACTGTGGCCAGACCAGAAGGCGAGGTCGCCCCTGCTACCAGGTGAGTCCACCCACTAGGCTGCTGGCCCCCCCCTCCCCTGCGCCCCCACATTCCTCCGTGAAAGGACAGCCCTCTGGGTTACCACACCCACCTCCCTGGAGCTCTAACGGCCCCCTGGAGCCTGTGCTACTCACTCATTCACACTGCTAGGCTCCTACCTAGTGACTGCCAAGTACACAGATTGCACATGGACACATTTGTACGCGTGTGAAGCTATATGTGCACACACACGCACACACGCAGCTGGCCACGTGTGAAACAGAACTCGTCACGTGGCTAATGGTCGGAAACCGACTGCCCTGCGGGGTGGAGGGATGCCAAGGTTCTGCGGTGCCCTCTCTGCACCGTCAACACAACCAGCACCAAAGGTTTCCCCTGCAAGCGAAGACAAACTTCCTCCCCTTCACATTCAGTGCCCAGTGGCAAGTTCTCTACAACCCCAGAACCGTAAGAGGCCACCTAAACAGGCACAATAGCCAGCTGAGGAAGTTGGCAGAAACCTAAGCGTTCCAAGCACAGAAGTCACTCCTGCCCCAGCCCCACTTCTGCATCCATTTCTTCAGCCTCCAACGAAAAAACCAGCCTTACCTCGTGTGGCTTCGTCCTTCTCACTCAGAGAAGACAGGCAGAGAGCTTCCATGGCTGGGTGGAAGGGGCTCCCTGCCTGGCCCTGGGCGGCCACCAGCTGCAGCATGACCAGATTGAACAGGCAGGCCACCTCCTGCGCAGGCCCCGCCAGCCCCTCGGCCCCACAGAGCCGGCTATACAGCTTGAATATGCTGCTCCTCACGGCACCGTCCTTAAGGAGGTCAGCCACGACCACAGGGTGTGGCAAAATGTGGCTCTTAAGCCAGCCAACCAGTCCTGCAGCCTCTGCCCTGCTGAGCGGGTGCTCGGCCACCGACCGCAGCACCCAACTGACTGCCAGGGAAGCGGCGGCATACACGGGGCCTGGTGCATTGCTCTCGGGGCTGGCTGAGTCCACAGGCTCCTGAGTGGGGTCAGGAACAGGGATCACTGGTCCCCAGTAGGTCAAGATGGACCTCAGGAGGCCCTTGCATGTCTCCAAGGTAGATGCCATCAGCTCAGGGTCGGCCATCTCCTCTGCCTCCCCTAGCCTCCTCTTTCGGCCCCGTGGGCCTTTGGCTCGGGCTGGCACGACAGGCTTGTTTTTATCCTTGAGCATTTCTGTGAAATGCACAAAGAGAAGGTGGTGAGACGGGGGTCCCTCCTGCCCACACAGATCCAGATGTGGGGAGGTGTCAATGGGGGACACGCAGGGCGGCCTGCATGTCCTGAGCACCTGGCCCTGCTCCCACGTCAGGAGCCTGGTGAGTGCTCGATGTTTCACTATGCCTGTCATCACTGTTGTCATAACCAACTCATTAATCCTCACACCGTGAGGCAGGTGCCATTACTGTCCTCTTTAAACACAGGGAGTCAGGGCAGCATCAGAGCTTCAGTCCAGGAGGTCTGGTTCCAGTCTTTTCCTTAACCCTGCACTACAGGATGAGGTGGCAGCAAGTAGCTCATAGCCACCCCCAGCCTCTTTACAAGTGGGCACCCTGACACTAACGTAGGTGAAGTGACTTCTCCAAAGACAGACAGCTAGTCAGCAGCTGGGTTGAAACTCAAAGGCTGCCCAGCTCCCTCTCCAGGGCTCCAAGATGGATGTGTCCCATCTCTGAGCCTCATTAGCTTTGGAAATGTGGCTGAGAGGCAGAGAGAGAGGGAGGGAGGGAGAGAGAGAAAGAGAGGGAGAGAGAGAGGTGTTGGCTACTCTGGGCCAGTCCTGGGTCCTGACACTTACTCATGAGCTCCCGGGCTTGGCCCTTCTCAATGGCTGCTCTCAGGTCTTCCTGGAGCTTGAGGTCTCTTTCGATGAGGCTCCACTTGTGCAAGAGGACAAGGACGTCCTTGGTGGAAAGCACTGTCTCATTTACAGTGAATCTGTTCATGTCCTTGAAGGCCTGTATGACGGTGGCCCGGTACCTCAGCACAGACTCAAGTGTCCCGAAGAAGTTGGTCAGCTGGATGGGGGCCAAGGTGGGCCTGTTTGGGAGCCAATGTTACAGACTGAGCAAAGGCTGCCTCCCCAGCCTGGCAGGCAGCACTGCGGCAGCCTGACGACATCACAACCCAGAGGTACACAAGGTTCCCCCAGGAACCAGCTTTTCCTGCACAGCGGACATCTAGCATGGCCCCCAGGATGCAGAAAAGAAACGAGTGAGCCACTCCAGCAAGGCACAAAGGGGACCTGGAGTATGATCTGCACCCCAGAGGCACAGAAGCTTCCAGAAACCCTGGCTAAACAGGGTGGCCAAACACACAGCTCGAGTTTGGCCACCTCAAACAGCCAGGGTGCCAAGAGCCTGCGAGGGCTCCACTCTGGGCCTGCCCATTTCCCTTGCTCGCTGACCACCAGTCTGAAGTGAGAAAAACTCAGGGAGGCCCTGGGACAGCGTCATCACCCACGGCCAAAACCTGACTGATGGCCACCAGGAGGAAACAGATCTCCCCGAATTCCAAGAGAGTTAAATCCTGTAACATCGCTTCCACGCAATTGTAAACGTAAAACCAGTATTTTAAATAGCAATTGGTTCTTAGACACCAGCATGTCTTCCGACAATCCCTACATAGGAAACGTTGACTATCCAGCATGGACTTAACAATTTAGTTTTAAACAATACAAAACAAAAGGCCTTGTTCTTTATCAAGACATTTTTCCTTCTGAGACTACAATCCTCTTGCTATCAACCTTCTGGTTCCGGTTAGCATCACTTGGCTCCCAAATCAGAAATAATGAGTGCACACTGTGTATTTTCTGTAACATGGTAGATTCGGAGGGAAATTTAGCTCTTCCGAGGAAACCAAAAGCATGACTCCAAGGGATCGGGTGAAAATACTGAAACATTCAAGAGAATTCATGGACAATGAGTCTTCACAGGCTAATATAATGAAGGCAGAGGCAACCTTGGGAACACCCTGTCTTATGTTAGAGTCATAGAAAATACTTTCTTTCTATGAAACATCACTTGATTCTAGTGTTTGAATCACAGTATCAAGGTAGATGGCTCGCCAGCTAAAAAATGACCTCAAACAATGCATATTCGGGTTTGAAAAGTATGTTAAGTTCTCAAGGCCTTGACAAGAAGCCTTATAAAGTTGAACGGGAAAGAAAGAGCTAATGAAATAGATGTTCTGACACTACCTACACCTGACACTGGTACTCTGCCCCAATCCACAGCAGGTCACAGCCCAGCGTTCCCCTGGTACAGCCAGAGTCGTGACCGAGACATGGTGTCCACAGGTGGCAGACCAACACAGCATCCAAGAGGCCAGGAAGGACCCCCTGGCGGGGGCAGGACTCACCTCAGGTGCTTCATGAGCACGACAAGAACATAAAGGAACTCGTTGACCAGGTGCAAGGCCAGCCGCTTGGCGGGCTCCCGGGAACCAGGCTGGCAAGGGTGCTGGCTCTCCCACTCCACTGCCTTATCCCCCAGGTTGGTCACCCACAGTGTGTGGAGCAAGGAGATCACACTAGACAGCAGCGGAGTCTCCAGAAACCTAAAACCAAGCACAGCAGCCTTCAATCTGCCACATCTTGTCCTTTCAGCAGGATCAGACGATCCCCCTCCGTAATCCTATCTGCTCATCCCCCTAGACAAGCATAGTCTCCAAGTAAAAACAGGGTGCTTGCTATACGAACGCAGCTTCCACACAGGACAAGGTGCCCCTTCCTAACAGAAGACTGCCCTAAGTCCCTCCAAAAATTCAGCAGCCACTGGGGCACACTAATAAAAACTGTCCGGTTCATGATAACAACTCAATTTCTAAAACAAGCCATTATTAGCCAGGAACAGTAGCTAATTATGCCTTTTATAAACCTGAAACAGTATTGAAGTTGATGTCCAAATACACATTCTAATTTTGGATATTAATTTCTTCCCCACACCCCCTTTTTTTTTGTTGTTTGCAGATATACTTGGATATATTACTTTCTTTTAGAGAAATTTCAGGAAATACTTAAAAAAATGCACAAAAGGGCCTGCATTCTCCCAGGCTTATTATAGTAGTTAGTTCTTTGTAAGACAGAGCCCTCCCGCCAAGTGCTGTCTGCTGTGACAGGGTCTTCATCTTTTCAGTCTCAAACAGCAGGAGAATCAGGAATCACAATAAATCATCAAGTTCAGACCCTTGGTGCTGTTCCTCCAGTGCGGGCTCGTCACTGAGGACAGACCCCGCACTGACAGCAGAGCCCTGTAAGCTGTTAGACCGGCCCTCCTGCAATAGACGGCTGCAGCTGCTAAAGCCTTAGCGAACAGGACGCTACTTCAGAGCACAGAAGGCTTCTGGGACACCAGGGGAGGAGCCTGACCTGAGCAGAACAGAGCCAGACAGGCTGGCAGAGACTCTGCCAGATGTGAACAGCAGCTGGTGTCTGCTGTCCCATGGCAGACAAGAGACACTCAAGGAAAGGCTGTGAATGGAGGAAAGGCACTTTGGCACTGCCAGGAGCAGGACTGCCAGGCATATGGTAGCATTGGAGGACACTGCATTTCAGAGAGCATGGATTTTACTGGACATTTCCAACCAATAGAGCTGGCAGCAGACACCATTGTTTCTGTTCCTTTCCTTCCCACCTGACGCGCACCTCGCATGCAAAAGGTACTTACTTGCTTTCAAGGATGTGTAAAATCCATGTTAAAAGGCTATAGTCTCGTATGATTTCATAGGCAGATCTGGCAACCTGGGCAGCATTCTGTAGAATTTCCAGAATCCAATTCTGAAAACCCCAAACAAGAAGTTACTCTTCAGTGAGAAAACCCAATTTACTTGATTAAAGAAACCGTTTTAAAAATGTAATGGTATGGTGCTATTACAGGTGGCGGCTGCAAATGAAGCCTGCTGTGCTAAGTCTGTCAGAGTGGTGGCCGTGTACGAACGTGCCCTTCCCCACAAGTGACAGCCAGAGGACACAGACTTCCACAGCAATCTCTGGGCCCGGGGGATCCCCACTTCCATTAATCCATCATCTGGAGCCCACCCACAAGCAAAGCTGCACCACAGAAGCCAATGGCCCAGACACGCAGCCGCCGGCACAGGGACTATGTGAGGCCCGCCTCCAGGCCAGCCACTGGCCGCCAGCCACTGGCCACCAGCCATGAGCCATGCAACCCTGTGTTTACCACCTGGAAGGGAGGACATAAAAATGGGACTGTCCCCTGACGTGTTCGTGGGGTGCTTCAGAATTCTCACATGCCACAAAAAACAAAAAGTTACCATACTCAAATTCAGTTTAATCAAATGGGCTTCTTCATCTTGACTTACTCTATTTACCCACATTTTACATATGAGAAACAAAAGCTGACTATGCTAGAAATTAATCAAAATACTAAAGGCTTTTCCTATTTCCTTCTACCACCTACCTGTAATATCTAGAAGGCACACACACCAGCTCTTGGTTCCTGACTGGTTAGGTGAGGCTGTCTGTTTCAACCTGACTCTTGCTTTCTAAATGAGTTCTAATGACCCCCAACTTCTGTAGTAGGTGAAATCCTGGTGATTCCAAAGCACCTCAGTCACTGACAGGGGGTTTCTAGACTTTCTGGCCACTCCGAAGGCTCATGATTAGTGATCAGTACGCCCCACTGATGGCCTTCGTATATGCCAAGGGCCATATACACAGTAGGAGGGCTGCAGTAAAGAATATGCAGAGGACACACGACACGGGGGGTCACAACACTGCAGCCTCGAGTGAATCCACCTGCTCTGCACGCAGGGAGCAGGACAGTCAGTGTCTCACTTCCCCTAACTGAGAGCCAGGTTTAGGTCGGTCGTGTCCAGGCTGGGAACTGAATTCACACGGACTTGACTTCCAAATAAAACCTTAAGAAGCGGCACAGACCTCTCGCTTTCAAATAAGCTTGCGGAACCCATGTACCTGCGCCGCCTCGTCACACAGTGGGCTGTAGAAGAAGGACAGGATGATGTGGAAGATGCCACGCCGAGCACACAGCTCATAGCACTGCTTGTCACGGATCCCCTGCCGCAGAAGGCCGAACACCCACTCCTGCTCCGTTTTTTGCTAAAACCCAGGCACACAAAAAAACCGTTGTTAAGTAAGTGAAAGTCCTTTCATCTGACAACTGTTCAAACACTACTATTTTTAAGTGGCGGCAAAGGTTGTAACACAGCAGCCCTGACCTCCGTGTCTGATAATGAAAAATCCCTGATCTCATCTTTGATTCTATTTCTTCAGGTCAGAAATGGAGGATCGAGTCAAGTTTAAATACTGAAGTCAGATAGGTATTCTATGAAAGAACATTTAATATGAATATCTAAAAAAAGAATTTAATATTTACCCCAGTGATTGACCAGAAAATACGAGAATGTCGTAAAGCTCAGGACTCTGAAGCAGAGTTTTGAAGGTGTGGGGCACCATGTAGAAGTGAGGCCACAGCACAGAGGCATTCCGAGGTGCAGGCCTGTGTGGTCACTGCCTGCACAATCGTGTGGGCTGTGCAGCACACAGTATCCATGGGGAAAACGGCAGTAGACAACGGCGGCTGCATAATCAATTCAGGGGCCTGTGGAAGGCCATGCGGACTGTGGAAGCATACCTCCAAGTCAGAGCTGTAGAAGAACTGGTAGAAGCCTGGCACTTTGTCCATGTTCAAGTACTCGTGCGACAGCAGGAAGTTGCTGACCTTCAGATACATGTGCTCCTCTGAGAACACAGGCAGGCAGTGAGTCACGGCAGGCCCCAGCAGGACGCCCCCTGGTCTGGCAGCACTCAGAGGCCGGCGTTCTGGGTATCAGACATAAATCCCCTCCCAGGAACTTTTGTATCCTGACCCAGAGGACTGGCTCTCGACAATGAGAACACAATTCGACACCTCAGCTCCATACTGCACACAGGCTTGCTCTCCTGGCTCAGAAACCACTGCTGGACGTTGAGTCCTTCAGGGACCTCGCCACCTCCCCCTCCCCAGCTCCCGTCCTACAGCACAGGCTCAAACCAGCAGGTGGGAAGGCTGGGACTTGGTCACGCATCCCACAGATCAGGGCTGACACCACACTGACCTGCTGCACCTGCCTCTAGCTTCTCACTGAAGGGAACCGTCATAGCAGGGGAGGCTCAGACACTGCTGAGTGCCTCTGGAATGCAACAAGGCAGAGGCAACAGACACCCTAGCTCCTGCCATCTCCTATCCTTGGATCACCAATGAGTCTACCCTATGACGAAGTTGCCCTGCACATGCCCCACCCTGACATGAGCACTGGTGTGGGACAGAGCCACACCCAGGACCAAAACCGTCATGGTCTCTGCCAATTATTTTCTTCCCCTTCCAAATCTCCAAGGCAAGTAAACCCATGGAATAAAATGAAATGGGAGCAGATGAAAATCAGATCTGAATTCTAATAGCAACTTGACTGTGAACAAACTGTGGGGCCTTGACAAGCTATCTACCCTCGGGAGCCTCAGTTATGAGTGTGGGGGATGGGGTGGAAACAGTGAGTGGGCTGTTCCCTCATCTGAAATAGAACCATGTTATACTAAAAGCACCCTGTGGTCCCTGATGGTACCAACTTTCTATGATTCTTCTCTCCATAACCAAAACCAGTCTTAGCATGAGCTCACTTCTAGTCACAGTATCTCAGCAGTGGTAGCCCCATTCCTGTAACAAAAAGGAGCCTTGTTCTAACAACGTGGGTTACATCTGCACAGTACTCATACACCAAAAGCTTTGTAGCCAAGGACCCGTGAGCCTAAGCATGGATTGATGATTAATAATGACGGTGATGGTGACGGCAGCTATCACCGATGGGTTTTGACTGTGCCAGGCACTTAAGTGTGTGTGTGTGTGTGTGTGATCTAGGCCAGGTGTGGTGGCTCACACCTGTAATCCCAGCACTTTGGGAGGCTGAAGCAGGAGGATCGCTTGAGCCCAGGAGTTGAGACCAGCCTGGGCAACATAATGAAACTGTTTCTACAAAAAAATCAGCCAGGCGTGGTGGCATTCGCTGTAGTCCCAGCTACTCGGGAGGCCGAGGTGAGAGATTCCCTGAGCCTGGGAGGCCGAGGCTGCAGTCAGCCGAGATCATGTCACTGTACTCCAGCCTGGGTGACAGAGCCAGACGGTGTCTCCAAAAAAAGCACCAAAAAAAGCACCAAAAAACAAAAGAAGTGCGTGATCCTCATCACCCTCACAGCAATGCTAGAGGCGGTGGGTCCTATCATCACCTCATCTTAGAGGAAGAAACAGGCATGGGGAAGTCCGGGACAGTCTGGCTATGTCCACGCTTTTAGCCCCGGGTTCCAATCCCTATGATGTGATTGGCCCACATTTGAACTCCAGTTTGACTTGCCCTCGCCACAGTTTTCTATAACTACAAGCAAACAGGAATATGCACTCTTTCCCTCCATTGTAAGTGCTGTTCTGCACTTCGCTTTGTCATCTCATTTTTTCTGGATTTCACCCCACAGGGGTCCATGACGAGCTTCCTCACAGCCCTCATCTATTTACTGTCCAGAGCTGATGGGGACTTCGGGGACTTCTCATCTTCCACGACCATGAGCATGGAGTGGCCTTGAACACAGATGTGTGACCCACTACACCTGTGAGACTAATCCCTAGAAGTGGACTTGCTCAGCCTCAGCTTTCCAATTTCCCCTCAACCTAATTATGTCAGTGGTACCTGGTTTCAAAATCTGCAGGGCTGCTTTGGCAATGAAGAGAGCCAAGGTAAAAGTGAGTCTCATGTCCTGAGTTCGAATCCCATTCCGGACTACATCCAACAGGTAAAGTAGCTTGAAAACAGAACAGAAAAGGAAAACGTAAGATGAGCGTGTTCAGAACTATGGTCAGTCTTCTCTGGTGCAGCCGAACCGGGGCTTGGCAGGGTGTGCCTGCTCCTCACATCCCAGGGGCCACCAAAGACGAAGCTCACAGGAGCAGACACAACTCGCCAGCATCTCCGGAACGCTGTTCGTTTTATTTTAGGAGTCAGTCATGTGCACAACAGCAGAGAGAAGTCTGGCACCACGCCCCGAAAAGCTAATCTGCTCTTGTTCCTCCAGCACCACGGGGTACAGGTTTCTGAGGTTCAGTGTGTCGTGGATAATAGCTACCTTAACCACTGAGTTTAGACCAAAGAAATACTCAGTAGAATTCAAATCATTTTGTCTACACACAACACAAGAAAGTCTGTACGGAGACACTTTTCTCAGCTTCCACAGGGGGTTGTGGATCAAAGGCAACCTCCGGCATCACCTCCTAAGGGAACAGACTTCTGCTCTTCAGCAGAGCCCTCCCGGCAACACGCCACCTCCATGCTCCTTAGTAAATCCTTCCACCAAACTGGGCGGACAGCCCGCTCTCTGAAGCCCGCAGCCCACCCCCACAGTGGGCTGTACCTTCTTCCTACTTACCTGGGACTGCTCATGGAACCGTGCCCCCTCCAAGTGCGAGTAGTAGGCCGCCAGGACATGGTAGGCTATGGCTCGCATCTGGGGGTCATAGCTGCTGAGGGCTGTGACAGTTAGGCCCAGAGCATTTGAATCCAAAAATTTTCGACAATCCACCACAAACTCTACAGGAAATAAGATACAGCATGAAACACACACAATATGATTTCATTATTATTGTTAACCTGGAGAATGAAATTTCCTCTTGCGTCTTACCAATAGCTACATGTGCCAAGCACAAGGAATGCAAGTCTCTCTCCAACTCCTCCTAACTTCTGCTGAAGTTAGACAAAAACAAACCCTTCCTTTATGTGGCAATAATGACCGTACCTTCAGTTTTTAAAACGCTCATACATCCCAACCAGGATAATTTCATTACTTCTCATAAACACCCAATGAGTCAGGATACTGGAGGTGACACTGAGACCCACTGCGGAGACCCCAGCATGCCAGCGGCCGGGGGAACACAACTGGGAATCAGCAGAGAAAATCAGTCCCCAGCTTCCACCTTGCTCAGCCCTCCACTGCGGGCGTCTGTCTACAAGCATCACCGAGGAAAGCACGTATGGCAGTGAAAGCAGGAAAAGGCAGCTGATGCCAACCAGCCCGACAAAGGACTCACTCATACTCACTCTGCAACCCTAGCTCTTCCTTCAAACGAACAACACAAACCTCACAGAAAAGTGGCTCACCAAGCTTAATCAAAAGCTACGGTCCAGAGAGCCTGTTGGCTGGTATGCATTTGCCATTTGTGAGGCCTAGAGAAGCTGACAATCGCTACAGGAGTGGAGAAGACTCAAAGAGAGAGGGAGAGGGTCAGACACATGAGGGGATGTGCCTTACCACAACCTAGAGGGCTCTCCACGAATCAAACTGAGGACACCTCACCACTCCTTAATAAAAGCCCAGGCTATTTTACAAGATAAATACTATCAAGAAGAACCTTAGAATAGGGATTCATGATTAATGATTAAACTGATCTTGATAATTACCTACAATGATGTTCTTGAGATAGAGTGACCAGTGGCCTAATTGGGAATCAAACACAAGCCAACTGAAATGACTACTCCAAATGAGTAATCATGGAATATACTATCAATAAGAGACAGTTCACTGATGACATTTTTAAAAGTTACAGAAAGATTAAGCATGTTAAGCAGGGACACAGAAGATACAAAAACCTAAAACCAAGCTTCTAGAGATGAAAATGAAAATATCCGAGCTGAAAAACACATTGGATGGTGATATGGTTTGGATTTGTGCCCCTACCCAAATCTCATGTCAAATTATAAACCCCCATGTTAGAGGCAGGGACCCCAGTGGGAGGTGATTGGATCTCAGGGCAGATTTTCCCTTGCTGTTCTCATCATAGCGAGTGAGTTCTCACAAGAGCTGGTTGTTTAGAAGTGTGTGGCACTGCCCCACTTCCTCCTGCTCTGGCATGTAAGATGTGCCTGCTTTCCCTTTGCCTTCCACAATAATTAAAAGTTTCCTGAGGCCTCCCCAGCCATGCTTCCTGTATAGACTATGAAACCATGAGCGAATTAAACCTCTTTTTTTTAATCAATTGTCCAGTCTCAGGTTCTTTTTATCTGTGCAAGAACGGACCAATACAGATGGGATTATCAGTGATTAGACACTAGACCAAAAAGGATTAGTGAACTTAAGACAGCAACAGAAACTATCCAAGTTGAAACACAGAGAGAAAAAATATGAACAGAACATCAGTGTCCTGTGGGTATGTGTAATTGGGGTCCCTGAAAAAAATCTGAAGAAATAATGGCCAAAACTTTTCTAAATCTGACCAAACAAAAAAACAAAAAAAAAACAAAAAACAAAAAACTATAAACCTAGAAAGCCAAGAAACTCAATAACATAAAACATTAAGAATATCATGCAAGCATTATTACAAAAAGAAAATCACACCAAAGCACATCATGATCAAATTGTTTGACACCAGTGATTTTAAAAAAATCTTAAGAACAGCCACACGACATACAGAAGAATGAAGATAAGAATGGCAGATTTCTTGTCAGAAATAACCCAATTCAGGGGCCGGGCACAGTGGCTCATGTCTGTGATCCCAGCACTTTGGGAGGCCGAGGCGGGTGGATCACGAGGTCAGGAGATCGAGACCATCCTGGCTAACATGGTGAAACCCCGTCTCTACTAAAAAATACAAAAAATTAGCCGGGCATGGTGGCGGGCGCCTGTAGTCCCAGCTACTTGGGAGGCTGAGGCAGGAGAATGGTGTGAACCCGGGAGGCAGAGCTTGCAGTGAGCCCAGATCACGCCACTTCACTCCAGCCTGGGTGACAGAGCAAGACTCCGTCTCAACAACAACAGAAAAATTCAGAAACCAGAGGAGCGACTCCTTTAAAGTACTATAAGAAAAAACTGTCAACCTTGAATTTTATACCCCATCAAAATCTTTCAAAAGTTAAGACTTTTTTCAGACACAAAAAAGCTGAAATAATAGGTCACCAGTAGACTTGAACTATAAGAATTCTTAAAGGCAGTATTTTAGGAAGTAGAAAAATAATACCAGATAGAAATCTAGATCTACACAAAGGAATGGTAGCAATATGGCAAATATCAAATATTTACATTTCTTCTAAAAATAATGACAATTTGAAGCAAAAACAATATATTGTACGGTTTATAGCATACTGAAGTGTAATGCATGATAAGAATAGCAGAAGAGCCAGAAGGGAGGAAATGGATCTATACTGTTACAAGGTTCTTATACTATACATGCAGTGTTATCATCTCACTTGAAGATAAACTGTAATAGATTGAAGATGTGTACTATAAACCCTAAAGCAACCAGTAAAAATATGCATGCATGCACTCATACACATATAAAAGTTGCAGCTAAAAGTCAACAAAAGACATTTAGAGTCAGATCAACAATCACATTAAATATAAATGATGTATACACTCCAATTAAAAGGCAGAGATGGTCAGATTAGATAAAAAGCAGAACCTAGGTACATGCTGCCTTCAAGAAACCCATTTGCAATATCAAGACATAGACTAAAAGTGAAAGGATGAAAAGAGCATAGTCAGATGACTCTTGGGCATAGCAGTTTAGGAACAAAATTTTCTAATTCTCTTATTTCTACTTTTTTAAAGAGAAGAGTCTCCTTTGTCGCCCAGGCTGGAGTGCAGTGGCACAATCTTGGCTCACTGCAACCTCTGCCTTATGGGTGCAAGAGATTCTTGTGTCTCAGCCTCCTGCGTAGCTAGGACTACAGGCATGTGCCACCACGCCCAGCTAATTTGCATATTTTTAGTAGAGACGGGGTTTCACCATGTTGGCCAGGCTGGTCTCAAACGCTTGGCCTCAAGTTATCAGCCTGCCTTGGCCTCCCAAAGTGCTGGGATTACAGGCATGAGTCACCATGCCCAGCCTAATTTTCTTATTTCTCACAAGTGACTGTTTCTGATAAGAGGAGAAAAGAAATCCAAAAGCTTTTAAAAGCACCAAACTAGATAAAATTATATTGTTTTACAAAAGATGGGAGAAATGTATTTAAGAGACACCTACATAAGTACATAACAAATATAGGTAAATGGACTACATTTGGGAAAGAGAACAGTCTAAACATTTAGTTTATACTCACTAAAAGCAGCTAATACTCAGCTGGCTGGGATATTTTTAGTAATCACTGACATTCTAAGACAAATGGATTTTCCACGTGTCCATGAGGAAAAGTCAGTTTCCTGTTTTGTGCTCACCTCTGCTAGTCTATGAAAATCTTGGCTTTGTAACACTTATGGAAAAGAGCTGCCCTCAGAATGTTGAAAACATAATAGGCTATTTAAAAATATTTATAAATGCCATTCTCTTTGTTTCAAGAACCTCATGAATAGCAACTTGGCCTTAACAGACCTTCAGATCAAAATGGCTTAACCAGGACAAGTTGTCAAGGATTAAAATTAAAACTGCCCCAAAACTTGGTGTAATGGCTCACCCAGCAACTTAGGAGGCTGAGGTGGGAGGATTACCTGGGGCCGGGAGTTCCCCTGGCAACACAGAGAGATAGTCTCTACCAAAAAAAAAAAAAAAAAAAAAATTAGCTAGGCATGGTGGTGCACATTTGCAGTCCTAGCTACTCAGGAGGCTGAGGCAGGAGGACGGCTAGAAAGGAGTTTGGGTATACAGTGAGCCATGATTGTGCCACTGCACTCCAACCTAGGTGACAGAGTGACACCCCGACTCTTAAAAAAATGTGCCCCAGTTTTAGTGGGCTTCAGTAGCAGTGTAACTGTGCTGTTGGAGCATCAGAAATCTTCCTTACACCTCTTTTTTCCATAATATCCCCCAGAGGCACCCCACTGGGCTAGACTCATCACAGTGAGAAGAGTCAGAGGAACCTGCGCGCTCTGGTCGTCTGGTGATGAGGCTCAGAGAATTGCAAACGGGGCTTCCTGTTCTGGCTGCCTTGTGGCATGTGTGAATTATGAGCTGTAGATTTCAGCCCAGTTCTGTTGAGGACAAGAGTTCACTGTGGAAAAAGCATTTGTCACTGCCATTGCTAACAGCCTTGGTTGGCCCTGTTTCTTGGCCAAGGACTCAGAGAAGGAAAGCAATAAGGTTAAGAAAATAGGTTCCCACTTCCAGCAAAAGGCTGAAAACGGAGCAGTGAGACTGTAATTACTCTCAAGACTGGCAGCCACATATAAAAATTAATTGTATGATCAATTTAGGATTATAGTTAGTTTAGCAATACCTGGACCCAGGTGCCACCGCAGGAAGTAAAAACATACTGTTCAGAACTTCTGCTACAATTCTGGGTAGCTGAATCGCACAAATATAACATGGGATAAATGCAGCTTGGCAGAAAAGATTGCATCATGTGTATCGCCATTTACATTAAGTTCAAATACAGGATGCCGGCCCCTTCTAGGGAGGGAGGGGCTTGAGGAGCTGCTTCCTGTTCTATGCCCTGATCTGGCTGGTGGTGTCACTACCACTGACTTTTCTATATGTCACACTTCAACTATTTCAGTGCCAGGAATCTGCCTCTTCCAACGAAGGGGTATGCTTCCCTTCAGCAATCAATGAAATCTGTTTAAAAACCAGGCCTCCATTTTTTGTTCAGGATGACAAGATGCCCAGAGCAACATCTAATAAACGTACTTTTCGGGCAGTGGTTTTTTGCTTCTGTTTTTGGTATATCCATTTCCCTCTCCACCTCTATGCCTTTTGAAACGTTCTACTTTGATATGAATTTTTTGTGTAAATTTTTGGCTATTGCAATTCCTTTCCAAGATTGGGACAGACAAGTTCTGCTATTTTTTTTACCTATATTAAACCAATAAAACTTAAAATAGATGTATTTGGAAATTTAACATAAGGCAACTGGTACCTGGTACGTTTTCCTAATTTGAAAGACCATTTACTAGTGACAGCTCTTCAAAAAAGTCCTCCCAGACCAAGGGGGGGTGGGGGAGAAGTACACTACTCAAGATTTCATGAAAATTAACATTCTGATTTTGCTATTAAACATTTTCCAAGCCTTTTTCTCCTGAAAGCTCTATTGTGAGACAGAGGACAGACTAAATGATTTGTCATAATTCACTAAAGTTAAAATGTCCAGTAGTCTTGCATTTTTTGAGAGTACGGAAACTTTATTTCCATGTTTGATGAGTAACAGACTTAGCCAGCGCCACTGAGGCACAGGGGAAATCAGAAGAGCTTCCTGGCCACAGAATAGGAGATCTGCTGCAGTTAGCCTGCTGCTTAAAATCGCCATCAGGGCAATTAAGATATCCGTTTGCTATTACCGTAATCTGACATTTGTATGAAATGCCTTCTGCTCTCTTGCAAACAAAATCTAGCTTCGGCAACAAACCACAGCGCTCACCAAGGGGAGCTAGAGCCAACACAAAGGCCTATTGATGGGAAGATCTCTATGAAATCCCAGCCTCTTTGATCTTTTTAAAAGGGATACAAAGGGCACCGATAGAGGATTGGTAAATCTATTCAGAAGTAGGAACATTTGTAGAGAAAAGAAAATTTCAAGTTTAAAAAGGAGGAAAACAGGATGAATAGAGGAACACGGTCTCCCCGGTGCACCTAAATCTCCCCAGTTGTGAAGTCTGGGAGTCCATTCAGGGATCGTGCGAACCAGCACAGAAGCAAAATGCGTGCCTCGACGCCCCCAGCACACCCCACTGGGAGCTCAAGCTGGACCTAGGAAAACATGAGGAACTGCAACAGTTCTCCCTCTAGAATGAGGAAACTATGGCCAGAGGTAGGGCAGGAAGTGGATTTTCCCTGTACACCCTTCAGCACCTGCTGAATTTCAAACTGTGAATCTATTACCTAATGTTAAAAATTAATGAACTTAGACTTCCCAATTCTGGCAAGATAGACACGCTTTTTCCTATTCTTCCTATCAAGTAGAACGAAAAATACTAAGCGTCATTTGTAGAACAAATATAAGATGATTCTGGAAGGTAGAAAGAAAGCAGACCAGACAGAGACCTTGAGACCCAAAGAACAAGGTAGTGCATTCCGGGGTTGTCTTCTTGCCTCATCTGTCCTAGACTTAGAGCTCAAGTCAGCAACCTGGAAACGTCGACAGGCTCTCTTACACACAAAGGCCACAACCAAAGTCTGTTCTAACAAAAAAAAAGAAAAGGATAAGAAAAAAGGCTGCCTAACAAAGCAGAAAACTTTGAGACAATAATGGCGATACTTCAGCCAAACACTTCACTGTGCCCCACTCCCAGGCACATCAGCAAAGGTGGAGCCTAGACTCCCAGCCCTGCCAGGCTGGAAGGAGGAGCCCCAGATCCCCTGTTGGGGTGGCATCAGAGAAGGCCAAGGAGGGAGGCAGGATGTTCCTCTCCTGGGCAGTGACAGTACACTCCTCCTGACCCCACTGGGGTGTCAGAGGAAGCCTAGCAGAGAGCAAGGACATTCAGCATGCCCAGCAGTGACTCGGTGGCCCCCACTTCTACTCGTCCCCACCAGGAAAGACCTGCGGAGGCCCAGTGAGCAGCTGGGACCCCCATCTGTCACAAGCGGGACAGATGGACTTTTCAACACACAGAGGCTGTAACAACCGACAACAGGTGAAGCAGTACGAATCGGGACCCAGACCTCACACCTCACAGAAAAACGAGCTCAAAACAGATCACGGGCTTAAACGTAAAGAGTAAAACTAGAAACGTTTAGATAGAAACATAAGAAAAATGTCTCAGGATCTAGGGGTAGACAGAGTTCTTAGATGCCAAGAACATGATCCATAAAAGGAAAAACTGACCAACTGGACTTCATCAAAATTAAAAGCTTTTGCTCTGTGAAAGAGCCTGTTAGGATTAAAAGATAAGCTACGGATTGTTAGATATTTGCAAACCACAAATCCTTTCAAGGACTAGTATCTAGAATATATAAACAACACTCAAAACTCAATAGTCAAAAAAAGAAAGACAAAAAAAAAAAAAAAAAAAATCCCCAAATGCAATAGTTAAAAAAACAAAAAACAAAACATCCCATTAGAAAATGGGCAAAAGGCATGAACAGACATTTCACCAAAGAGGATATGTAGATAGCAAATAAGCCACAGGATGTTCAACATCATTAGCCATTAGAAAAATGCAAATTCAAGCCACACTGAGCTATCCTGCACACTGTCAGAATGCCCCCAACCAACAGACCTGACCAGCCTGGGAAGATCAATCTCAGTGTTTCTCAATGCGTGTTACATGTACGTGTTTCTTTCTCTCTCCACAACCCGTTCCACCCACAAGAACTCCCGCTCTGAGGCTACTAGACACAAAACATAATTTCCAAAATGTATTTAAGCCAAGAAAAAGGCAACCTCAGCAGGCTGACTCATTTTCAGGAATAAAATCTCTCATTTCTGTTGGTATTTGACCAGTAACTAATAAAAATGCTGAAAATGCTCATCATTAGGAATTAGGAAAACATCAAAGATAATCGGACATTCCCAGATTTTAAAATTACAATTTTTTTTTAAATCACTGTATGTTCAAAATACTAACTGTGACTTTGCTGAAAATCACTGGAATGAACAGATGAGAGGGTGGCTGAAGATTCCTTAAGAATCATTTCCAAGATTCAGGTCCTCATCTGGTAATTGTGGCAATAATTACCATAATCAACCTGACCTCTGAGAAGTCACGCATAGCAAACGCATAGCAAGCCCTGACCCCAGAGAAGGCTGCAGTTACCTGGCCTGGTCAGCTCACTGAAGAGCTGAAGGAGAAAGCAGGGGTCGTAGAGGCCATCAAGATCCACCCTGCTCTTGTCTTTGAATATCAGCTCCTGTGTGTCCTGAAAGAGCCAAAACCAACAAAAATGTGTGATTCAACCTCACGAAGGTAATACAGGTTGAGTATCCCTTATCTGAAACACTTGGGATCAGAAGTGTTTCAGATTTTGGAATATTTGCATACATAATGAGATAGCTTGGAGATGGGAGCCAAGTCTACCAACACACAAATCATTTGGGTTTCATATGCACATAACATACATAGTCTGCAGGTAACTTTATACAGGAATTTAAGATAATTTTGTGCATGAAACAAAGTCTCTGTACACTGAGCCTCAGGAAAGCAAAGGCGTCTCTATCTCATGTTAGTGCTCAAAAAGCCTCAAATTTTGGAGCGTTTCAGATGTGGCATTTTCAGATTAGAGATTCTCAACCTGTATGGCGTAACTGTTTACCCACTATTGCCAGAGCTCAAATTATTTTGAATATTTAAGGGCATAAAACAAAGTACTTCTTTAAAAGCAGTGCCTGTACATGAAATGATAGGATCCTTGGGATGTGCTGCAAAATCATCTCCTTGGGGGCAGGGGAGCAGAGTGGTATAAACAGAACAAACGTGGCCAGTGCAGATCATTGTCGCAGCTGGGTGGTGGGCTTATGAGGGTCTGGTTTCTGTACCTTTAAATATGATAAGATTCTTACTTAATAAAAAGGTAAATAACAAGAAAAACGAAGCTGAGGGTGCAGATGGAGCCCCTGCGGCTGGGGCAACGGGGTGGGTAGGGAAAGAACAGCAGCAGCCGCACCTCAGAGGGCAGCAGCCTCCGGTTCTGGGGGAAGTGCAGGATGGTCTGCATCATCCGATCCCGGTCCAGCAGGCAAAGGATGTCCCCGACGCTCGGCTGCTGCCACAATGACCTGCCCAGGCTCCGGCATGTCTTATGATGCTCCACAGCCGCTGGGCCCCACAGCAGCACCCTAGAGCCAGAAAAGGGAAAAGAGACTGGTCACAGGGCCCCCCGGGAACAGAATTCATCCTGATAACAACAACAAGCAGTTGTCAGGCCACCAGTTCACACCAGGTGCTGTTCTGAGCATGTGACATGTTACATCACTCAATCCCATCACAGCTTATGTGAGGGTGATGCTGAGGGTGGGTGAGTGTCGGTGATGACAGAAGCTGGTGTCTACTCAGAGCTTATGATGCGCAGGCCTATTCTAAGTCCTTCACGTAGATCAGTTCACTTGATCTGCCCAATGGCTCCATCAGGTGGGCACTATTATTATCTCCCATGTGCAAATGGGGCAAAGAGGTGCGGAGAGGATTAAGCAAGTTGCTCAGCTGCTCACCTGCCCAGATGGTATATTGCAGGGCTGGGATTCAAACTCAGGAAGTCTGGCTCCTGAGTCCATGCTAGACCACAGCAGCAGAATCCTGATCTCTCACTGCTCACATGTGGCCACGACTGAACCAGGTCTGCCTACACCAGCCTTTTGGCTACGCCCACCATGTGTATGCTGTGGACAACCTTCACACCACAACCTCCACCGCAGCTGTGAGAGGCCACCTTGCCTTCTTCCTAGAAAATGACTCTAGCCTAGCGCTTCCGCCAACTCTTCTCCTCCCTCCCCCATCCACTGCCCCGCTGCTGCCAGGCCGCTCCCCAGAGCCCAGCTGTGATGAGGACTGCTGCTCCGCTGTCTCCTGGATGGAATGGAAATGCTTCTGTCTGGTACTTCCACCCTCCACTGCCAATTCATTTGGCCTTCCCATTGCCTGCTTCCCTGCACACATCCGATGACCCCGATAAGCCGGGCTACTCACCCTTTTCCCAAATGTCCTGATTTTCCACCTCCTGCATGCTGTTTCCTCCTCCTGCTGTCCCAGGCCCCTCTGCCCACCTCACCTCAATTAAATCCCTCTGACTTGCCAAATGCCAACCCTGGCACGAATTGGTCCTGAGCACAGAGCCTGGCTCTTGGTGCTTCTGTAAGAGCTGGTTTACATCTTGGGCCGTGAGTCAGCTGCCACTTTAAAAATGTCTAAATTTCTCACAGTCTGATACCCTGAGGAGACAGGAAGACTGTATCTCATTCCTGTAGGTTTTCCTGAGAGCACCAAGCCCAGCGCCTCCAGGCACTCAAGTAACATCTATAGAGCTAAATACTTCTAAACAAAATTCTTCTAAATACAGGTTTGCTTCTGTGCGAGTAAACAACAGTCACTAACGTTAGAAAAGGAAAGAATCATCCTTTCAGGGATGCTTGCTGTTCGCCTCAGTTTCTGGCAGGCAGGCAGCCCATGCGCCAGGCACACCGGCAGACTGCCTGCTACTGACCGTCGGGAGAGCCACCACGGAGCGTCCAGGGTCCCTAGCGCAGCTCCCCAAGCTCAGGCTTGCTCCCTCATCTAAGGATGGGATGTTTATTTTGTTTGTGGAAATGCTGTGCCCCTTAGAGCCACAGAGCCAGTGAGTGGCAAATCCTTGATTCACTCTTCCCCCGGGAGCTGAAACTAGACTCCCTTCACAGCCTGCCCCATCTGCGACTCCCGGGGCAGCCTTGCTTGGCTCTCTCTGCTCTCTGGGTTAGAGGGTGCTCTCCTGCAGAAATGGGGAGCTGGACCAATGCTGCACTGTGATAAAACCCGCCTCCGATTTGCTCTCCCCTCTTCCTCACATAAGGAGGACTGTTCTACTCCGGAAAGGACATAACTGACATAGCACCAGGTCCGACGTCAGAAGAGCGAGGCTGGCGCAGGAGAAGGGAAGAGAGTTTCTATGCAAGCCCTGGGCGTTCTTAAGAGACAGAAAAAAATGTTTTCATTTCCTTTTTCTTTCTTTTTTTTGTGGTGGGGGAGGGTTCAGAGATCGCTTCTGAGCTGATACAGTTCTTATCTTTAAACAAAGTACTTTGAAGTGGAAATCATTTTCTCCTCCCTCCGAGCTCTCCTGAAGGATCTTCCTTGGCTCAGTCAGCCCATCTCCTGGCTGAACACCCACACACACGTACATATTGAGCAGGTGTTCCGGTGCTAGTCCCAAATGGCAAGGAGAAAAGAAGACTCCAGGGCAGCAAAGGGGATCCAAAAGTGCATTCTATCAATGGCACCTTCGATCAAGCTCCCGCTGAGGCACTTGTAAAGGTGAGGCAGGACCCACAGGGAAAGGTGTTACACTCAGCCCTGCAGGACCAAAGCCCAACTGACCAAGAAGCTGGGAGCCCAGGAGAGGCAGACGTGCACACACACACCTACCCACACACATGCATGCACAGACACAAGCATGCATGCACACACACACAAAAATAGAGTAGATTTTATGTACAGTTAGGCCCCCTGACACTTCCCCTGAAATCCCTACAGCATAAGTCAATCTACCTAAAGGCATGAGGAGAAAAGTTTTCTGAAAAATCAGCCAAATGAGACACCTCAGCCTAGCCGCCAGTGAGCCTGGGGCATTTCCAGCTGGACAGGCACCCATCAGTCAGCTGGAGTGGCCCTGCCCAGACGCCTTATGGCATGAGGCCAGGCTTCCCCAGAGCAGCCTATGCAGAAGCCGGTGTGAGTCAGGGGAGTGCTGCCTGCCTCTCTCTTTCCCTGAGAACCAAACTGGAATGAGAGAAAATCTCGAGTCTGGAGCTCGCTGTGTGGAGAGGGGGCTGAGACCTCAAGGCCTAGTCCACCTCTAGCCCAATACTCACCTGAAGTTGATGAGGCTGAGCTTGTTCCGCTCATACGCTCGAAGCAGAAGTAAAATCTTCTGATCTACAAGTCAAAGCAGGATCGGTTTAGAAAGATGAACCCCTGACATCCTCCTGCTGCTCACACCACCTGCCCTCATACCCTCCCCTGCTCAAATGGCCCGGTCCTCACATCTTCACCCTGCTCGCACTGCCTGCTCTCACTCCCTCCTTCTGTTCACATCCCCCTGGCCCTCATTCCCTGTCTCTGCTCACATTCCCGGTTCTTCTTTCCTTTTTTTTGTTCCCTCTCCCGGTCCTCATTCCCTATCTCTGCTCACATCCCTCTGGCCCTCATTCCCTATGTCTGCTCACACCCCCGGTCCTCACTCCCTACCCTGCTCACACCACCCCCACCCTGGCCCTCACTCCCTCCCCGTTTACAGTCCCACCCCGGCCCTCACACCCTCCCCCTGCTCACACCACCCAGCCCGCACACCCTCACCTAGGACACTGAGAGTGGCGCCATAGGCCCCGAGAAGCACGGCAAAATGGCTGCTCTCACAGACAGAGGGGCACATCTCCACCACTGTCAACATCAGGTCCACCAGCGCTTCTGCAAGACAATAACCCTGAAACACACGGCATGGTGGAGTAGACACCCTGAACACCAGCAGCGAAGAGAGCCTTCCAGGGAACACCGAAATGCTGGAAATCTCCCCCTCTGAATAACACTGGTGTTTGGACTGCCATCTAATCCCTTCCCCACTTACTTCTGTTATCATTATTTTCTTTTTTTGAGATGGGGTCGTGCCACGTTGCCCAGGCTGGTCTTGAACTCTTTAGCTCAAGCGATCCTCCTTGGTGTCCCAAAGTGCTGGGATTAGAGGCATGAGCCACTGCACCCAGCCCCCCACTTATTTTTCAATTAAGACATCTCCACAATCACCTTTCTTCCTAGGCCTTTGACAAGGCTGAATTCAGCCCCTGCACACTCCCCCTCCCAAATGTTAAGCCAATACGGATTTTCAATCC
>NW_012103643.1:777030-781547 GCF_000951045.1 Mandrillus leucophaeus | reverse complement strand
ACACCCTCACCTAGGACACTGAGAGTGGCGCCATAGGCCCCGAGAAGCACGGCAAAATGGCTGCTCTCACAGACAGAGGGGCACATCTCCACCACTGTCAACATCAGGTCCACCAGCGCTTCTGCAAGAAAACAACCCTGAAACACACGGCATGGTGGAGTAGACACCTTGAACACCAGCAGCGAAGAGAGCCTTCCAGGGAACACCGAAATGCTGGAAATCTCCCACTCTGAATAACACTGGTGTTTGGACTGCCATCTAATCCCTTCCCCACTTATTTCTGTTATCATTATTTTCTTTTTTTGAGATGGGGTCGTGCCACGTTGCCCAGGCTGGTCTTGAACTCCTTAGCTCAAGCGATCCTCCTTGGCGTCCCAAAGTGCTGGGATTAGAGGCATGAGCCACTGCGCCCAGCCCCCCACTTATTTTTCAATTAAGACATCTCCACAATCACCTTTCTTCCTAGGCCTTCGACAAGGCTGAATTCAGCCCCTGCACACTCCCCCTCCCAAATGTTAAGCCAATACGGATTTTCAATCCAGGCATGTTCTCCCCATGACTGTGCTACCGAAGCCTCTAGTCTGTCTACTCTTGCCTGAATTGAAGGGGGGAGCCCTTTTTAGTTTTTCTACTACTCATACCAGTGATGTGGCTAATGGCTGTCTTCGACTTATTAATAGCAGTTTATTACAGTCCAGCCCTGTGGTGATTGCTAATACTTCCGGGTGTGAATTTTATGTCTAAAAGGCATGGTTTCAAGAGGGCGGGAACCCTCGGATTATCTTCTCTGACACCTGACCTGTGAGCACTAAAATGAATGAATACTGACTGAATTAGGGATGGAGCCTAAACTTAGACTTTTGAAGTTCTTTACCACCGAACTGTCAATGGGCAAGTTCTAACCATTTTTCCTTGATAAAAGTTTCAATCTTCCTGAGCAGAAATTTCATGCAACTAATCCATTTCTCTCAGTTTAGACACCCACTTTTTTTTCCACACTTGACTTCCCCTGGATCCCAGATTTTAACATGAGCCCATGATATGGCACTAAGATCTCAAACACGACTTCTGTACGCCAGTTACGGCCTTGAAAACAGGTCTGTGTTTGCTGTTTGACGACAAGTCAGGAGACATTTCTTGACCCTAGATTTGACAGAAATAAAACATTCCAAGACTGTCTTGGCAATGCTTCCTTAGCTCCGAGAGCCTGAGGGAGATGAGCTTCAGTGCAGCTGGTGTAAGGAAATCAGGATAAAATCGGGATCTGGAATGGAAGGGTTGGGGTGAGGGGTCACCTTTTACTTGGCTGTCTGGGCTCTCCTCTCCGTCAGACTTCAGTAGAGTTGGCAGAAACAGCGAGTGCTGCATGAGCATCATGTGGACCACCGGAAGCTGGATGAGCTTCGTGCGCACGGAGCTTTCTGGGCCATACAGGAGCTGTATGGCGGTGAGGAGTGTCCTTAAAAATGTGCGGTCCTGGTACCGAAATCTAGGTGGCGAGAGTCAAAGGGAAAAGAGCTTTGCTAAAGGGAAAATTTATTTTATAGAAAACAATAAAAATTCTTTTTCTCAGTATTTTATTTGTTTATTTATTTTTGAGATGGAGTCTTTAATTCATTCTGTTGCCCAGGCTGGAATATAGTGGTGCAGTCTCAGCTCACTGCAGCCTTTGCCTCCCAGGTGCAAGTGATTCTCCTGCCTCAGCCTCCACAGTAGCTGGGATTAAAGGCATGCACCACCATGCCTGGTGAATTTTTGTATTTTTAGTAGAGATGGGATTTCACCAGGTTGGCCAGGTTGGGCTTGAATTCCTGACCTCAGGTGATCCGCCCACCTTGGCCTCCCAAAGTGCAGGGATTACAGGCGTGAGCCACCGCGCCCGGCCATTTTCTCAGCATTTTATTAAGAAAATGTTCAAACAACACCAAGTTGAGAATTTTGCAGTGGATATCCTCTACCCACCATCTAGGCTCTACCACTGACATGGCACTGCATGGCTCTATCACGTCCTGTCTGTCCACTGACACAGGGAGCACTTCTGAAAACAAGGGAGGGATGCAGTACATTTATTTTTATGACTCAAACACCAAACGAACTTCCTGCTCAGTGGAAACGCCAGGAGGCATGATAACAGCTGCGCCTGAGAAAGAGGCAACTTAGTGCCTCCCAGGTCACCTTGCCCAGCCTCCCTCCTTCCTCACTGTCCCCTACTCAGAACTTCCATCAAATGGTTCAGAAGCCTTCTATGTCCTAAATCCCTTCAAAACCCACTAAGGAAAGGAAAGCAACATGCTCTAAAAAAAGTGTTTTTCAGTCCTACACAAATAACTTTAACCTAAGACAGAAAGAAATATCATAATTCTGTGATGGTAACCTATGGTCGTCATTAACCTGGCACCCACCCTCACTTCTCTTTCTCCTCTTGTGTGAAATACTTTTCTCTATTTCAAGTTCATAGGATGGTCAGGGAAATTAAAATAATGCATGACTATCTGATTGTCCCAAACTGAAGAGCTGGAATGTATCAAGGGTCAGGGAGGATGTGAGGGAAAAATGAACCCTAACACACACTCTGCTGGGAGTGCAAATTCACTGGCCGGGCGTGGTGGTTCATGCCTGTAATCCCAGCACTTTGGGAGGCCAAGGCAGGCAGATTATCTGAGGTCAGGAGTTCGAGGCCAGCCGGCCCAACATGGTGAAACCCCGTCTCCACTAAAAATACAAAAAATTAGCAGGGCGTGGTGGTGCGTGCCTGTGGATCCAGCTATTTGGGAGGCCGAGGCAGGAGAATCGCTCGAACCTGGGAGATGGAGATTGTCGTAAGCCGAGATCGCACCATTGTACTCCATACTCCAGCCTGGGCAACAAGAGTGAAACTCTGTCTCAAAAACAAAAACAAAAAATTTGCTCAACAACTTTGGAGAGCAGTTTGAACATCTAGAACTGAAGATGCACCCACACTAAAAGCCAGTAAGTCCCTAGTCCACTCCAAGAAACTGTTGCCTCTGCACCAAGAGACATGATAGAGACTACAAGACTATAATGGGAGAGAATGAGACAGAGGAAGAGAAAAAGAGAGGGAGGGAGCGAGAGATGTGATGTAAAGGAGAGAACAGGGAGAACAGCCTAGACGTTTGTCAGTAGAGGACTGGCTAAGTAAACTGGAATATAGTCAGAAGACCGAATATTCTACCGCAATAAAAATGAACGACTTAGGTCTACAAGTATCAACATGGGTAAATTAGAAACATGTCAGTGAACAAAAGGATGTATAAAGAATGATACATTAGTGTAAAATGTTAAACACGCTAAATAATATTGTTTAACAACATACTAACTCTCAGTGTATGAAAATACAAAAGAAGATATTGACAAGACAAAGCAGAACCTCGGAAGACTATTGACCTTTGGTTAGAGAGGGATGAGAAAGAAACAGGACAAACACAGAAGACTGTCAGTATTTATTAAATGTGGGCACTACTATTATTCTCTGCACATTTCTGCATTTCTTTAAATAGTTCTTTTTAAAAGACCGCTTCTCTCATCATCAGAAGCACCCTGTGTCAAGAGGCAAATCATTTAACTTCTTCAGCTTCTATCTCTAAAAATGAGGTGACATCTGCTCCACCACCTGGATTATGCTAATGACAAGCAATAAAAGAGGCTTCGCATGATGAACGACATTCACACCTTTACTGAAGGGCTCTAAGAAAATAAAATCAACTTACTTGAGTCCTGTCTTCACGAATTTCTGCCAATCACCAGGATCAACTTCATTAAGTGCATGCTATGAATAAAATAAGTAAGAAATACACATGAAACATCTCAATCTACAAAATACTAAAAGGTCCCGGCTGCAGAGCCTTCAGAAAGGGTATCTGCCTCCATGGTCTGATTCCTCCTCTGTAAAACCCATGATCAAAGGGTTGAAAAGAGGAACGCCGGTGTCCCCTCCTGCTCCGACCCTTGTGATTCGACCCAGCAGCTCCTCTGTTCCGGACTCTTTGTACAACACTTTTTTTTTTTTTTTTAAATAGAATAGGCATACAAATTTATTAATGTGCGTGGGGAAAAATCACTGAGCAGTTACTCTTGTTTGCACAATTCTTGATAAGCATGTGACAGCTCAAACTTGTAGGGGCAGAGAGCAGAACCGAGATTAATCTTAAAACAAAAACTAAAATGCAGAATATGAAATTACACTTAGAGCCATTCAGTAAACACAAAACACAGTCATCCAAATAATCCACGAGAGCATGCAGATTTTGGTTTTTTTTTTTAACTTAAAAAAATTGTGTGGTTATTTCTGCTAGTAGCTCTGACATTTTATCAGCATAACTGTGTTTATCAAATAGTCAAAGGAAATTTCCTGAGTAGTCCTATTTTTTTCCTTTGTCTATCATTTCAAATAGCACTAATAGATTTGTAATTAGCCTTTTATCAAATAGCCAATGAAAACCACTAGTGTGACATCTCTACCCAGCCTCCAGGATACAGGGTTGGATGACATGAAGAGG
>NW_012103643.1:754205-776980 GCF_000951045.1 Mandrillus leucophaeus | reverse complement strand
AGCAGAACCGAGATTAATCTTAAAACAAAAACTAAAATGCAGAATATGAAATTACACTTAGAGCCATTCAGTAAACACAAAACACAGTCATCCAAACAATCCACAAGAGCATGTAGGTTTTGGGTTTTTTTTTTTAACTTAAAAAAATTGTTTGGTTATTTCTGCTAGTAGCTCTGACATTTTATCAGCATAATTGTGTTTATCAAATAGTCAAAGGAAATTTCCTGAGTAGTCCTATTTTTTTCCTTTGTCTATCATTTCAAATAGCACTAATAGATTTGTAATTAGCCTTTTATTAAATAGCCAATGAAAACCACTAGTGTGACATCTCTACCCAGCCTCCAGGACACAGGGTTGGATGACATGAAGAGGTCTGTGGAACTGGAGGATCAATGTGGCTCCAGAGAGACCAGCTAAAGGCCGTGTGTGTGCAGGCTGCTGCCTCCCACCAGGCTGGCTGTGCAGTGGAGGCCACAGTTCCAGAAATCACAAGGAGATACAAGGAGATCCTGGACCCATCAGCTGAGGCCTATCTCATACTCGTTACTTTTATTTATTTATTTTTTTTAAAAGAGATTGGGTCTTGCTAGGTTGCCAAGGCTGGAGTGCAATGGTGCAACAGCTATTCATAGGCGCAATCCCACTACTGATCAGCACAGGAGTTTTGACCTGTTGTTTCCAACCTAAGCCAGTTCACTTCTCCTTAGGCAACCTGGTGGTCTCCTGCTCCAGAAGGTCACCATACTGATGCCAAACTTAGTGTGGAAACCCTATGGGTATAGCCCAGAACCTATGGGCTCAAGCGATCATCCTGCCTCAGCCTCCAGAGCAGCTGGAACTACAGGCGCGCGCCACCATGCCTGTCTCATCACATTTTTAAATACATGTTCTCTTTCCCCCAGCATTTCCTACAGCTGGACATAATTGGCCAAGTGTGCAAAAATGGACCACGCAAAGATGTTTATCACAGCATTTTTTATCATAATAAAAAAACCGGAAAACCACCCACAGGTCCAGTATTATACAGTTGCATGATACATGATGGTATATCTACCCATCTACCACTCACCAACAAAGTCACAGCAGGTCCACAGTCACCAGGTGGGAAAAAAAAATCTCTAAATACGGTATTATGTTAAAAACAAACAAAAGACCAGGCTACACACAGCATGCATAATATCCCAATAATATATAAAATTATACATAATTTAATCACATACACGCAGATATATAACAAGGTCTCTAGAGGGAAATCACCGAACTTATAATGAGATGGACTCGGAGTAGTAGGAGTTTTTTTTTTTTCTTCTTCTGTATTTTTTGCAGTGTTAATACTTGCAATGAGTATGTCTTTTAGCCTTATGATCACAAAAACCAGTAATGCCAAACTGCATGCGTGGTAGAGGAGGGTGGATATCATACAGTGGAATTCTACTCAGCAACAAAAAGTAAGAAACTACTCATTCCCACTACATGGATGAATCTGGAAAGCATCACTGAACTGAAAGAAGTGAAATGCACCACAGTTGACACACTGTATGATTACACTGCACAGTTCCAAGTCTACAAAGGTCTCAAACAGGCAAAACAACCTCAGGGTGACAGAAATCAAAAGAGTGGTTGCTTTGGAGGGAAGCGGATTTTGAGAAGATGCACAAGAAACTTTCTGGGAGATGAAAATCTTCTTGGATAGGAATGTAGGATACACAGATATATGAAGTACACATATTTCTGGATACTTCAAAATATGTAAACTTACCTCAATTAAAAGAAAAGGCAGGCAAGGAGGGAGGCAATCCCCTAAAAGAGCCCAGTCTGTCATTCCATCAACAAGCCACCCACAGGGTGGAGAGGAATAATGGCCAAATATCTCTAAATTTTGTGAAAACTATAAACCTACAGAACATAAAGCTCACTGAACCCAAAGTACAAGAAACTTGAATAAAACTATCCAGAAGTATATCATTATCAAACTGCTTTAAACCATGCCAAAAAAAAAAAAAAAAAAAATCCTAAAATCAGTCAGAGAAAAAAGACACAACACAGAGAAACAAAGGCAAGAAAGGCAGATTTCTTACTGGAAGCAAAGCTGGCCAGAAGACAGAAAAGCAACAAGTTTGAAATACTTAAATGAGGAAAAAACTATTAACCTAGAATTTTACACCCAGTGAAACTTCCCAGCTTGTTTTATGAGGCCAGCATTACCTAATCCTTAAAACCAAAGACACTGCAGGAAAATAAAATTACAAACATCCCTCATGCACACAGATGCAAAAATTCTTAACAAAATATTAGCAAATCATACAATATATAAAAATAAAACATCAAAATCAAGCAGGCTTATCCCAGGAATGCAAGGTTGGTTTAACATTCAAAAATTTCTTAATGTAATTCATCTTATTACTAGACTAATCAAAAAACAAGACATTATACAACATCTCTAGATGGAAAAAAGGATTTGACAAAATTCAACATCCATTCCTGATAAAAGATGGTTCACCAATTCTGGGGTTATCCGGTATCTGCCACTCTGCCACAGACACAGCCCCTCTCATTTCCTACAGGGCCATATTCATGCCACCTGGCTTGAAATGCATCTATAGCTTGGTTTATCCAGCATACTCTTTCCCACAGAAATTTAATCTGAATCTCTAAGAAAAGACACTTACCAACAATGCGTTTAATCTAAGCAGCATTTGCTTCTCCTGATCCTGAGTATTGTCATCATCTTGCTGGTCACCATTGAAAGACACGATCAGCCACTTCACACAGGACTCCAAAAGGGTCCTTCTCCAGGCACATAGCTCTTCTGCTGACCCTTCCAGAGCTGCTGAAATGGAGTCAGCCACGATCCACCTGCAGCAGGGGATGAGAGTCAGAGACAGAGAGCAGGCTTAAATCCTTCTGACTTTACATATAATCCAGCATCACAAAGAGCCATATGGGATAGATGCTGAGTCCTGCTCCCCACACTACCCACTCACAGGAATCACAGGTTTCCCTAGACTCTTACTCAAATGCCAAAGATATACCAGAATTTTTACAAGCAAGGGAAATACTATTAGTACACTAGGAAAAGGATACGTATATCCACACTTTGTCTAAATCAGGGTTTCTCAACCTCAGTGCTACTGACATTATGGGACAGATAACTCTACCCTTTAGAAGCCAGAAGCAACACCCCCTCATCCTAGTTGTGACAATAAAAGATGTCAGACATTGTCAATTGTCCGCTGGGAAAAAATCACCCCCAGCTGAGATCCATGGCTCTCAGGGAACCCAACTCAGCCATCCACTTGTGGAGATGTACAAGCTCCAGGCAGGATGCCTGGAAGTAAAGTTCTCGTAGGAACTGCCTGATCAGCACAACAGTAATGCAGCAGTTTTTCAATGACTTACTCCATGAATTTAAAAAAGAGAAAAGTGAAGCCGAGAGAAGAACATCCTGTGACCAATCTGAGCCTTCATACCTCTTGTGACTGCTTGGGGTGTGAAGCAAGCTGGGCAGGCGGTCCATGAGGACACTGAGATCCTTGGCTCGTGCAAACGGGACCAGCTGTGCCAGGATCTCCTGGTATGGCCCAGGCGCTGGGGGACTGTCAGTGCTAAGAAGCCTGTTCTGTAGCTGCCTCCACAGGGTTTTCCTCAAGACAGGAATGACAGCAGAGGACACTAGGGCAGAGATACCAAGGAGAAGTCATCACACTCAATGGTGGGCTGGAGCCAGCTTGGCCCAGCTCATAGGAACTGGCTGCTGTATTTTAGGTATCCTGTGACCCTGGCGATGCCACACTGATGGCTTGAAATTGGCCATGGCAGGAGTACTGACACCATGGAAACTGGCACACCTGTCTCCTTCAAGCGTCCTCTCCTATCTCATCAGTCAACACTCTTGCTGGACACTCTTCAACCCAGGGGGCCCTGGCTATAGCCGCTATTTCTAAGCTCATGATAAGACCATGAGTGCCAAGGTTCTCAGTTCACATGGGATTCATTCTTCAAAGCCAGGTAACAGGGAGGGTAGCTGTTACGGTTTGGATGTCTGTCGCCTCCAAATCTCATGATGAAACGTGATCCCCAGTGTTGGAGGTGGGGTCTAATGGGAGGTGTTTGGGTCATGGAGGCAGGTCCCTCATGAATGGCTTGGTGCAGTCCTTGTGGTAGAGTGAATGAGCTCTGGCTCACGCTATTAGTTCCCGGAGTGCCAGGTGTTAAAAAGAGCCTGCCACCTCCTGTGCCTCTCGCCTCCCCTCTGGCCATGTGATCTCCGCAGAGCTGGCTCCGCTTTTTCTTCCACCATGAGTGGAAGCAGCCTGAGGCCCTGACAAGACGCAGATGCTAGCTCCATGCTTCCTGGACAGCCTGCAGAAGCATGGGCCAAATAACCCTCTTTTCTTTATGAATTACTCAGCCTCAGGTATTCCGTTATATCAATGTTAAATGGACTAAGTGCCCAAGGACTGGTATGTCAAGCACCACTGACTAGAAGAACCCTAGTTGCAGGGCGCTGTCTTACTTTTTAAAACCTCTGCCATCAGTGATATGGAGTTACGCGAAACAGAGGCAAAGTGGTGAGTAAAAATCATCCATACATTCGACAAAAGGGAATTATATTAAATTTGGGGTAATCAAAAAGTGCCTCAGCTCTGAAACCCAGTGAGTGGAGACAGAAGAGAGAGTTGAACCCAGGCTGCCTTGACTCAACATCAACTCACCAACATCTCCCTAGAGGGCGGGGAACCCTGGGACATGGGATGGACTGGCGCCCAAGAACTCCTTCAACATAACAGGACAGTCCTAAATAGCCCCAGCTACTGCACCCAACTCCGCCAGCTTCATGTGGGGGAACTCAGACCTGATGGGGCACAAGGGGCTGTGCCTCAGGCCACGAAGTACGGAGACTGAAGGGAGACAGGGTACTGGGGAGAATTACTCCATCTTTCTCCATCTTCAGAGTTGTGTCGGATACTGGAAACTAACCCACATCCCAGAAACTGAATTTCTGGGGTTTAAAAATGGCCATGCAGTTCACCTTCTTAGCCCGAGCAACTTAAGACTCCCAGCTGCCCAAAGCTAGCCTTTCCCTTACCTCCTGCTGGGCGTGTGAAGTGGCTCCGCATCCTGCACTGGAGGTACACATGGATGAGGGGGAGGAAGTCATCCAGGTCCCCCTGGAGGCCGAGCCCTGGGCCAGCCTGCAGGCACCACTGCTCGAACCACAGCAGGTGGGTGCAGCTCTCCTGCAGGAGCAGGGCAGCGATGCTGAGGGCCGCCTGTGTGCGCCGGGCCAGGCAGTAGTCAAGCAGATCAGCCCCGACCGCGGGGGCCAGCACAGGCTCTCTCTGCAGAGTGTGGAGGAGCACTGTGTCCAGCTCGTCCACTGCCAGCGCGGGCAGCAGAGCCCCCAGGCCTCTCACAGACTCGGAGGACCACAGGAGCCCACCACTCTGCAGCTGATCCTGGGGGCTGCAGGTCAGCAGCTGCACCAGGGTCTTCCCAAGAGCATTCAGGTGTCTTTCTTTCCCGGGGCATTTCGTGGGTTGCTGGGTCACCAGGTGGGTCTCAGGCAGGCTCAGCAGGGCCAGCGTGACCTCACGGAGCTGGGCACCCTCCATGTATGGATGCAGCTCCTGCAGGGCCTCCAGCTGCAGCGGTGTCTTTGGTGGTGATGTGGCCGGGCCCTCCCTCCTGCTCTGAAGTTCCTTCAGCACGCTCTGGGTGATGGCCTCTAAGTACCTGGCCAGAAGGCCCAGCTGCCCAATGTTCCGGAGAATCGGGGCACTCGCCGCCAGCAGCTGGAGGAGCCCTGCACTGAAGTGGGCGGCCAGGAGCTTCACAAGGACAGGGCTGAGTGAGTGCGGCGGGAGGGCCTGCTGCTCCAGGGCCAGGAACCAGCCCTCCAGGGTGGGGTGCCTGAGGACGGCCACGAGCACCTCCTCCAGCGTCTGAAAGGCAGTGACGAGGCACAGACGTCACACGAGGCCCAGGGCTAAGAGGGGACAGCCGCTGCCACACAAGTATACACTGTTGTTAGCGGGACAGAGAGCAGAGCCCCCTTCTCTAACCCATTCCATCCTCAAGCCCGCATTTCCATGCCCCCTCAGGGTGCCCACAGCATCCTAGCCAAGCTCAGCCAGCGCTGTCATCCAGTTGTACCACAATTGCCTGAGGCACTCCATCTGCCCCGGCAGCACTGGACTGTGACCTGGCTGGTGCCCCACCCACATTTTCGAGCACGTGTCTGAAGAACCCAGCCTGGGTGAATTTCCAGCATGGGAAAAGGGCTCTCGACGGTCACTCAGTGTGGGGGGCGGGCCGTGCAGAAACCCCACCATGTGAGTAAGAGTAATCAGCTGCTGGCTTCTCCTCAGTGGCCTTGCCCTCCTAAATAAATCTGGTTGAGGGACAGGGGTGTCTACTTACAGCTGGGGTGATGTCACTTTAGATGAGACCATGTGTCTGGGAAAAGTGGGTTGGGATTAAACCACCGTGTGTCTACGATCCTGAATTGAAAGTAATCCTGTCTCCACTGTCAGGAGGAGACTGGGCCTCGAGTGACCCCACAAACCCCCAAACTAGTTCTGACTTGGCCAATTGAGTAAACACTGAGCAGAACGCAGGTGAGCACCCTTGCTGGATTAGAGAACAATTTCATTCAATTGTTCCGCAAAGCCCTGCTGAACCGATTCCTCACCAGCGACACTCCACCAGTTCCCAGAGACAGAAAGAAATTTTCTTCCCTTATTTATTCTCAGGGAAGGAAAGAGGAGCCTATCACAGTCTCCACTCAAGCTTTACCAGTTAAAAACAGCAAAGCACGATCACATACTGAGAATGCTTTGCCTCACGCTGACTGGCTAACAGGTGGTCCCTCCCAAGCAAATACCTCCCAGAAAGACAACTCGGAACTCAAAGGAAAAAAGTGTATATTTCAATTAGATTGTGCAACAAGGAACGTATCTGCCTCCTGAACCTGGGAAAACAGGTTACATGGCAAACTGTGAGAGAAACAGTCATCCTGGCCCCAATTAAACAGTCTGCTCCCCAAGACTCCCAACAGGACAGGAAGGCTGCTGCTTCTCAGAGCGGACTATTTCCTGTGAAGAGCAGTACCTGCTGCCCACCTTTCCCTCAACATAAGCTGCAGCTATTCACACTGTTTCTCAGCAGGCTCCTCACACAGCGTGAGAGAGAGCTATCTGCAGGGAGGGTGACGGTGCACAGAAAAGCAACTGGAAACAGAAATGCCCAAATTAAATCGCACACTGGGCGGGTGCTAGGAAGTTTCCATGATCTCTGCTGTAGTTTCTGCATTTCCCGATTTTCCCACAATGGACCCATGTTTGTTTTTAACCAGAAGTGAAGAGAAAGCCATTACCCATGACTCTGAGAACAGGCTAACAGGCGACCTGTGCGAGTACCTGATCATTGGCCAACTCCAGTGAGGCCACAGACTCCATGTCCAGGAAGAGGTCGGCTTCGGCCCGGGCGGCCTCACATCTCTGCTGGTTCTGGGCATCCAGCTGCTCACAGTGGACAACCAGGCGCCTGAGGAGATCCAGGAAGAGCTGCAGGAGGGGCGGGCCCACGCTTCTGCCCAGCTGTGAGAACAAGAGCACGAGCCTCAGCAGGGAAAAGAAGGGCTCACAGCCACCAGGCAGTGACTTCCAGGGCCCGTGTTTTCACAACAGGAGACTCAGGAGGCAGGCTGAGATGGCAACTCCTCCCAGAGTGTGTGACACCCGTCAACGCAATGCCATTTGCCACATAAGAGATGTGTCTTCCTAAGCCCTGGTGAAACACAAAGGTGTCCCTAAACTGAAAGGGACAGGCCCACCTCAAAACTTAAAAATCCCTTGAACCACATCAGGAACAGAAATTCATCAGCCAGCTACTACACAAATAAACTTAAGAGGGAGGGCTGGGTCAGGCACGGTGGCTCACACCTGTAATCCCAGCACTTCGGGAGGCTGAAGCAGGCAGATCACCTGAGGTCAGGAGTTCAGGACCAGCTCCGCCAACATGGCAAAACCCCGTCTCTACTAAAAATACAAAAATTAGCTGGGCATGGTGGTGCGTGCCTGTTATCCCAGCTACTAGGGAGGCTTAGGGAGGAGAATAGCTTGAACCTGGGAGGCAGAGGTTGCAGTGAGCCAAGATCCTGCCATTGCATGCCATCCTGGGCAACAAGAGCTAAACTCCGTCTCAGGAAAAAAAAAAAAAAAAAAAAGAAAGAGGGAGGGCTGGGTGCAGTGGCTCATGCCTGCAATCCCAGCACTGTGGGAGGTTGAGGCAGGCAGATCACTTTGAACCCAGGAGTTTGAGACCAGCCTGACCAACATGGCGAGAACGCATCTCTTCAAAAAACACAAAAATTAGCTGGGAATGGTGGTGCATGCCTATAGTCCCAGCTGATTGAAAGGCTGAGAGGTCGAGGCTGTAGTGAGCTACGACACGCCACTGCACTCCAGGCTTGGTGACAAAAAAACAAAGGCGCGGCAGGGCCGCCAACGCAGTCTACCGTAGGAAGGGCTCTGTCTTGACCAGAGCTGCCCTGAAAACAAAGTCAGGCTGACCTGATTCCCGTCTGCAGCTGCTGAGGGACATGAAGAGTTTGCAGCTGAGGTCTGGACAGAACAGCACTTAAACTGCCTCTGCAGTGAGTTCCAGGGAGCAAGAGTGTGCTGAGCTGTGGGCCCGACTCAGAGAAGGCTGAGCTCTCTGGTGGCAGAGCTCTGGGGCGTGCGGAGGATGGGGCAATGCTGACCTGGCCGAAGTTCTCCACGGTGCTCCGCAGGTAGAGCAGCACCTGCTTGGCTGCGCGCAGGACCTGCTGCATGGGGAGGCGTGGCATGCTGGCCTGCAGCTGCGCCTGGATGTGCTTGTCCCGAAGCGCCTGGCTCTCGTAGGCTGCCTGCAGCAGGGCTGTGAAGGAGGAGGCCGAGGGAAGGGCAGGGGGCGAGGGGCTACCCTGTGCCTGCAGCAGCTGAGGGAGACAGCAAAAGGCCGGGGAAGAGAAAGACACATCACCACAGATGAAAACAGTCATAGGCATGGGTAACATACCACAAACGGACGTTTCACAAAGAAGCACGTGCTGGGATAGGACTAACAAATACAGGATCGCATGGCATTTTACTTCAGTAGAGTAAGTTCTGGTACCATGTCATGCGTGCTTTCCTAGAGCATTTCCACTGACCACATGTGAAGGCCCAAATCATGCTGGATCTACACCCCTTGGAGAACAAGGCAGGAGCCTGTCCCACAGGCAGGAGCCACGTGTGACAGAGGCCGGATGTGAATCACAAGAATCACTAGAAAGGGGGAAATCAGCCTACAGAGGAGCCCGCTCTGCAAGTGGCCTTTGGAAGGCCTTCCCCAGGAGCTGCGGGTTGAATATGTTGTTAGAAGGACAGAAGATGGGCAGAACACAGAAATTTCTGGAGCCCTTCTGCCTCAAACTGAAGTTATTCATTTCTTCTAACGTAACTACCAAGCTGCCTCCTTTATTTACTCCATGTGGTTTATGTTGTATAACTCCATTTGACTTCCTTAGGCTAATAAAACCCAAGGCTGTAACATGCCCTGAAACTTGGTGGTTGCCAGTGTTCCCCAGGCCTGCAGCAGCACCAGGAGAATACATGAGAAATGCAGATTCTCAGGCTCCACCCAGACCTGCCGGGTCACTGTGCGGCTGGAGTCCAGCAGTCAAATTTGAATAGGCCCTCTGGGGAATTCCGACACACCCTGGAGGGTGAGAACCACTGCTGAGTCTTATTCCACAGAAGATGGACACCCACTCCGAGCATCCATGAGGGGCAGGACAGAACCTCTCCGAGCATCCACGAGGGGCAGGACGGAACCTCTAATACCTCCACATAAGCTGCGGTCTGGCTATCACTGTGGCCTACATGTGGGGGAAGGTGGCAACAATGTTGTGGGCGAGGGTTCTGGAGCCAGACTGCTTGGGCCGAATCCTGACTCCACCACTGACTGGTGTTGGAACCGCTCTGTGCCTCAGTTTCCCTATGTGCATAAAGGACGGCGAGAGTCCCGGCCTACTTCTCAGAGTTGCGGTGAGGATTAAACGGCCAAAAATACATGTAGTACACTTAGTACAGGGTTGGGTATGCCTCCAAAAAACACCCAGAAAACATGCAATCGTTGTTGGCTATTGCTACCAATCTCACAAGACAAGGAGGGTCTAAGCTGTCTGCTTTTTCGAACACAGCTAAAATGAAATGAATGCACAAAAATGCATACCACAAATGTGCCCCGCACAGCACTGTAAATACTCTGCATTGGAGCCAGAATCCCACCATGAGAATGTAGTCCCCAGCAAAAGAAAATACACTTTTTCCTTTCCTTCCCCAGCTTCAGCAGAAGAGACCCTGCTGGAGGCCTTGAGGGGCCATGTGTGACAGCTGAGTACAGTCTGTCTAGGACCATGCTAAGGTCCACAGAGGAGAGCCAGGAGACAAGCACGCACAGATAACAAGGTAAGGAAAAAAAGGAAAAGGCAACGCTCCTGCCCCAGGCTGAACGAGGAATTAACCTATTATCATTATCAGGGAGCCAGTGGGAAATTTACTTTGGCTGCATCACTGAGTCTTGTGTGTTCAGTTACGTTAGCTGAGCACCAGGGATACTACTTAGCTTCCCCTCTTATGCAGGGGACTTTAGGGTAAGAAATTTCACCCTGCAGGCTGTCTGGCTATCCAACTGCACAGCTGTGGCCCAGCCAGCCGTGACCCCGGGAAGAGCCCTGCACGGGAGCAGTGACCACAGCTGTGGCTGCAGCTCACCCAGGCCTCTCGGGCTTGCTCTGGGATCCAGAGGCTGTAGTATCTGTTAAACCGTGAGAGCTGGTGGCAGCAAGGCACCGGGCATGGAGGCTCAAGCTTGTCATACGCCTGGAGCAGGAGACACAGAGCCAGGGGGTCCCTCTGGGTGTGGAGGAGGTCAGTCAGCACCGCCGTCAGATACGTCACAACGTTTTCCGCTGCAAAGGAACGAGATGCATGTGGGAAGAGGCTGGCTGGGCCCACCCTTCTGTGACCCACCAACACCACCTTCTTCCACATACACGCAAGACCCTGAGACATTCATGCAACTCCACGAGGGGACACACAACCACAGGGAAGGAGGTGCTACTACTGGAGACTGTACTAGGCTCTGGTTTTTTAAACATATAGAGCAAAGTCAGACATTCACTCCCTTTTGCCTGGCCTCTTACATGCCTGGGTCTTCACTCACTGGGAAGGAGGCCCAGGAGTGAACACCCAGGCATGTAAGAGGCCAGGCAAAAGCCACCTGGGACCAGGACTTGCTAGGTGCTCAGCAATCCGTTTACTCTGCCTCGGCACACAAGCCTCTCTTGTGTGTAGGCTGGGACCACATGCCTGGTGAGTCACTTCCAGGCCGTAACACCCCTTGCTTGACTATCTACCCTCACTTCCCTTTCCATGGTTATCCTGGAAGCCACAAATTGAGATGGCATAGCTACAAAATGGGAGCAGCCTGAATCCCTGTCCAACTTCCTGGAGGACAGCCAACCAGAAGAGCCACCTGGCCTGTACTAGACCATAGCAAGGTCTAGAAACAGACTCTTATTTACTAAAACTACTGACAAGTCAGGGCTTATTTGTTACTGCAGCAAAGCCTGAGTTCTCCTGACCAATCACACTACTATAATCTGTGAGCACTTCCTTGGGTCTAAGTTGCCTGGAAAATCCAACAAGTATGAAGGATTCATCCTCTGCAACAACATATCAAGAATAAATGTTGACAAAAAAACACCAATGTTACAGAGGCTGTCTGGGCAGCCAGGCAAACACATTATTTCAGACTCATGCTCAAATGACCAATTTCCCAAAAGCCTAGCCAGCCCCAAGATCCCCACCCCTGTGCTCCTATCTCTGCTGGCTGGGTAGCTATCACCCTGGGGATTCTGACCTCTTGTTGCCCTGGATTCTCAGCAACTGATCCCACAGCCCCTGGAATCCCACCTCCCACCCCGCACAGACCAGCCGGCCAGATATGGCCAGAACATCCTGACTATACACAGGTACCTGCTTCACTGCCTGTCCCAAGGAGCAACTTATTCCTCGCTTCCAGGGCCGCAGGGACCACAGCACTGAATGGGAACGTGAGCAGGATCATGTCTTCATTTAACGTGAACCCTATTTCCTCGTCCAAGCCTTCACTGCCCTCCACCAGGACATCTACCATGTCGAGAACATCTGAGACAGAAAGAGGAGAATCCAGATGATGTGACAGCCACTGAAGGGTTTCACTGCAAATACCCACAGGGAGGCAGGAGCAGAATCCATGCAAAAAGAAAAAAGCCACATTCCTCTTGGGGCAGCATTTAATATAGTTTGACCCTGAACAGACAAGACATTGCCTATGAAATCTTTCATATCTTTGTCTGATAAAATGCAGGATATTCAGCTGAGGTGATAAAGTTTCCTCAAGTGACACAAGAAGCCCAGGAACTTTAACCCAGATATTCAGGCAAACAAGCCAAAATCTGAGAGGCAAAATAGTGTGAGGGTTAAAGCACACGCCAGAGCCAGAGCGCCTGGGTTCAAATCCTGACTTTGCTATGTAGTAGCTATATGAGCTTGAGCAAGTTATTATACTAAACCTCTCTGTGCCCCAGCTCTTATCTCTATATAAAATGAGGAGAATAATAATATCCTTTTCTTTTGGGGTTGCTTATGAGATTTTCATGAATTAGGACTTACAAAGAGCTTAAAACTCTACCTGGCACACAGTAAATACTACATAAATAAAACAGCAAGTGTTTCCTATTACATGAACACATAAGGAGACTTCATTTCCAGAACAGGCTGGTCTTTGCTGCAAAGGGACTGTGTGCACTTGGCCTAGGGCATCAGTGCAGTTCTTGTTCTCAATCTCTTAACATGTCACTGTGGCTTGGTCTTCAGACCTTTGAGCAACACAGAACAGAATGGAACATACCGTCAACGTGGGGGATAGAGTGGAACGTACCGTCAACGTGGGGGATAGAGTGGAATGTACCGTCAACGTGGGGGATAGAGTGGAACGTACCGTCAACGTGGGGGATAGAGTGGAACGTACCGTCTACGTCGGGGATAGAGTGGAACAAACAGTCAACGTGGGGGACAGAGTGGAACATACCGTCTATGTCAGGGATAGAGTGGAACATACCGTCAATGTGGGAGATGGGAATGCTCATGTCGTCGGCTTCTTGCTTCGTCATAGTGGCCTGCAGCGTGCTTGCTTCTTGGACAAAGTCAGATGCTTTGTCTGTGTATGAATAGGGATTCGCCACCAATGTCAATAAAATCTGGGCATTAAAGAGCCAAGTAGAAAGCATTCAGATGGTCACAGGTAAATGAAAAAGCCAAAAAATGTCACTGGTCAAAATCAAGGGAAGTGACATAATATGTTCAATCCTTAATTAGAATAATTTTACTATGAAGTTGGGTCTAAACTTTTTGTTGTGGAATTAAAAAAAAAATCTCCTTTTAGTATAGCACTGCTTTTAATATCACTTTTGGTATGCTCCTGTTCCCCTGTGCAAAAACAAATTTCCAAAAGGAAATGAAACAGCATGCTGTAATATATACCTATTTTACATATTCTAAAACGAAGATTCTGAAGTCTCAGCAAGAATAAGGAAGTCAGGCCGAGAAGCCTTTTGGTGCTGGTGCATCAAAAATGCCTCGATTACGCTAAGAAGTTAATATAATTATCTCTGAGCATGCTCCTTTATGTGGGAAATATGTGCTTACGCGTTCCAGAAACTGAATCACAGTCTCTTTGTTCTCTTCCACGGTGTTCTCTAAATGCTCCAGCCAAAGCTCCAGCTCCTTCCAGGTGTGCTCAAACACCCCCGTGTCCTGCAGAATCTGCCAGGAAGCAGGTACCAATGAAAAAGTCAGAACAGAATCCACTTTTTTTTTTTTTTTTTTTGAGACAGAGTCTCGCTCTGTCGCCCAGGCTGGCATACAGTGGCACGATCTCAGCTCACTGCAAGCTCCGCTTCCCAGGTTCAAGCGACTCTGCTCAGCCTCCCGGGTAGCTGGGATTTCAGGCATGCGCCAACACATCCAGCTAATTTTTGTAACTTTTTAGCAGAGACAAATTTTCACCAAGTTGGCCAGGTTGGTATCAAACTCCTAGCTTCAAGAGATCTGCCTACCTTGGCCTCCCAAAGTGTTGGGATTATAGGCATGAGCCACCACACCCGGCCTACAGGACCCACTTTCTGTGGGAGGTCAAGCAGTTTTATTGTGCTCCAGCACCACACGCCCAAGGAGCATGCAGGGGGTGAAAGTTTCATCCCATTTTTCTATGAAAGTTAGTCTTTCAAAATAATATCTCCATTGTTGAGGGAAATAAAGAAATCATTCTACGCTTTCTCAAAGACAATATAATCTGGCCAGGCCTAGTGGCTCATGCATGTAATCTCAGCACTTCAGGAGGTTGAGGTGTGAGAATTGCTTGAGCCCAGGAGCTTGAGATAAGCACAGGCAACATAGTTGAGACCGTCTCTACAGAAAATAGTAATTAAAAAACGAGCCGGGTTAGTGGTGGTGCGCACATGTGGCCCTAGCTACTCAGGAGGCTGAGGTGGGAGGATCACTTGAGCCCGGAAGGTCAAGATGGCAGTGAACCGTGATTGTACCAGTGCACTGCAGCCTGGGTGACAGAGCAAGAGCCTGTCTCAAACCAACAAAAAAGACAATATGATCCCTTCTCTCATGGCTGCTTATCCTTTATCCTCATTTCCTAAATAAAAAGAAGGGAAAAAATTTGGCTGCTACTTAGGAGCCAGAGACCTCTGGATTTTCACAAAGACCCAGGTAAATGTGTAAAACTTGACCCCTCACAGCTACTCAACCCTCAGCCTGTATGAAATTCTCCAACGTCACGAGCCAGTCACATCATATCACTTCAACGTGGAACTCAAGACTCAGACCTCAAGACTCACTATTTCCAACAGAAGAGAAGCTGATATGAGGCAGGACTTGAATGTGCAGAAGTGATGAAATGATTTCCCCAAATGGTCTGACAGCGGAAACTCAGGGTCTAAGAGGACTTACGGCACAGAGCCCTGCAACAGCATGCACCGAAGGAAAGCCTGACTGTGCCAATTTCATCTATTTGCAGTCAGTGATCACGAAATCTAGCTGGGGTCAGGTTCACAGCTGCACTACCTGGAAGGAAATGGCAGCCTGTGGAGGTCAAAACTTAGCCTGCCACATTCTTTCAGCGGCTCAAGAGAGAAGGCTGTAAGTGCAGCAAGGTTATCAGCACTTCAAATACAAGTGGAAGGTCAAACCTCTGTACCCTAAACATAGTGCATCCCCCAAGCTGTTTGCTGCAGAGCAGAAATGAGGACTAGATGTCCTACTGCCATCATAAGACCTGACACAGCTCTGGAAACATGAGTATCAAGGACAAAAAAAGAGAAGGAAATAAATTCCTGTTATTTTCCACTGCCTTTGATGACCCATGTGCTGTGGGTGATGGATTCGGGCAAAAAGGCTGAAAGCCCTGGAGAAGGCCGGAGCCTGAGGAGGAGGAAAGAGGCACTGCCTAATCAACACCAAGAAGCCAAAGTGTAGTATTTAGTGAGCCTACAACAAGCTAGAAATGACCTACCCAAAAAAAAAAAAAAAAAAGTTTCTCCAATGTACCAGGCTGCCTCTCAGAAATGTAGCTAAGTGTAAGACACAATAAATTTAACTGCCATAAAACCTTCTATTTTAAAACTAAAAACAATCCCAATACCTCCTGAATTCAACAACTGTTAACTAAACACTTACCATAAGGAAGATCTATACAAAATGCTTTTCAGAGTCAGAAACTGGTAGAAAATGCTCACCTTCATGATCAGAAGTTTAGTCGATGACTTCAGTTGTAAATGACTACTGGTCACAAACATTTTCATTAGTAAGTAAAATACCGATCGTTCACCTCCAATAATTTCTGCATCTAGGCCTTCCTAGAGTTTAAACAATATTATGTATTTTTAATATATATAATTACATATATAATTTTAACATATAGTTATATATTAGACACATACCACAGGGCCAGGCGTGGTGGCTCACACTTGTAATCTCAGCACTCTGGGAGGCCAAAGCAGGCAGATCACCTGAGGTCAGGCGTTTGAGACCAGCCTGGCCAACATGGTGAAACCCTGTCTCTACTAAAAATACAAAAATTAGCTAGGCATGGTGGCGCACGCCTGTAGTTTCAGCTACTTGGGAGGCTGAGGCAGAAGAATCACCTGAACCCAGGAGGCAGAGGTTGCAATGAGTCCAGATGACGCCACTGCACTCCAGCCTGGGCAACAGAGTGAGACTTCATTTCCAAAAACAAAAAACAAAACAAAACATAACAGGAGCCATCACTTGCTGAACACACAGTATGCTGCCAGGTCCTTACCTCATCTCATTTTAACCACAATTTGGCAGGAAGAGTAGCAAGAGTAAGCATAGGTAGCCGTGTTCCTGTGCTGGAGTCATCCTAGGGACCCAGCTTACACTGACTCACTGAATTCTCCCAATACCCCTGTGAGGTGGGTACAGCTGCTACCCTATTTTACATGTGGAAACTGAGGCACTGAGCAGACACCTGGCTGTTTACTGGAAACCAAGGCAGATGCTGTGCTGTCTGCTGGATGGTGAGCAGGAGGGACCCCAGGGCTGTTTGAGTCCGTCAAAACATGTCCTTGTTACTTTCATCAGGATGCCAGTGCTGGCAGAATGGACTGCTTATGCATAAGTTATCCTCCTCAAAAGGCTTTTGGGCTTTGAACACATGTCTTCAACAAGTACATGGAGCTCCAGATCCCCAATCCAAACTCTGTTGAGCCCATGTGTCTCACTGCAGCCCCGGGCAATGAGGACAACCCTGAACACAGTGAAGTGCTGGTTAGCTTAGGCAAAGCCAGCAGATGTATCTTATAAGCATAAGGTGGGGCACAGGATATAAATTCATACCGGTTCTTTCAAATTATGAGGCCTCTGTTCACTTTCCAACTAAATTATCAAGATCCCATAAGCCCAGTTGAGCTGGAGTAAAAACCAATCAGCGATGCCCGAGCCTGTCACCTCCCTAGGATTGGTGGCAGTGACCTCACACCTTGGTGGAATGGTGGCAAGCAGCAATGCCTGAGCCTGTCACCTCCCTAGGATTGGTGGCAATGACCTCACATCTCAGTGGAATGGTGGCAAGCAGGGCTCTGGGCAGCACCGCCTGGGTCCCATCCTGGACCCACCACTCATGGACGGGACCCTGAAGAAGGTTCTGACACTCTGTGCCCAGTTGCCTTGTCTTTAAGTAGCGTGAACCGAGCAGCCACATGAAGCACCCGTATCCTGCCCAGCACGCAAGTAAGTTCTCAGGAAGAATGATCCTCAGCTACGACGCCGGGAAGCCTCAGTACGGGGACTCGAGAGAGAGATACATGGTCCCAGAGGCACAGCATTCTTAAGTCTTCCTGGATATGTCGCATGTAAAAATGCCAACATACATTTCCATACTATTGGGTCCATGTAAAATCTAAGTCACTAAAAAATAAATCAGCTCAGATTATGAGAAACACTTAGACAATGCTTAATTTTGCTCGATCATGTTCCCTCCTCCTCTTTGCATAGAAATGATGCAGCACCCTGGGCTTAAGCCCAGGGTAAAATTCTGTGGCATCCTGAGTTTCCCTTTATGATTTAACATTATGTTCTCCAAAAAGTTCTGGAAGATATTCTATTAACGACCTAGAAAAAAATGCTGGCAATGTCTACTGATTCTTCCACCAGCTTCAATCCTCTTCTGACTTGGTATCTATTATCATCTCGTCTTTAATTCTTCCAGGATGAGGGTAAAGGAAAAGGAATGTATTTTATTTTGTTTATTATTTTAAAATGGGAAAAATGTAAAACAGTTGAGATAAACAAGAAACTCCCTGGACCCAGCAACAATGTATTTGCAGCAAGGACATGTTAAGCACCCTATTTTACAAAAGCAAGCAGGTTCCCAGGCCTCCTGGTTCATGAATCAGGACCTCTGCTGTGGGTCTCTCTAAAATGAGAACGCTTAACCTCTTCCGTCTTGCCCCGTCAGGTTCTGAGCCAGTTAGCAATTCATCAGGCCAAGAAGCCACCTGGCCCAGCAGGTTAGCTTAGGGCAGAAGACTGGGAGCTCTGCTTCCTACCTGTGCCTTTAACCACAGAAACTTGCTGGCCGGCAGCTCCAGGGCCACCTTCAGCATGTGGTGCTGCAGAATGGGAGGCACCTCCTCTCGAAGGCCCTGCTCAGAGATGATGCCTACGGGTGAAAAAGAGGCAGGCTGAAAAAAGTCACGTGGACGTGGGTGCCCGGCAATTGCTGCCCTGGCCAGAAGGTCAAGGAACTCAACATGGAGAAAGAAAAAGGGTGGATGCAAGGTTCTGTTTCTCTGTCCTGTGCTCACTCTCACGCGGCACATCTCGCCTGATGTCTCCCCACGCCCTGGTCTGTACAAATCTTTCAACAAAAAGTCCAAATCCCACTTGCCTGAAGAAGCCACACAGTCCGCACTGACCCTGAACAGCTGGAATCACTGCACCCACCATGTACCCTCCAGGGGTGGGCTCTCGCTAACGTTCTCCCTGGCTCCCCAGACAGCAAGCATTTTGTGGACAGAGACTGCAGCCACCTGCGCCTGAGACTGGGTCCTCATCCTCTAGCCGGCTCTCTGGGTTTCTCCTTTGCTACTAAATACTAAATGGCCACATTCTAGTAAATTTCATATTTCCACAGCAAAGAGAAGCGTTCACCTTCAAATGATTAAAAAGTGAATTGCAGCTTTTGAAAAGGAGTATTTCATAGCTTATATAAATTCCAAGAACGGTATTTTTGCACGTCTTCTCCCACAGGCCCAATTATAAAGTGTATCAGACAAACTTTACCGCCCAGGAAACATGACCAGACAAGCATTATGTTACTTTTAAAAGTATGAAACTGACTCAGCGGGGGAAAAGATGAGGTAACTATGTCAAAAGTGTCTCTGCATGAACAGGACGTCCCTTCTGCAGGATCCTTGTTTCTGCTATACCCTCTGCACCCCCGCTGCCTTGAAAAGTGACGTTAGAGTTAACATCACATGCTCGGATTTGTGGGCCATTCATGCCGGTTGCTCAGCACTCGGAAGCTGGCTGGCTTCTTCCATTGTTCTCACTGCTACCAAGTGTTCATCTGATATTTACTTATGGAAGACCAGCTATTTAAAAAATACTGATGCAAGTACAATTTCTCAGGCTGACGGAGGAGCATGCAGTCAACTGTCCACCAGCCTTCCCGATTCTTGGCTCCAGGGCTCTGCTCTGGTTTACTGGCACTTCCTCCACCTGCACTGGCAGGAACAGTGGCGGCTTGTCTGCAAGCCCTTGAAACCCACCTTTCAGGAGTTTGCTGAAGTCAAAGTTGTACTGCGTGACCACGTGGGGGACCACCTTCTGATAGAGGCATATGACCTGGAGCAGAACAGCTTTCAAAAGAATGGTTTCCGCATCATCTGCACACACAGACACACACATACACACACATGTGTGTATGAAAGAAAGAAACAGTTTGAATTAGGAAACATATTGGTTCTTTGTCCTTGAGCAGCTGAACCAGGTGTGGCACCACATTGCAGCCAACTGCATGCTGTACACTGAGGCTGCAGACAGATTGCTCAGTACCTGGGTCTAAGGAGTCAACGTGGTCAAAACGTTAAAACTGTTCAGGGGATCTGGGTTAAAACCTCATTTCACTGCTGTGACCTTGGACAGGTTCTGGTCACTCTGTCTCCCTGTGCTTTCATGTCTTCATCTGAGCAACAGGGACACACAGCAGAGCCTACCCCTGCAGGGCTGCCGTCAGGATGAGATACGACACAGACATAAGACAAAGCTCAATGCCTGACCAACGACAAGGCTCTGAGTTCTATCTGCAGAGCGAGAGACAGCACCCCGGTATTGCCGTCCCTGGAGAGGCCAGAGCACATGGCACCCAACACTCAAGTCTTCAGAGACACACAGTACTTGTATAAAGATGGGCACACGTCTAACAGATACTAAAATTCAATCTATGATTCCTTTCCAATTCTTCTCCCTAAGCAAAACAAGATAGAGACACATTCACAGCCAGAGGTGCCTTGAAACAAGCACTGCTCCAGGACTCTCTGGATAGGAGCTATCCTAGGCTGCCAGTGTCAGCTCCGTCCCATGCAAAAGGCAGAGCGCCCCCTCACCCCTGAGCCCTTACCGCACTGGCGAGCCTCGCAGGCAGCTGAGGGCCCATCGCTCCCTTTCTTCCCTTTCTTGTCATCTGGTTTGGTCTCTTGCTTTTTAAGTGACTGCCAGACCCACACGATAGTGTTCAGGTCTGGCAAAATCTAAAAGGGAAAAAGAGGTAAAATATTAGTTGTATTCAACCACGAAGGGAGACAAATGAACTGAACATACCAACAAGATGCAAAAATCAGGGAGTGGGGTGCGAGCCTACAGGACTGTGTGTAAGAAGGAGACGGACGAGTGGTGAGAAAACAGGCCCATATCCACCATAAGCTCTGCTCTGCAGTGTAATTTTTTTTTTCTTTCTTTCTTTTTTTTTTTTGAGATGGAGTCTCACTCTGTCACCCTGGCTGGAGTTCAGTGGGGTGACCTCAGCTCACTGCAACCTCCACCTCCCAGGTTCAAGTGATTCCCGTGCCTCGGCCACCTGAGTAGCTGGAACTACAGGCACCCGTCATCACATCCAGCTAATTTTTTGTATTTTTAGTAGAAGCGGGGTTTCACCAGATGGCCAGGCTGGTCCTCGAACTCCTGACCTCAGGTGATCCACCCATCTTGGCCTCCCAAAATGCTGCGATTACAGGTGTGAGCCACTGCGCCCGACCATGTTCTGCAGTATAATTTCTAGAACTATACACAGCAAAGATTTGGTGAACAGGCAAGTGCTGATCATTAAAACAAACCCCTTAAGCCTCATTCACCTGAGCAAGACACGGGGAACAAAGAAAGACTTTCTCAGGAGCAGCTCAGGGAAAGCTGCCCTGTGCGACCGGGGCTCTCAGAGCAGCCGGCCAATTTACAGAAGCTTGGCCTTCAGCCACAGGAAGCAAGCGGGGCTTCCTGAGCCACTGCATCCCTTCTCGCTGGGCCACAGTGTGGTGTGTGTGTGCCTGCAGCCACGGGTGAGGGGTAAGGACACAACCTACCCCTCAACAACATCACACGGCTCCTGATTGAACATGAGGTCCCCACCAGAGCCAGAACTCCTGCGAGAGAACACGTGTATCGTCTAAATTCTTACTCTGCACAAGGACTGCTGGATCATGCTCTGTGACATCACTGCCTATAATCACAAGTGGCAGGTCTTCTCAGCTGACCCTCAGCACCCATGCTACCACACTGCCCGCTGGCCCATCCAACCCTGCGGTTCCAAGGACACATCACTTGGCTTCCGCCCTTGAGCTCCCACAACGGCCTTTTCCACCTGGTGAGGTCTGGAAGGAAAGCCCAAACCCGGATCGGAGCCTACCTTGCTCAGGGCTTCTCTGAAGAGCTGCACGAATTCTTCCATCATCACAGCTGTGTACACGCCTGATTCCTGCCACACCTCTTTATTCAGGCAGTGGTCAACAGTTTTTAATGCCCTCTTCAAAATGACAGAAATAAGGGATAAGGCCGTGTGCCTCACTGAGGTGCTGTCCAACTGGGAAGAAAAAGAGTTAAATGCACAAATGTCTCTAGGATACACTGGTGGACACAGATTTGCTAAGTGTGGGCTTGGCTGGCATTTGCCCCTCCTCAGGTCACTCACAGGGGAAGCTGCATGAAACAGCTGGTCTCTACACTGTGAGAAAAGGCGACCTGGGTACCTCACCCTCCTGATATCCTCTGGGTCTGACCTCAGCAATCGCCAGGAAACGACCACTAATGGCAGCATCCAGCAGTAGTTTCATTTTTATCATCTGCTCTTTGGTAAGCCTTGAGACAACTACTCAGCTACTGTGAATGTTCTCCATTAACAACAGATCTCATCAGAAGCCACTCTGCCACTGTTTTCTTCTTTTTTGAGTCAGGGTCTCACTCTGTCACCCAGGCTGGAGTGCAATGGTGCGATCGTAGCTCACTGCAGCCTCAAGCTCCTGGACTCAGGCAATCCTCCCGCCTCATCCTCCCAGGCCCTGGCCCAGACAACTCAAGCAGAATCTGCATTTCACATGATCCCCAGGAGAGCCCTCCAACACTGAGATCTGAGAAGCCCTGGCTGGGACACTGCAGACTGGCGGTGAGGTAGAAACAAAGAGCTTTTCTGGTTTACTTTTAGCTCAGTAACCGCGACACCCCAGAGCCCCAGCATTCCAGTCAGCTGCGGCTTCACTCTGTGTACACTGCACACTAAATCAGGACTACAGGAACTATCCTAAGCCAAGAATGGCCGGCCTCACAATCGCTTCAAAGGCAGGCCCCACACAAGCATGCACACCACACCCAAGGCGCTGGGAGCACAAAGCTCAACCAACAACCCGGGCCCTGCTTCCAAACACTTTCTTACTTCCTGTTTCTAAAATAGGCTAAAGCTTCTCTTCCTGATTCTAAAATGTATGCTTTAAAAGTTTAGACAAAACCATAAGAAATAAAAAAAAAAACAAACAAACATCATCTAACTCCAGCCCCTGGAGGCACTCGCATCACCGGGTCTCACATAAAAACAGTCTTGGCTCTCGGAAAGGGCACCTG
>NW_012103643.1:753506-754155 GCF_000951045.1 Mandrillus leucophaeus | reverse complement strand
TCTCTTGAAAGGGGGACTTCTTTTACTTTTTAAAATGCTTTATTATTTCTTTATTTAGAGATAGGGTCTTGCTCTGTCATCCAGAATGCAGTGGTGTGACCAGGGCTCACTGCAGCCTCGAACTCCTGGATTCAAGCGATCCTCCTGCCTCGGCCTCCTGAGTAGCTGGGACTAGAGGTGCGCACCACCACACCTGGCAATAAAGTTTTTTTGTATGAACTGCTCATGAGTTGCTGCATGGTCCAGAGTGCCATCAAATTATTTCTTGACAAGAAATCTGACAAGACAGCACAAGGTCCTTGCACGGGCCTTCTGCCTTCCCTGTTTCTAGCTTATTTCAAATTCCTTCATCTTCATTTAGCAGCTGAAAGAAGCTAGGATGGGGAAAAAGTCTACTGTAGAAAAATATTGAAAAGTTGTCTCAAAGTGGACAATCTTCAAAGGTATGAGAAGATAATAAAAGCAGCAGATGAGCCCAGGAGTTCGAGGCTGCAGTGACCTATGACTGCGCCACTGCCTTCCATCCTGAGCAACAGAGCGAGACTCCATCTCAAAAAAAAAAAAAAAAAAAAAGTAAGACACAGGAAAGACCACAGAGACTCAAACGTGCATAAAGTGAGTAAAACCTCAGGATCCACACAGTGAAAGC
>NW_012103643.1:743119-753456 GCF_000951045.1 Mandrillus leucophaeus | reverse complement strand
ATTACAGGTGTGAGCCACTGCGCCCGACCATGTTCTGCAGTATAATTTCTAGAACTATACACAGCAAAGATTTGGTGAACAGGCAAGTGCTGATCATTAAAACAAACCCCTTAAGCCTCATTCACCTGAGCAAGACACGGGGAACAAAGAAAGACTTTCTCAGGAGCAGCTCAGGGAAAGCTGCCCTGTGCGACCGGGGCTCTCAGAGCAGCCGGCCAATTTACAGAAGCTTGGCCTTCAGCCACAGGAAGCAAGCGGGGCTTCCTGAGCCACTGCATCCCTTCTCGCTGGGCCACAGTGTGGTGTGTGTGTGCCTGCAGCCACGGGTGAGGGGTAAGGACACAACCTACCCCTCAACAACATCACACGGCTCCTGATTGAACATGAGGTCCCCACCAGAGCCAGAACTCCTGCGAGAGAACACGTGTATCGTCTAAATTCTTACTCTGCACAAGGACTGCTGGATCATGCTCTGTGACATCACTGCCTATAATCACAAGTGGCAGGTCTTCTCAGCTGACCCTCAGCACCCATGCTACCACACTGCCCGCTGGCCCATCCAACCCTGCGGTTCCAAGGACACATCACTTGGCTTCCGCCCTTGAGCTCCCACAACGGCCTTTTCCACCTGGTGAGGTCTGGAAGGAAAGCCCAAACCCGGATCGGAGCCTACCTTGCTCAGGGCTTCTCTGAAGAGCTGCACGAATTCTTCCATCATCACAGCTGTGTACACGCCTGATTCCTGCCACACCTCTTTATTCAGGCAGTGGTCAACAGTTTTTAATGCCCTCTTCAAAATGACAGAAATAAGGGATAAGGCCGTGTGCCTCACTGAGGTGCTGTCCAACTGGGAAGAAAAAGAGTTAAATGCACAAATGTCTCTAGGATACACTGGTGGACACAGATTTGCTAAGTGTGGGCTTGGCTGGCATTTGCCCCTCCTCAGGTCACTCACAGGGGAAGCTGCATGAAACAGCTGGTCTCTACACTGTGAGAAAAGGCGACCTGGGTACCTCACCCTCCTGATATCCTCTGGGTCTGACCTCAGCAATCGCCAGGAAACGACCACTAATGGCAGCATCCAGCAGTAGTTTCATTTTTATCATCTGCTCTTTGGTAAGCCTTGAGACAACTACTCAGCTACTGTGAATGTTCTCCATTAACAACAGATCTCATCAGAAGCCACTCTGCCACTGTTTTCTTCTTTTTTGAGTCAGGGTCTCACTCTGTCACCCAGGCTGGAGTGCAATGGTGCGATCGTAGCTCACTGCAGCCTCAAGCTCCTGGACTCAGGCAATCCTCCCGCCTCATCCTCCCAGGCCCTGGCCCAGACAACTCAAGCAGAATCTGCATTTCACATGATCCCCAGGAGAGCCCTCCAACACTGAGATCTGAGAAGCCCTGGCTGGGACACTGCAGACTGGCGGTGAGGTAGAAACAAAGAGCTTTTCTGGTTTACTTTTAGCTCAGTAACCGCGACACCCCAGAGCCCCAGCATTCCAGTCAGCTGCGGCTTCACTCTGTGTACACTGCACACTAAATCAGGACTACAGGAACTATCCTAAGCCAAGAATGGCCGGCCTCACAATCGCTTCAAAGGCAGGCCCCACACAAGCATGCACACCACACCCAAGGCGCTGGGAGCACAAAGCTCAACCAACAACCCGGGCCCTGCTTCCAAACACTTTCTTACTTCCTGTTTCTAAAATAGGCTAAAGCTTCTCTTCCTGATTCTAAAATGTATGCTTTAAAAGTTTAGACAAAACCATAAGAAATAAAAAAAAAAACAAACAAACATCATCTAACTCCAGCCCCTGGAGGCACTCGCATCACCGGGTCTCACATAAAAACAGTCTTGGCTCTCGGAAAGGGCACCTGTGGAGGGAAGGCAAGGCTGGGCTCAGTGGCCCTGGTCCTGGCCCTGCAGGGCATGGCAACAGCCAACAGGGGGAGAGGAGGCTGTGTCCTCTGAGACTTCTTCCTTGGAGCCACTCCGTGCAGGAGCTAGAACACCCCTCTAGGGGCACAAGCCTTTATCCTGAAACAACACTGAGAGGAGGAGGAGACAGGCTTTGCTCTCCCAGTCTACCAGGAGCAAGCTTGGAGGGGAGAGCAAACACAGCCCACAGAGGAGGCGCATCTGGCTGGGTGTGGTGGCTCAGACCTCTAATCCCAACGCTTTGGGAGGCCGAGGTGGGAAAATTGCGTAAGGCCAGGAGTTTGAAACCAGCCTGCGCAACATAGTGAAACCCTGTCTATACACAAAATAAAAATAAGAAAATCAGCGGGGTGTGGTGGTGTGCACCCGTAGTCCCGGCTACTCAGGGGGCTGAGGTGGGAGGAACACCTGAGTCCAAGAGTTTGAGGCTGCAATGAGCTATGATCATACCACTGTACTCCAGCCTAGGCAACAAAATGAGACCCTGTCTCAAAAAAGAGAAACAAAATTAATAAAAAAAATAAAGGAGGTTCATCAAACTAATCCTTTCAATCTGGTTTTCCCGCAAGCCCTTTGAGAAATGCAAATGTCTCCCACGTTAATTAAAACAGTTGGGCAAGCTAGCTGGGTGCCAATTTTGCATACGATGATTTGACAAACACAACACAAGACCTTTCTGCCTACTCCCACACAGGCCTCCTCTCTACTCCTCACCCCATCACCCACGCTCAGCACAAACCCTGGAGGGGTATCAAAAAACGGTGAATCTCACCACATGGTCTCAGGAGTCCACCCCACTTAACAGTGACTGTGCTCATTCCTACAGGGCCAACCCACGCCTGTGCAACCCACCACAGCCAACCTGTTCCTCCTGAAGCCACACAACTCAGCCTGCCTAGAAGGACAAAGACACCCCTCCGAATACCTGGCCTCCCCCAGGTACCTCACGCAACTTGGGGTTAGGAGGGGCTGGCAGGGCCCAGGACCCAGGTGTGCCAACAACCCACAGCCATCCACCCAGGCCCATGATGCTGGGGTGAAAGACATGTGAACTCCTCAGAATGTGGTTTCTGAAGGGGCATGGGGACCTTTATAACAAATAATCATGTAAAATTTAAGTATCAATTTCTTCCATGAACATGTCCTCCAAAAATGCCTGAAAACAGCTGGCCTTCAAAGTATATGTTCACCAGGCACCTTAGCACCATTCACCTAAACCATAAAAGAAAGAATGTGCTAGGCAAATTTCATTCCTACCATGTCTGGAAATTCTCAACTAATGAGATTTTAATGATGAATTTTCCTTCTTCTGATTTAGACATTCTTTCACCCTCAGGCAGGACTAGAAAGGCTTGGAGGGATGCAGGGGTCCCCGCTGTGTGATGGAGCAGGGCCAAGGACATGAAGTCCAGTGTCCCTAGAAGCAAAGTCTCTTTGCTCCAAGGTCCTTACCCACGTGCGTGGACCTGTCACTCATGGGTTATCTCAAACTACAGCCTCTGTCCTGGAAGCCTCAGAGGCTCCCTAACAAAACACAATCAAACCACATCCAGGCAGGTTCTCAGAATAATCACATCATGTAGCCAGCGAGTTTAGCTGGAGGCAGTTCCAGAAGTGGGGCAACCGCATGGCCTTACGTTTAATGCTTGCGTGAACATGCTCTTATTGCACACCAGGGGCACAGTGGTCACCATCACCATTGCCAGGAGCCGAGGCAAGGGTATAAACTCTCTGGTCTGAAATGCCCGGGAAATCTCCGGCTGAGCCTCATAGATCTAGGAAAAGCAAAAAAGAGATTTAGTTGGTGCTGGAAGTAAGTTTCAAACCTGAGACTAGTTATAGGCACCCGAAGGTGAAGCCATTCAATCAAATAATTATAGCGGTAAAGGTTCGAGACTCCCCACAAGGCAGAGTGGAAGATTAACCCCCCAAAATCTACTTGTCAAAGACAAATGAGGTCAGGAGACTGGCTGTTAACAGACAAAGGACCTTCAGAGCAGAACTTGACCTGTGGTCTGCAGAGTCTTTTAAAACCTCTGATGGCAAATCAATCACTGCTAGAACTACGAATGGTACTACTTATCAGTTCCGGCTGCACTTGACAGGCACCTGACAAATGATGTCAGGAAGGGATATCAGGAAGCCATTTTCTCAAAGCTTCCTGACAACCCTTTGGGATAGAGACACTTTACATTAAAACAAAAATATATTCACAGGTGACAAAATTGGAGCTCAGCGAGGTTAGGTAATTTCCCTAAGGCTCCATAGCTAGTTAGCAGCCAAGTAAGGACTCAATACTGGGCCTGCAAAGACCACACACTCACCCCTCCCCTGTATCAGATGCAGCTCCCAGTAGGGTGCTGGCCCCGGGACTATCTGTACCAAAATGAGGGGTGGAGTACATCCTCCTTATCCCAAGGTAAATGTGGAGACTGTGCACATAGGCACTCAAGCAGAATAAAAGCTGGTTTTACAAATAATGCCAGGCCCAGGCAGAGGCACAAGAAACAATCCTAGGTATTTTACCACTAGGCAAACCATGAATCAGTGACAGAGAGTTCAAACAAGGCAGGCATTACTGCCAAAGACCTAACAGTAGGTACCTCCATTTGTAAATGGGCAGATGCTGACACCATGATCAAAAGGAAGGTAACGCACATCCACTTAAACCATCAGACCAACGTTCCACAGCTTATTTCAAGTTTTTCTAACTGAAGCAGCAACCTTTAAAAACTATCTGACAAATCAGACATTTCATTTTATTTTGCTTTTTATGAGCCGAGATGGAGAAAAGATAATCAGGCATCTCATCAATCCCAGTCTAACTGTGCTAGGATTTCACTCTAAGCAAAATCTTGATGAACAAGATAAATTGGCTCAAAAGATTCTAAAGGAATAAACTTCAAATTCAGCTCAGTGAAAGGCAAAATGCTATAGAAGATAAGGACACCAAATTTACATGATCTAAAATATCCCTTTTTATCCCTGAAAGGTCTTCATATTGTACAGTTTACCAGATCAGAATGTCTGCCAGTCCCCTAACTCCCTACGCCCCTCTATCTAGCTAACTGACTTTTTTTTTCTGAGATGGAGTCTCGCTCTGTCACCCAGGCTGAGTAGAGTGGCGCGATCTTGGCTCACTGCAACCTCTGCCTCCCAGGTTCAAGCAATTCTCCTGCCTCAGGCTCCCAAGTACCTGGGATTACAGGCGCACACCACCACACTCGGTTGATTTTTGTATTTTTAGTAAGAGGCAGGTTTTGTCATGTTGGCCAGGCTGGTCTTAAACTCCTGACCTCAGGTAATTCGCCTGCCTCAGCCTCCCAAAGTGCTGGGATTATAGGCATGAGCCACCATGCCCAGCCTAGCTAACAGACTTTTAAATATCATGTTTTTTTTACCTTGTTTAGTAGTTTGATATTATTTAACCAAGTAGACTTTGCTCGTGGGATAAAGGAAAACGTCACTTCCTTGAAGTATTTGTTCAGTAAGTCCGGGCACACTTTGAGGATGTTCACCACAAGGTCAGCCACCAGCTCATCATCAGCTGCAGTTTTCAAACCCAGCAAGAAGTGCAAAAGTGTCAGGTTTCCACCTCTGTTAGAGAAAGAGACATGGGGAGAGGTCAAAGCACCCTGAGAGCTCACAGTGATGCAGCTCTGCAGAACTGCCCTCAGTGGACACAGCAATGACAGCCTGCGGCACTTCCCCCAAGACATACCAAGTGGGAGTTCTGTGGCCTGGGGCTTCCCGCTCTCCACAGAGGGCTTCCCTCCCATCCTCTACTTCTGAGTGACTGAAAAAGTCTAAGTCTCTGATTGTCCTGCTCCCTTTCTTCTTTCCTACTTCCCTCCCTTGAGTTCAATTTGCTTTCTAAAGAAAAGGAAGAACACCGTTCTCTCTCACTCTACCTCAGCCACCTACCAGTCTACCTAGAAGTCAAGGCTACTGAAAAGAAAGGGCAAAACCAGCATGGAGGAATCCAAGCCCCAAACTTCATTTTGAGATTTTACTGACATCCCTCCTCCAGCCACACATGAAAAAGCACTACGTAGGGCTGGCTGCGGTGACTCACGACTGTAATCCCAGCACTTTGGGAGGCCAAGGTGGGAGGATCAACTGAGGTCAGGAGTTCAAGACCAGCTTGGCCAACGTAGTGAAACCCTGTCTCTACTAAAAACACACAAAAAATTAGCCAGGTGTGGTGGTGCCCATCTGTAGTCCTAGCTACTCAAGAGGCTGAGGCAGGATAATTGCTTGAACCTGAGAGGTGGAGGCTGCAATGAGCTGAGATTGCACCACTGCACTCCAGCCTGGGCAACAGAGTGAGACTCCGTCTGAAAAAAAAAGCACTATGTAAATACATATGTGAGTGTAAATGTAAAAAAATGCAGGTAAGACATTTCTCTCTTGAAAGGGGGACTTCTTTTACTTTTTAAAATGCTTTATTATTTCTTTATTTAGAGATAGGGTCTTGCTCTGTCATCCAGAATGCAGTGGTGTGACCAGGGCTCACTGCAGCCTCGAACTCCTGGATTCAAGCGATCCTCCTGCCTCGGCCTCCTGAGTAGCTGGGACTAGAGGTGCGCACCACCACACCTGGCAATAAAGTTTTTTTGTATGAACTGCTCATGAGTTGCTGCATGGTCCAGAGTGCCATCAAATTATTTCTTGACAAGAAATCTGACAAGACAGCACAAGGTCCTTGCACGGGCCTTCTGCCTTCCCTGTTTCTAGCTTATTTCAAATTCCTTCATCTTCATTTAGCAGCTGAAAGAAGCTAGGATGGGGAAAAAGTCTACTGTAGAAAAATATTGAAAAGTTGTCTCAAAGTGGACAATCTTCAAAGGTATGAGAAGATAATAAAAGCAGCAGATGAGCCCAGGAGTTCGAGGCTGCAGTGACCTATGACTGCGCCACTGCCTTCCATCCTGAGCAACAGAGCGAGACTCCATCTCAAAAAAAAAAAAAAAAAAAGTAAGACACAGGAAAGACCACAGAGACTCAAACGTGCATAAAGTGAGTAAAACCTCAGGATCCACACAGTGAAAGCCCCAGGTAACAAGGCCTCACCTGCCTCAAAGTCTTTTTAGAAAGTACGCCCTTTCCTATCTGCTTGACCCTGGGAAGTCAAAACACCCAGAAAACCCTCAGACTCGGCCTCATGCACGACACAGTGATGGTTTCTAGGGTCCCCAGCGTCTCATATTCCCCTTATAAATTCAGTAAAACTACAATGCTATAGGACAGCTTTACATATAGTTTTAAAAAGTTTTTTAAAAATCAAATTAGAAAGTATAATTTTGATCAGAAAAACTATCCTTTAAAAAAAGGATATGAAAATATCCTTTCTTAATATGAAAATGTCATGAACAAATATAGTTTGTACTGTCAAATGAAAAGGATATTAAACCTACAAAGAGTGCTAAAAATACTACACACACTTTAATCAACAACGTAATAAAATGGAGAGCACTAATATTTATGTAGTGCATGATACATGCCAGACACTGCTCTAGGCATTACCACCACCTCTCTACGACAGGCACTACTTTTATTCCCACTTTATAGACGAGATAATGGAGGCAGAGAGGATGCCTAACCCAGTGAGGGTCTCAGAGCTAAGTTAGGATTGAAGCCCAGCTGTCTGCTGTTAACCTACACCAGGGACTGGCAAAGTAGGGCTCAGTACCTATCACTGTAATTTTATTGGGACACAGGTAAACCTACTTATTTACATCTATGGATGCTTTGGTGGCACAATGGAGTGGTCACAACAGACTGTAGGCTGCCAAGCCTAAAATACAATCTGGCCCTTTGTAGAAAAAGTGTGCCAATCCTTGCTCTATGCTATAACACCAGTTTTCAGTGAACACCTACTATGTGTCAGGCACTGTCCTAGGGACTGGAGGCCCATAACAGACCGGCGCCTGTTCTCACCACTTCTCACCAATCTGGTAACGAACAAGCAAATAAATAAATCGGCAAACAAATAAACGAACAGTCAGAAGCCTAAGCCAGGCAAAAGCACCGTGACAGTGGAGGGACGATTTCAGAAAGGGCTGCTGGGGAGGGCCTCCCTGAAGCGGTGAGGTCTGCAAAGGAACCTGAATGAAATGAGGGAGTGGGCCACATGTCTACTGGCGAACAGGGAACGATGCAGTTCAGTGTTCTCAAAGCTTTCTGTTACCATTCACAAACAAATCTCCTTCCTTTCCCTTATGCACAAACACTTGTCTTTTGCCCATGGCTTCAAAATTCACCTACGTCACAGCTTGCTGCAAACAGACGCATACCCACAAGTTGATTCAATACGCCCATCAAACGATCATCTATTTCAGGGGCCTAGTTATGGAGGAAAAATGCTTTAAAAAGGGAGAACAATGCATGCGTTTTAAGCATGGTGTACTATTCTATTCAACTATAAAAGTCTGCTGTTGTGTTTTGGCAGGAAAATGAGCTCATTCTTACTGATGAAAGAAGAAAGAAATGATGTGACAAGTTAAATCACAGTAACCTCAGAATCAAAACATGTACAAAGTCATAAGCAGACAGAAAAATTCCCACCACGTTATTCCATTCTGAAGGAATCGCCTGATTTCCTGACTGGCTGAAACTAGAAGTAAATCAAACTGCCTAAATCCTTGTGATATAATGCTATGATAGAATAACAAGGAGTAAAAAATAAATCATTTACAATGACCAGAAAACGTGGCCAATATTTTTATTGTCAAATGAGGAAAAAGCAGATAGGATGAACAGTAGTAAGCTGTTTTTGTTATTAAAAAAAAAAATCACATGGACCTGTATTATACGACTACAAAAAGAAAGTCTCAAAGAATATAATCAAAACCAGTAGATTTGAACTTTATGTTTCCTTACTGATGAAATGTTATCATAATTGTGAAATATGAAACAAAATATAAAAAATAAAAACAATTTTGAAATCGTGACTCATGGGCAGCCTGTCGAGGACAGGGAGGTCTGTTTAGTACCAGTTTGGAGCTAGACTTCCTGGATTCCAATGCAAGCTCTGCCATTTAACCAGGATAAGGGTCTGGACCTCTCTAGAACTACTTTCTTCCTCTGCAAAGTTGGCATAACAATGGCACCTGCGTCAGGACTGCTGTGAGGCCCATGTCAGGGCCAACCCTCTCTGTGAAGGCAGATGCCTTTCCTGAGCTCCAGCTGACGAACACTGTCTTTAGGTAAACATCTGCAGCACCTCCCTGGGTGAAATATCCCATGACCTAACTAAGTGCTAATAGACAGCTACCCTCAGAACTGCCCCCGAGGACATGCAACGAGTAGAAGTTCTCTGGGACTACAACTGTTCAACCCTGAAATGAGTTAGATAATGTCCACAATTCTAGTTCTAACCTACTACAGTCCCACTGGACACGCATGTATGTGGTGACTTCTAAGGAACACACACACCCTGGGGTCCACAAGAGTGTTATACTTTACCTGCCAAAGGTACCCAAAGATGCATCATAAAAATTAATTCCATGCTTGAGTGAACAGCAAAGATCCATCAGGAAGTTATGAACGAGCTCCCGTACCATGGTTTTCCCTGCTTCTTCAGCAGAAACCTATGAAGATTTTTAAAAATTCAATGCAAATCCCAAGCTCATACATCTAAGTAAGAGCTAGAGTAAAAACAAGGACAATATCAACTGCCTGATGACAATTCAGAAAACATTTTAAACATTTGGTATCATTCCAGACAGTAAATGAAAACAACAACGAAAGATACACCGATCAAGATAAAAGAACACTCTGAAGAGGGACAAGCTTGAACCCGTATTTTTAAAAGCTTTAAAGTGATCTAATTTCTCTTGTTCATTTGAATAAAATTCCACATTTGGGAGTGTTTTTAGGCAGCCTCCGAGGCTTGCTGGTCTAGAGCATACAAAAGCATGTTCAAAACAAGACGACCCGGGCAAGTCTCCAAGATAAAAGGAGGCGAAGTAGTAGACTCTTGAGAGGTGAGTTATTATAACGTTAACAGGAAGTCCGCGCCTTTACTACTCTGGCCAAGTCCATGTTCAGTAACACCCTGAGGGAAATTAAAATATATACTGGCATTGGGTCAGTGTGAGAGCAGCTGTTTCAATTTAGCACATGCATTAACTAGCACAAAATAAAATACATATGTCAGTAGATGAGGCTCCTAGACATTCAGGATCCTGAAGTTAAAAACAAACAAACAAACAAAAAACACGCAACAAGGCTTGAAACTCCAACAACTGGACATGAAAGAATGGAAGGACAGGAAGGCAGAGGTAAAGCAAGAGGAGGAAAAGAGGGCCGGGATGACCCTGCAGGTCTAACAGGCAAGTGCTGCAGGGAAAACTAAGATATGGCTCAACTCAAGGAAATCATGGTTTTCTAAAAG
>NW_012103643.1:724492-743069 GCF_000951045.1 Mandrillus leucophaeus | reverse complement strand
AAGCATGATTAAGAAATTAGGGGAAAAAATCCTATTGCAATTAGCAGAGGGTTAATACAACCATATAACCACAGTCAAAAGAAACCGATCAAATGAGGGGACTTCAAGTCTGGTGCAGCGTTGAGAATTCTCCCTCTCCCGACCCTGAGGATCAAATTCCAACAACGAGGTCAATGAAAACTAAAAAGGGTCTGCACCTTGACATCTTCCGGGTTCACGTCGGTAATCCCATTCCAGTTGTACAGCGATGCTATGTGGTTCAATAACTGCCCCGTAAAAAAACGCACCTTCTGGGTTTTTGTGATATTTTTATTGTGAACTACCTGAAAACAATAATAAAAACAAATGAAGTTCATGGAATTCAATTATTTTTTAAATGGTGCTGTTTTCTGATCATCATAAAAATAACGCATGCTAGTGGCAGAAAATTTGGTTTAAAAAAAGTAAAAACATAAAAGGGAAGTTCACCAATATTCCCAACCATCCTAGGACACCTAGTTATTATTTTGATACATTTCATTTCAGTCACCACCCACACCCACACAATATATATGTGTATGTATTAGTTATTTTTTGCCTGAGATTTTATTTATATGTGATTACTTATGAAACATAATCCTTTTCCACATCATTAAAAATCCCTGCAGAACATTTTGGGGGGCTAAATACCATTCTATCCTATGAGTGGACCACCACTTATCTAACCATTCCCCTGGTGTTTACAATTAGTTGTTTCTAAATTCTGGCTATTCTCCATAAAGCCGTGATTAGCATCCTTGAACAAAGTTTTCACTGCATCTGACTTTGGACTTGACTCTGGTTCCTGCAAGTGGAATTGTGGAACAAATTCTCAGCTCCACCCAAATCTACCCCCAGAATCCCTAGGGGTGTGGCCCAGGTATATATATTTCAAATACATTCCCCTAGTGGTTCTGATGCAACTCCCCCAGTTCAGAACAACCATACGTCAGGGTCCATGAACATATTTAAGACCTCTGACACATCCTGTCAGAACTGTTATCTTCCATAGGGGATACAACACTTCCTTCTCAAGAAAGTATCTGATTCAAAGCATCCTGGCTAGCACTGAACACTATTGTTTTTAAACATCAATGCTATTTTAGTAGGCAAAAAAATCTGTATGTCACTATTTGCATTACTTTAAATTAGGGTTTCTCAACCTCAGCTCCACTGACACTTGGGGCCAGGTAATTGTTTTGGGGGCCATCCTGGGCACTGCAGGATGTCTGGCAGCATCCCCTGCTGTCTCCTCACTAGGCACCTGTTGTACCTCCCCAGTTGTGACAATCCAAAATGTCTTCAGAGTTTGCCAAATGTCCCGTAGAAGGCAAAATTGCCACCAGTTGAGAATCGCTCTTTAAAATACTTTGAACATAAAGTCCTTTCATGCTTATTAGCCACTTTCATGTGGACTTTGGACAACATGTCATGTCGGGAGGGTCACAGAGTTTTTCTTACTGCTGATTTAAGGTGTTTCTGTGTTAAAGGCAGTGATCCTTTTAGCAAGTTTTCAAATATGGATGAGATGCTTGCAAAAGGCAGAATATGGAACATGACACAAAACAACCTTTTGCTAGCTATGTGAATGAAGTATTATTTATAATTGACAGCCCACGATGATCACTTTGGGTTGCTGTGAAATGTTGACCATCAGCTTTTCTGCTGCTGTAATAAAACAGCAGCCACGTCTGGACGTCACTGGCTGCTTCAGCTATTCCTTAACCTTCTAGTCTCGGGATATGCTCATCAACAAGAACAAGTTTCTGCTTAAGGAAGAAGTTCCCACTCAATCAATACAACAGTCTACGTAACGTAAGATGTTGTAGCTCTACAGTACTGTAAACACCGGAGAATATCTCCACGCTCGAGGGAAAACAGACAACAGAAACACTGATCACCAAGCACGTACCTTTGTTTTCAGTGTGGATAATAAAATATTGATGGTAGAGATCCTATCTTCCTTTATCCCTGAGCTAAAAATGCAAGGAATAAATTCTGAAAGTAAAAGTTTCAAAGCATTAAATTCAAAAATATTTTGAAAATGAGAATAGACGAGAGAATATTACTGTTTAAGTAGTACAGCAAACAATGCCTTTTACCTTTTCTTTTTTTTAAGTTTTTCTTTTTTTTTTTTAGCTACACAAGTTTCCAGTAGACATAACCACTTCCATGACATAAGAAATCAAGAAGCCAGGCACAGTGGCTCATGCCTGTAAACCCAGCACTATGGGAGGCCAAGAGTTCAAGAACAGCCTGGGCAATATAGCAAGACCCTGTCTCTAAAAAAAAATTTAAAAATGATCTGGGTATGGTGGTGCGCACATGTACTCTTACTGTAGTCTCAGCTACCTAGGAGGCTGAGGTGGCAGGATCAGTAGTACCCAGGAGTTTGAGGTTGCAGTAAGCTATGATTGCACCACCACACTCCAACCTAGGCAACAGAGCAAGACAGTGTCTCCAAAAAAACAAAACAAAACAAAAAAAACAAAAAGGAGGAAAGAAAAGAAATCAAGAGCACCTAAAGGTGAACCAATGACAGAACTTTTTAAGAAGTTCAGTAGGTCTTTAGTTCCATTTTGCTTTTCTTTTCTCATATTAAAATTAACTAAATACTATTTGAAAGAGAATGTATGGTATAACAAACTAATAAAATTTCTCGCTTAGACTTGCTGAGATATGTTTAAAGAGAAGGTCATCATTTTTTAAGTTGGCAGTAGAATTTTGGTTGATTTAGTTTGTTGACTTCTTGCTTTCTCTTCCTGCTTTTCAATCCCCAGGGAAATAGCCACCAGCGCTTGACACTATCATTATTAATGCAGTGGTGACAGTGGGCAGAAGCAGCAAAGCAATTACAATTTTCCTTGCTCCACACAGGCTTACTGGGCACACAGAATTTCTACAAAAGCAAATTCATTATTTGTGAAAAAGGAAAAATCAGAAAATACCAGACAAACCAAAAGAATAAGTCAAGGCCTCAGTACCGAGAAGTTGACACTGTTAACATTGTCTGAGTTAACTATTAACTTTCTCATGTATTCATGCTGTTCTATTTGAGTAAAATGAGATCGTACTTTACAGTTTTATAACTCAGTTTACACCTGATCATGTATCACTAAAAAACTTTGAAACCATTAAGTACAGCATTTTTTTTTTCTTTTTGAGACAGGGCCTCCCTCTGTCCTCCAAGCTAGAGTGCAGTGGTGCAATCTCGACTTACTGCAGCCTTGACATGCCAGGCTCAAGCAATTCTCCCACCTCAGCCTCCCAAGTAGCTGAGACAATAGGTACACGCCAACACGCCCAGTTAACTTTTGTATTTTTTTCTTCTGGTAGAGACAGAATCTCACTATGTTGCCCAGGACGGTCTCAAGAATTCCTGGGTTCAAGCAATCCTCCCGCCTCCACCTCCCAAAATGCTGGGATTACAGGCGTGAGCCACCACGGCCAGCCTCTAGAGTATTTTTAATCGCTGCATTCCGTCTTATGACCAGTCCCCTATTTGCTCAGCCAATCTCTTACTGGTGGATAGTTAGAAGTCCCATTTCCAGCTAATATAAATATTATTCCCTAACAAAACTTCTACTCACATCTGTAATTATTTCACTGGGATAAATGACTAGACATGGAATTGCAGGATCAAGTATCTTAAAAGTTGTTTTATCTTTTTTTTTTTATCCATTGTGCAACCCACTTCAGTGCCAGCAGCCTACGGGCACAGAGGCCAGGCAATGGTTCGGGGCTACAGTTTGCTCTGGCATGGGGTACTATGAGAGGCCCAGGGGGACGGGCCCATCATAAATCCAAACCCATGCATAAGCATCTTAAAAGTTTTAATGCGTACAGCCAAACTCCCAGCAGAAACATTAAACTGTAGCACGTTCCAGTCCCCTTCAACAGTGAAAATGGTACCAACTGTCCTGGAATAAAAGGCCAGATGGCTGAAATGACCCAGGGGAGTCTTAAGAAACTACTGGCCCTGGCAGCAGCAAAACATCCTGAACCTAGTTCCCAGTAACAAGTAGGAAAAAAAAATCTGTCTGCTGCATTATACAGAGACCACATCTCCACTCTCACGCTGACCACCACAGCAGCAATGGAGGGCCCCACACAGACCAGGCTGACTACAGACAGGGTGACCACCACCTGCACTCTTCTCCTAAATGGCCCCGGCAGTCACGTTCCAGGGGCAGTTCAGATCTCCCACCTGGGAGGGGGAAGAAGGACTGGAGACCCAAACATCCTGAGTACAGTACCCTGCTACTCCTCCTCAACAGCTCCCAGAGCTCCGGCCAGTCCACGGGACTGCTCTTCACCTCCAGACAGGCCAGGATTCCAGGGAATCTTACTGAGCAACTGCCATGTGCTGAGCTAAGTGCTGCCATTGATCATCTTACTGAATCTCTTGATAAAACGCAAGGGGCCCTAGCAGATTGAATGATGCCAAGCCTCACTCTAGGGACACAGACATCAGAAGGTGGTCAAGCTGGAATTCTCTGAAGCCCTGTTACTGCTATTCTCATAACACGGGGCTAAGCCACCAAAGAACTAACTTCATTTTTTAAAACTACAGCTCCCAAGGAAATCCAGGTAGCCAGGGCTATGAGTCTAAGTATGTTCCAGAGCCATAAAGCCTCCTTTGTTTGCCTGACCCTGCCTCTCTGAGGTCTGCATTTATCCTCTGTTACGGCCTCGCTCAGCACTCCAGATGGCATAACAGGACACCTCTGTTCACTCTGACCCGTGATATCAAAACGGTACTGACCAAGGCTTTGCACCCGCTCACCCATCTCCCTGCCCCATACCCTTCGATCTGGGGTACAGAGCAACTGCACAGGCTGCAGACCTTTTTCTAACTTGGAAGAAGCGGTTTGCAGCAGGGTTTTCAAAACTAATGGGCTTTCCTGAGGGACAAGGGGGTGCACCTACCTTTCACTTCCAACACCTGCACTATAGTGCTGTCATCACCCGCAATTAGAAAGGAGAGAGCAAACTGAATGTAGGCCTGCCGAACGTCGTACACTCCCTGGAGGACAAAGGAGACCTACATGTCACATGCATACTCCACACAGAGCCAGAGGAATCAGCAACACGGTGGCCAAGCACACCCCTCCCGTCTCCACATCACCAGCCCCCCGGCCTCGTCCCGTCACCAGGGGCTGCAAGTCTGAAACCAACGCTCATTCTTCACGGAAAGCAAACAATTTTTTCTATTCTCTTTCCCTGGTAATCTTCTCCACTTTTCCTTCTCTTTCAAGCCCTATTCTCAATACAAAAGTATGGGTAAAAAATAGCAGCGTTCCCTTCCCTGACTATAACACACATATTTTAGTTTCTTGGCCACTTTGGTGCAGAATAAGACTCTCAGCCTGCCTAGATCCATCTCCTCTCGCTTGCTAATGAAAATCATCTATGTTTTTGAAAATTCAGAGATGATGAAATGACTGGTACTGCTTTTGGTGAGACATCAATGTGGCGATGTCTGGTTTTTATTAGATACTATAAATAACTTATTAGCTCATACCACAAACCAAAGCACAGATGCCGTCACGTTACCAACCCTGTTAGGCCTTCCCAGGGTTGCAGCCAGCACTGTCCCACAGGCATCAGCCACCACCTAGGGCAGTGGGCACGTTTGGGGAGGGCCCCAACACCGTGACAGCAGCCGATGCCTCTAGGGAAGTCGCTGGTCAACTTCCCCTCCCAGTATCACTAAGACAAATCTGTGTCACATCACTCCTCATTTTGTATCTAAGGAACTCAAGGCATATGGTCATGTCAGTCTCCTATCAGCTGTTCCAGAACTAGCATGAGTGCCTAGATCCTCCACTGCTTACGCCCAGCAGTATTCTCTACTTCACAGTTACTCCAAAGACACCTTCATTCACTGCCGAGAAATAAGTTAGTATCACAACAAATCATTGCCCCAAAATGCCTGGGAAAATTAAGGAGTAATCTCTGCCTTCCAGATAGTTCTGATCCACTTAGTAGTAGCAGGAGAGGTGGTGGAGTAGCAGTGACGATGAGGAGGAGGAGGAGGAGAACAATGTTTACAGAGCACTTACTATGTGCCAAGCACTATACCAAATGCTGCACATCTGTGATCTCATTTACTCCTCATAACAGCCTGAGGGAAAGATGCCCACACCACACCCATTTTACAGACGAGAAAACTGAGGGGTCAAAAATTCAGCCGGATACAGTGGCTCACGCCTATAATCCCAGCACATTGGGAGGCCAAGCAGGGCAGATCATTTGAGGTTAGGAGTTCGAAACCAACCCAGCCAACGTGGTGAAACCCTGTCTCTACTAAAAATACAAAAATTAGCTGGGTATGGTGGTAGGCGCCTATAATTCCAGCTACTCGGGAGGCTGAGACAGGAGAATCACTTGAGCCCGGGAGGCAGAGCTTGCAGTGAGCAGAGATCGCGCCACTGCACTCCAACCTGGGCGACAGAGGAAGACTCCATCTCAAAAAAAAAAAAAAAAAATTCACCCGAGGTCACACAGCTAATTAAGTACCACAACTGAGATAAGAAGTAATTGTACAAACATACTACTTATGTTCAACTACAGAGTTCTTCCTTCTTCACAAGATTCTGTGGCATTTTCCATTTTCATTTCACTTTTTCTCAGGGTGCAACGACCATACTTGGCACCAGTTAGGTCTCTGTGCAAGTCTTTAGTTAATTCCATCTTATTTTGTTGGGTCTATGTTCCTTCCGGAGAAAAGGAAGGCTATCCAACCCATGCTCCCTGATACGTAGATCAAGGCCTTACACACTCTTTACATTTATTGAGTCTATCCCTGTACATGCCACACAGCATCTCAGCAAGACCTTATTACACCAATGCGGGTTTCTCCCAAAAGTGAGAGCTTCAAACTATCCACTCTGTTCTGAGGACCTACCTGTGTGACTCATCACAATAAGGAGTTTGCGTCCAATGATCACGTGTGCTGAGAATGTGCAGCACTTCCATAGTGTCAGCAACGCTCCAGTGCCTTAACCCACCAATTCACTTTTTATAAAACACTCACTGCATTCAAGATGCCATCATCTCAGGCTAAGGGAGGGTACAAAGTTAACCAAGATGTTGTCCCTGTCCTCAGGAAATTTAAGCTGCTCCCAAGCCATCTCTATGCCTCACGGTTCAAATAAACATGCTATCTAATTCAAGCAGTTAATGTTCCTGATCTACACATGCCTTGTGTTCCAGATAAATGCTGGTAAAATGCTAAAACTTGCCTGGCAAAATTAAATTAAGTTCTGTCTTTTCCCTGCTAGTGGAAAGTTCCTGTGCTTTTATTTTTAGTCCATTGAAGTAACAGTACTGGGAGTCAGGACTCTGGAATGCTGGTCCAGGTTTTCTGCCATTCTAGATCTTTCTATCCTGCTGGTACACAGCAGAACTAGACCTCCTGCGGATCCCTCCAGCAATGAATTTATAAATGAAAAGGTTTTAGTTATCACCTCCCGGCTTCCATCTTTTATATCCTAGACAACTCCAAATTTTCTGTCCTGACGTGATGGAGGAACTGGGTAAGATCCCCAGGACACAGCAGCTGCCCGCTCTAGGCTCTGCCACTGCCGTCTCCAGCCCACTCCATTCTCTGTCTCCAGTCTACTCCATCAAAGGCGTCCCACTCCTACTGCAAGTGGGCCACATGCCTGCTCCTCATTCCCACCCTGTGACCTCACAGGGTTATTATTCCAGGAAGAAAACGTCCTGAACTCTTCAGGGCTTATTCTGCAAAACACCGTCTAAAATAGACCAAAATACATTTGGTAAAACTGCTCTTTGGCACAGGATTTTAACAATGCTTTCTTTGGCTGGATGAATAATATCTATAATCCTCCTTCTTCATGAGGCTTTAATAATGTCCTCTGAAATGTTAACATATATTCATTTAAAAAAAAAAAAATCCCTGCCAGCACTTCAACAACTAAATGGCATAAAACAAACAAACAAACAAAAAAAAGCAGGGGATGGAGTGAGGGAGAAAAACTCAGGCTCAAAAGGGATCAAAGATATTTAAGAAACATATCAGCCAAATGCAATGTAGACTTTGTTCGGATCCTGATCTGAACCACAAGGTGTAAAAACATTCTTGAAACGGAAAAAACCTGAGACCAAACTGAGTAATAGATGATAGTGAGAAATTATTAATGGGTTAGGCGTGATAATGGCACTGTGGTTTCTGTTCTTTAAAGGGTCTTTTTCTGTTAGAGTACATGCTGAAATATTTATAGTGAAATATGATTCGCGTCTGGGATTTGCTATAATCGACTGCCCCAGAGGAAACTAAAAAGGTGGAGGGTGGCGACAATGGCTGAAGCTGGACAGCTGGTATAGGGGTTCCTTACGCTGCTCTATTTTTAAATGTGCCTAACAGTTCCTTATTAAATGTAATGTCTCAACTCCATTTCCTGTAACATATAAGGTATCTAAGATACTTATTACAGATTACACAATGAGAGTAAAAACACTTTTGACTTGACTGTAACTCCCATTTTACAGATCCTGGAGAGGTAAAATAATGTGCCGAGACCCTGAGATGAAACAACTCGTGCGTGGCCCTGCAGTCAGGGTTCAGGACGGGAAGCCCTAGTCGGCCTTTCCCACGCTCTCTGGGCTCCTGGAGTCTATTTCACTCAGACAGCTGGGAGGGCTGACATCAAAAGAGATGGGTGGGGAGGGCATCTGATGGATAATTACTGCCAGGCTTACTGCCAGGTAAGACCAAAGAACCGTGATATTTGCCCTAGTCTGCAAATAGCACACACATTCTTTTTATTAGAAACGTATTTAAATGTCAGGAGCCATTATTCATTGAATGGAATTTGTTGACACATGGATAAAGCGTAGTATCTAAGAGACATTAAGACCTGGAATTTTTTTCCTTAGAGAATACCTTATTTGTAATTCCAGTAAAACCCTCAACACCAGGCCAATCTCGCAGAGCCATAAAAGCTACTTGGTATTATCAACCTTTTAGTCCAATTCCTGGCAATGTAGAAACTTCTAGTTCCCAGGGATACTGACAGAACAAGGTGGCACGGGGTTATAGAAGTGAATTACTCTAATGTGGTTCTCCACCGCGGCAGATGGGATGGGCTGATATCTGTATCCTTATTCTTTACGTTCAGGAAGAGGGTGACACTCTGGCCAGGGCTGTTCACAGCACTGAATTCCAGCAGGGGAGCTGATATGGCAACCAGAAGATGCCCTTCCACAGACAACCTGCAGCCAGCACACGTGACGGGAGGATGCCCTCGCTCAAGCTCAGGAGTCCTCAAAGTGTGCCTGCTCCCCAAGAACCTTTCCAAACCTAAGTGAAATTTCAAAAGTCACCAGGGAATTTTTGTTTCACAGGTTTCCTGAAAACCAACCATCCACACTCCCATTTTATTGGGCACAATCCAACCCTCACCCATCACGAGATTACAACTGGGAGGCAAAAGTCACTTATTAAAAAGTCATGGAAGTCCTCTTTGAGGACGTCACTGGCTTAGAGCTTCAAGGGCTTTCTCCGAGGTGGGCAGAGCAGGAACAGAGGACGGGGACACGCTACGAGCTTCAGGGCCATGGGCACATGGAGGGTATTTCGTTTACTTAGGAGAGGAGCTGCCCACAGCTAAGTCATCCTCACATCTCACTCAGCCCCCAAGAGCTTCCTCAGATGTCCCCGTTGTTCAGGCTCTGCCAGGTTCTGGCCCTGTCGCCAGCCTGAAGTGAGTCCTATCCTCACAGACAGATCCTGTGGCTGCTGACACACGCCCTTCTGCACAGACACCTCTCATTCCATCTGTGTGGGGATCAGGGCCAGAGAATGGAGGAAAACCCACTGCAATCCTCCAAGGGAAGGAGATCCATGGAAGGCACGAGATACTGTGGTCCCCTCACCTTTGAATCCCTCTTGATCACCAAGGTGTACAAGGTCTTTTTATTCAAATCAAAATGGCTGCAGACATCCCTGGCAGCTTCCGGACCCTGGGTCACCATGGCGGCCATCAGGCTCAGGCAGGCGCGAGCCAACCTGTACAGGGAGCCAGAGGAAATCAGACACGTCAGCAACAGCAGAAGCAGAGCCGCCTCACCACAAAGCCAGCTGCAAGCTGCTTGTATTATTTGCTATTTCCAAACCAGAAAAAAAGAAGGAAAAAGACACGCCATTTTTTAAGCGGAAAAAAAAAAAAAAAGCATAAAGATTCAAAATAAGGGTCAAAATTAAAACTAAGTAGGATTAAGATTATAAACACGAGATTTGAAGAAGATGGACATTTCTCTCTGGAGCGAGCCATCATGTGATCAACAGACCACACCTCAGTCCCCGTGACTGCAGGATACAGATGACGACTTCTTCACAAAGGCATCTCCGAACGCGATCGTGGCTGTCTTTCCGTTCTGCAGTTACCCAGATTCCATGGTTTTCTGAGAACCTGCTACATGCAAGGCCCTGTTATCTAGGGGAAGGTGGCATTTACAACACAGGCAAGGCCCTGCCACATGCACCTCGGATTCCAGTAGGGGGAGTCAGTCAACAGATATCGCAGCAAGGACAGTAGCAGGCAGGACAAGAGGGACAAGGGATAAGTGAGAGAGGAATCAGGGACAGCCAGGGCTGGTCCACAAAGGAAGGGGGCAGAGACTCGGTCACTGTGGCCTCAGAAACAGCTCAGCTCTCCTCTAGCCATAAAGGTAATAACCACATGCACCTGCGGAGAGCTGAACGCAGACCAAACCCAAAGGCCCGTCCTTGGTCACGCAAGGGCAGACAGCCTACCTGTAACCCGAGGCATACAGGGACTCACAGATGAGCTTCATGTGGTTGTTCATCAGCTTTTTCACAATGTTGGTTCCCACAACATGGAAATGTGAAAGATCACTTGCTGTCCGCAATAATATGGCCTCAAAAACTTGAAATATTAACACCGTCTGCAAAGACAGAATTGAAACGCATAGAAATTGTATCATTTCTATTCCTACTGTACGTACATGCTCCTTTTGTCTTAGTCATAGTTACTTGCAGGCTTAAAGCCTTTTAACATGCAGGATGAGGCCCACCCAGATCCTGAGTCAAAGGTGACAGCTTGGCAGGCTGACCCGCGGGACCCAGGGTCTGCATGTAGCCCTGCTCCCACAGCCCAGCAAAATAAAGAACAGCTTGTCGGGGCTGCGCACGGTGGCTCACGCCTGTAATCCCAACACTTCGAGAAGCCGAGGCGGGCGGATCACGATGTCAGGAGATTGAGACCATCCTGGCCAACACGGTGAAACCCTGTCTCTACTAAAAATACAAAAAATTAGCTAGGCATGGTGGCGGGGGCCTATAGTCCCAGCTACTCGGGAGGCTGAGGCAGAAGAATGGCGTGAATCCGGGAGGCGGAGCTTGTGGTGAGCAGAGATTGTGCCACTGCACTCCAGCCTGGGTGACGGAGCCAGACTCTGTCTCAAAAATAAATAAAAATAAAGAACAGCTTGTTTAAAATTACAGAAAATCAAATGAGAAAATCAAATCAAATGAAGTGACAGGACTCACTTCAGGCTGGCGATAAGGCCAGAATGAGAAGAAAATTCTCTTCATGACTGGGCCTCATTGCTTTAGAGATAATCAGGTCTACATCCTTATAGCAATAACCCTGAGATTTCAACAGGCACATAAATATCCCAATGTTCAATCTCTTTGGAATCAGAAAACAATCATCAATTCCTTATGTGTTGTGAGTCTGTGACATCACGTGTTTATCTGTTTCCCTTTTGTTTAAACCATACTGAAACCAAGTGCATTTTGATTAGGAATCTATTATCCTTCTTTCCGATAGCATTCATCAGCTGTTAATAATAAGTGAGAATTTTCCACTAAAATGCTTTCAAAGGTCATGGAGGCAAAAAATGAATACATTCCTACAGCACAGGGACAAAGCATCATTTTCTACAGAAAGTTGGTAATGGAAATTTCTATCACATTTTTCCTCATCAAACTTAACAGCAGCATTAACTTTTCTTCTCTTCATCAAGCCACGTAAGGAACAACATACTTCACTTTCAGGTCGTTTCTCTCCACTTAGGAGCTGGAAAATTTCTGCACACTCAACAGAAATCTTTATATACCCTTCCACAACATCATACACATCTTCTCGTGGTAGCTTCTTGGCAGCAGACACAAACGCTTCCAGGCCTGGAAAAAAAAGTTATGTTCAAACGTTAACAAGGTCAGTCTTAGAAACAATCACATCCACCACTGCAACCTGCTTTCCCTATTCTGTGACCTTCCCCGATCCACCTACACTGCACAGAAGCTACTATGAATGCTATCAACTGAACTGTTTCTCTCCAAAATTCATGTTGAACCCCTAAGCCCGGCCGGGCGTGGTGGCTCACGCCTGTAATTCCAGCACTTTAGGAGGCTGAGGTGGGCGGATCACCTGAGGTCAGGAGTTCGAGACCAGCCTGGCCAACATGGTGAAACCCCGTCTCTACTAAAAATACAAAAATTAGCCGGGCGTGGTGGCACATACCTGTAGTCCCAACTACTTGGGAGGCTGAGGCAGGAGAATTGTTTGAACCCAGGTGGCAGAGGTTGCAGTGAGCCAAGACAATGCCATTGCACTGTCTTGGGTGACAGAGTGAGACTCTGTCTCAGAAAAAGAAAAGAAAAGGAGAGGAGAGGTGGGGAGGGAAGGAGAGGGGAGGGGAGGGGAGCGGAGAGGAGAAAAGAAACCCGAATCCCTAAAAAGACAGTATTTGGAGATACAGCCTTTTAGGAGATAATTCAGGTTAAATGAGGTCATGAGGGTGAGGTCCTAATCTAATAGGATTGGTGTCCTTATAAGAGAAGGAGGAGACATCAGAGAGCTCCCTCTCTGCATGTGGACAGAGGAAAGGCCATGTGAGGACACAGCAAGAGGGCAGTTGTCTGCAAGCCAGGATGTGCCCTTACCAGGATGTGACTCCGCTAATGCCTTGACCGTGGACATGGCCTTCAGAACCATGAGAAAATAAATTATTCTTGTTAAGCCACTCAGTCTACAGTATTTTGTTATGGCTGCCCTAGTAGATTAATCCACGTGGACATCATGAACACACTTAGAAACCACGAAGGCAATACAGGAACAAGACAAACTGCGTGCCAATGTGACTCCCAGGTTTGAGTATTGACTCTGGCAATGATTCGTCTGGATCCCCACACAGCTTTTGTTCCCTCAACTATAGAATGGGTATAACAAGAAAAACCATATAGAGCATGGTAATGAAACATCACCAACAGCTTTACTTACATGACATCAGTTAATTATCACTGCAACCCTCCACCCTAGGTATGAGTATTTTTTTCCCTAGGTACTAGTATTTCACAGATGAGAAAACTAAGGCCCTTGTCCAAAGGTACACAGCTTAGGAGAGACAGAGCCAGGACTCCAATCCAGACAGTCTGGCTCCAGAGCCCATATTCTTCCTCCACGAACCAGATGATTCCTGGCCATGCAATGGAGCTGACGCCTGCTGCTCTGAGTGCAGTGGCACACGGAGTGTCCGTGCTGCGCCTGGCCCACGGTCAGCATGCCAAGCATCAGCTAACATCAGTGCTCTTCAAAACCCAAAGGGGGGAACTCCACTCAAGTATTTCCCCATAAGGTCAGACCCCAGAAGTCCCCCACTCAAAAATCTCCCGTCTCAACGGCCTGAGGATTCTACTACCCTTCCCGCAATTAATACAACCTCCCCTCCCACACCACTGACACCTGAATCTGAACACCCGCCACAACCCCACTCAACCAACAGGGAGCCACCTGTGTGCTGCTGCCCACGAAATTCTCCTGCCAGAACCTGTTCTATAAAACTGCCTCTCAGAGAATCACTTGAACTTGCCTCTTGGAGAATTGCTTGAACCTGGGAGGTGGAGGTTGCAGTGAGTTGAGATCGCACCACTCCACTCCAGTCTGGCAACAGAGGGAGGCTCTGTCTCAAAAACAGAACAAAACAAAAAAACCCTGCCTGTCTCTGGTTCTACTCTCTGGGCCGCGCTTCTCAACACTAGGAAGGCAGGGCACGGCAGTGTTTGGAAGCCGCATGAGAGCATGAGCTACAGGTAACACATCTTACTGGGGCCTTCATCTCCTCTGGGGAAGTAGAGACTTCACCTTATTTGAAAAAAAAAAAAAACAGACGAAGGGACTAAATATTTCTATTAAAACACACTTAGTAATTATCAATACAGTAAAATGCAAAATGCCACGACCTTTGAGAAACACACTACAGTCTTCCTAGACACATCAGAACAGGGTGGTCTGCTTTAGGGAGTGCCCAGGCATCCCCAGGGGGTCCTTCCCCCTCTGCCTTGGGGCCAGAGGCAAGGGATCTAATCCTTCTTTCCCACACCAGCTGCCATCACCCTAGTCGGCACCTCTGAAGACCAAACACTTCCTTTAACCTCTCTCCAGAAATGACAGTTTCGAGATCCTTCTATGTTCAGGTCACTTTCTATGTTCCCTTGAAGCATGAGGCCCAGAACAGGGCTCGGTACTGCAGGTGAGCTCCACTAGCTGAGCAGAGAGGACCAACACATCCTTCCTCTTGGACAGCAATTCTGCATGTCGCAGATTCAAGTCCAGATGCTGCTAAGCAACATCTGCCCAGGGACGCATGAGCAGGACCTTACACCAAAAACACAGCAGGTAAGAACACAAACTGGAGCCAGACTCCTGGGCACGCATCCCTGCTCGGCCACTTACTAGCTGCATGGTACTGAGTAACAATGAACTCTGAGCTTTGGGTACCTGACCTGTATAACAGCACAAGAACAGAACCTACCTGACAGGGTTTGTATGAAGGGTAAAAAGGCTAGTTTACACATAAAGCCTCCAGCATCACACTTATGGCAAGGTAAACCCTCAAAACATAAGAAGCCCCCCAGGTGTCCTCAGCAGCAGCAGTGAAAATCCGGTCACATTCGGTCTCTGCCAGCCTCACAGGCGTTTTCAGATCCCATTTGATGCTGCAACATTTTCCGCAGCAACCACCGTCATTCCTTTAACAGTCACCAAGGGAGTGCATCTGCTATGCCAGGCGCTGCTCTGAGCGTCAGGGCCAGACTCCATCACTGCTGTCTGCAGCATGGTCTGGTGGAGATTATGAGCAAGAGCCATGGGTGTTCTGGCCGAGGTGACTGTGGGTCACAGGATTCAACCGGCACAGGCACCCTGGAGTCATGCATAATACCTGCTCTGTCCCTCAAGAAAACACAGAATGCAGGTGATAGCAAGGGCTGTTAATGCAGAAAGAGCAGTGCAACTACTTACTCTTTTTTCAGGAATTATTCGCCAAACTCTAGCATGTAACTCCCAGCATTCCAGAGTAGTACAGGGTGGAAACCGCTGGCCTGTTACATTTGCCGTCTCTTGGCAGGTTCATCTTTCCATACACCATTTACTGGGCACCTACCACGTGCTCCAGGCATCACAGGGAGTGCCCAAGATGTGCTGGTGAGCAAATTAGAAATGGCCTCTACCCACAAGGTGCTTACAATCTAATGGTAGAGACCAACGTGAATATGTGTTAAGCACCTACCGCAATCACTTACATAGACACATATGGCACCTGTAGGAAGTACTATCAAGCAAACATCAAGAGTGTAATGAGGGCTGTAACTAGGGAACATGATCTAGATTAGAGGGTTGGGAAGGTTTCCTCTGAAGAAGTAATGCTGAACCTATTATTAATAATAGTAAACATAAGTACTGAGGGGGCAGAGAGTGAGACCACATTCCAGGCCCCAAGGCTGGAGGGTACAGAGTGTGACTGGAGCCAGACGAGTGGGGAAGGGTGATTGAGTGAGCGAGGAGGGTAGCCTGAGATGAAGTCAAAGCAGCAGGCAGGGCTAGATGAAGCAATGGAAATGACTTTGGATTTTATCCCAACGGCACTGGGACACCACTGAAGGGTGTCACGAGAGGAGTGACATAATCAGATTTGGAGTTTTAAAGGATCATCTGACTGCTGCACACAGCACGGGCTGTAGGGAAGCAAGTGCAAGAGAGACCAATTCTGGGCAACTCCAGCCAGGGTCCCAGCCGGGACCGATGATGCCTGGACTAGAATGACGATGAAGGAAAGAGGGGGAGCAGACGGACTCCAGAAATTCTCAGGAGGAGAATCAACCAAGGCCAGGGGATAGACCGATGCAGACGGAGGGTTCTGGCAGGAACATCCAGGTAATCAGAATTACCACTTAATGCAGTGGGGAAACCAAAAGCAATGCGGGGAGAAGGGGATCAAGAGTTTAACCATTAGTGTACTCTGTTACAGTATGGCCTTTTCTCTATCACCAGTGGAGTCATGGGAAAACATTCTCAAAGGAATTGGCTTGGAGCCAAACCCTTCTTGATGGTGGATCCTCCCACAGGCTGACATTGATCCACTCTGGAATATCCTCCCTCCTTACCAATCTAACCCTGCAGCTCTTGTTCCTCCACCACACGAACCCTTCCCTCATCAGAACCCTTCCCTCACATGCCTAGTGAAAACAAAGTCTCCTAACAGCCATCAACTTCACTTCCCTGATCCTCCAGCAATCCTATCATAGGTTACGAGAGCATATCAAGAGGAAGAGAGGAGGAGAGAATTCAAGATACAGACCAGACTCAAACACAAGTTCAACACAGCCTCAAACAAGAGATCCACACTTTCACCCACTGACTCAGCTTTGCCCCATCTTTCAACTACTCACTTACACCCATGGGCTGTCAACCCAGGTTTCCTTCTGACACGTGTTCACATGATGTAGCACCTGAATGTCATGAGACTCTCTGTGCAAGACCATGAAATATAGATACTACATCTTTTTAACAATTAAACGTGCTCTTTCTTCTGCCAGAAAGGTTCCTGTCCCTGTCCCATCCTAGAATCCTTTTGAAAAGCCACTTCCTCAGGGGAGCCTTCTTTGAGCTCCCAGATTAGATCCAAGGCCTGCTAAACACCCTCAGGCACCATGTACCTCTCCTTTGGAAAACTCATGCTTGAAACTCTATGTATATGATTTTGCTGACCGATATCTGCCTTCCCCACTCGACTGGACTGTTTGTAAAGCCCCACAATGCCAGAGGCTTTTTAAGATTTTTACTCATCACTTTCTCTCTACCCTAGCAAATAATAGCCTCTAGTAATACTTAATGAGGCTGGGCGTGGTGGCTCATGCCTGCAATCCCAGTAGTTTGGGAGGCCGAGGCAGGCAGATCACCTGAGGTCAGGAGTTCCAGACCAGCCTCAACATGGAGAAACCCCATCTCTACTAAAAATACAAAATTAGCCGGGCGTGGTGGTACATGCCTGTAATCCCAGCTACTTGGGAGGCTAAGGCAGAAGAACTGCTTGAACCTGGAGGCGGAGGCTGCAGTGCGCCAAGATCGCACCATTGCACTCCAGCCTGGGCAACAAGAGCGAATCTCCGTCTCAAAAATAAATAAATAAAAAATAATGAATTCGGAAATATATAACTCTATGCTAATGTAAGTATCATCTTCCTAGCTGTGACTAGCAAGTCATAGGTATCAAAAGTTTAAAAACAGGCCAGGTGTGGTGGCTCATGCCTATACTCCCAGCCCTTTGAGAAGACAAGCTGGGACGACTGCTTGAGACTGGGAGTTCGAGGGCAGCCTGGACAATATAGTGAGATTCCATCTCTACAAAAAGTGGAAAAAAAAAAAAAACACATAGCTGGGAACGGTGGTGTGCATCTACAGTGTCAGCTACCTGGGGGGCTGAGGTGGGAGGACAGCGTAAGCCCAGAAGTTCAAGGCTGCAGTGAGCCATGATTGTGCCACTGCACTTCATTCAGCCTGGGCAACACAGCAAGACCCTGTCTGTTTAAAAAAAAAAAAAAATCAGGACAAAAATTGAAGTTGAAGCTATTTTGGCCATTAATTTAATACTTTATTTATCCTGAGAGAAAAACTGCCCCTGTTTTACGTTAGAGCAATGCTTCCACATGGCAACACGTTCAATTGCGTTTTTCCCAAACCATGTTACTTTCCAAACGATTAAAAGTAGTCGTGAAGGATGGTCACACTTTACAAAAAGTGTAATTATAGAGTCGACTCCATCTCAGTCATTGGCCCATTCCTGGTAAACTGACAAGTAGCTGTGGTGGCTTCCAGCAGCCTGTTACAAGTTATCAAGTCAGTATGAGTGTTGGGGGATGGAAGCTCTTGAAAAAACGGTGCTGACGCCCCAAGGAGTAGCAAAGTGTATCATGAACCGTCCTGAGCTGACTCGGTAAGGACTCAACAGAGAAGGACACTTCATTTACTTCCCTGACAACTGCAATAAAATTTAGAGCTAGCGGAGGGATGCTGCCTGGGCAACGGAAATAAATGTGTTGTAACATGAAACGGTCCCAATCAAGCAAGTCGGGGCCCCCTCGCTATCGCCGACAGTCCAGAGCAAGGAAGTACAGAGCAGTCCTGAACCTCAGTTTTCTGCAAACCAGAGGCTTGCCACTTTTCTGCAAACCAGAGGCTTGCTACTGAGCCCAGGTGACCCGAAAGCTGCAGAAAAGAGAGGT
>NW_012103643.1:718031-724442 GCF_000951045.1 Mandrillus leucophaeus | reverse complement strand
CACCTACAGTGTCAGCTACCTGGGGGGCTGAGGTGGGAGGACAGCGTAAGCCCAGAAGTTCAAGGCTGCAGTGAGCCATGATTGTGCCACTGCACTTCATTCAGCCTGGGCAACACAGCAAGACCCTGTCTGTTTAAAAAAAAAAAAATCAGGACAAAAATTGAAGTTGAAGCTATTTTGGCCATTAATTTAATACTTTATTTATCCTGAGAGAAAAACTGCCCCTGTTTTACGTTAGAGCAATGCTTCCACATGGCAACACGTTCAATTGCGTTTTTCCCAAACCATGTTACTTTCCAAACGATTAAAAGTAGTCGTGAAGGATGGTCACACTTTACAAAAAGTGTAATTATAGAGTCGACTCCATCTCAGTCATTGGCCCATTCCTGGTAAACTGACAAGTAGCTGTGGTGGCTTCCAGCAGCCTGTTACAAGTTATCAAGTCAGTATGAGTGTTGGGGGATGGAAGCTCTTGAAAAAACGGTGCTGACGCCCCAAGGAGTAGCAAAGTGTATCATGAACCGTCCTGAGCTGACTCGGTAAGGACTCAACAGAGAAGGACACTTCATTTACTTCCCTGACAACTGCAATAAAATTTAGAGCTAGCGGAGGGATGCTGCCTGGGCAACGGAAATAAATGTGTTGTAACATGAAACGGTCCCAATCAAGCAAGTCGGGGCCCCCTCGCTATCGCCGACAGTCCAGAGCAAGGAAGTACAGAGCAGTCCTGAACCTCAGTTTTCTGCAAACCAGAGGCTTGCCACTTTTCTGCAAACCAGAGGCTTGCTACTGAGCCCAGGTGACCCGAAAGCTGCAGAAAAGAGAGGTTGTGCCTGGCACACGGAGGCCGCCTCGCCAGCCTGTGCTCCTGATCCTGCGCCTGCCGCCCCGGACTCACCTGGCCCCGGGCCCTGCGGGTCCTTCAGCTGAGCCTTGAACCGCACACCCGTGAGCTCTTCTTTGCGGGCCCGCTTGGCTGCGCCCGCGGAGGAAGCCGCGCCGTCCTGGCCGCTCGAGGCCTTCCTCTTGGAGACCCCCATGGCCGACAGGGCGGAAGCGCGACGGAAACGACACACCTGAGGGGTCCCGGCAGCAGCAACAGCACAGACACTCGACACGCGCTTCAGGACCACATGGGCCAGGAAGGGGTGGGGATAGCGGAAGAGGCGGGGCTCGGGGAAACGCAGGCGGAAGGCGCAGGCCCGCGGGAGGCCGGGACCGGCGGAAGGGGCGTGGCCTGTGGAAGGGGTAGGCCGGCGGGAATCCAGAGTCGTGGGTCTCCCTGTGAGTTTCCTGTCCCGGTTGGCTCGGTCGCGGCATGGGGCGAGCGGACACTCCACGACACTCCCCTCCCCCGGCTGCGGGGTTTGGGGTCCACTGGGGCGCGCTCCTGATCCCGGTGGCTCTCTCCGGTGCTCTTGGCAGGAAGAACTCCCAGACCTTTCACTCCTGGCCCGGCCGGTCCGCGAAGACACGTGCCCCGGCGCATACAAGCAGCACAATGAGTAGTTCTTGACCCGAGGTCGCCCTGACGGTGTCGCATGAAGAGCTTGCTTCACACACACAAACAGGATTCGATACTTTGCCAATTCGAGACCCGGGTGGCTGGCAGGGAAGGCGGATTCGCCTTGGCTAGGTGCCGGGCAGGTCCCCCTCTGCGGGTGCCCCTGACTTCGACCCCTAGCTTATGTCACAGCCCGAACCAGATCGACTGGTCTGGTAGGATGTCACTCCAGACTGTCCTCCACCCCAGACTTCCCCAAACGGATGGGCTCTTTGTGCCGTGCAGGGTGGGAGAAGACCAAACGAAGTAACATCTGTAAAACCCCTTCCTGGACAGCATAAGGCCTCCACATCTAAGTTCCTGCCATTAAAATGGAGACAGCAAAGCCAACCCTATCCAGTCTTTGGGACTGTTATGAACAGAAAATGATGCAATGTATGAAAAACTGCTTTAACGAGGAAAACAATACAGTGTGTTTTTGGAAGATGTTATTGACTTGTGAACCGCATTAAATGCTCTGAAATAAAATGAAAGTAAAAATGAATAAGTAAAAACTGGCTGGTACATATTTTAATACGACTTCATCAATACTTGGGTATGTGTCCAAATAAATCATGAACCAGCGCATTAGATAAGTAACTTGGTGATTACTGAAATTCTCCATCAGGTTGTCCTCTAGTCTAAGAAAATAGTGTTTCATATTCTGTAAGCAGATATGTTTTGAACATCTGAGGATGTGGCCTTTTGTGGCCTGTTGGGGTTGTAGAGTTTCTGGTAGAAAAAGCATGTGTGTTGACGCTGAGCCTCTGTCCTGACAAGATTATTGTGCTTGTGGAGATGTCTGTTGTAGGCAGGTCAGAGACAGGGTGTCACCCCCAGCAGATATGAGCTAATACAGCAGTATTGACAGGGGGATATGCTCAAAAAGTCATCTGTAAAAGGCAGCACTCACTAGTGAATACAGACTTAATTCTGATTGATTATCCACACTGGTCCTCTTTGGTTAATTGCTAACCACCAACTTTGTTTTCTGCCATGGTGGTCCCAACCAAAGAGTTATCAGAGAGTTCAGAAACAGTCAAAAGCCCTGAGTTTGGTTTCTGCCTGTGTGATCTTGGTCAAATGACCATCTCTCTGCGCTGGTTTGCTTTACAAACAATTAAGAGCATGAGAAACTTCCCAGGATTATCCAGCTAGTAACTGGTGGAGCCAGGACTCACCCAGTGTATCCTAGTCCCAAATTGAAAACAAAGAAACAGAAGTTGGCAGTGCCCATTTACAGCCTTAGCCAGAGATGTGTGTGATGGCAAGTGTGGCTCAGAAGTGCATTTTGATGCTTTAGACTAAGTTAATGCCATGAAGCATTGATGTTGGGTTAACCCTTTGTTCGGTTATGAGGCTCACCAACCTCTGGATAGTGACTTGGCTTTCCATATCAAAGCTTTGCATTATTTGCCTCCAGGAGCATTCTGGTTTGTTGCAGACTATGTGGTACTGCTCCTAGGACATTGTAAGCCGAGGAAAAAAGCTGAGGGCTTTTGTACTTGTTCTCTGTCTTTGAAACTCTTTGCCCAGAGCTCAAGTGGCTCATATAGTCACTTCATGTGGACTTTTCCTGTTCACACCTCACTCTCTGTCTCCTGACCTTTCTTGATTGGGCCTATTTCATAAAGACACTAATTCCATCTGAGGGCTCCCCCCTCATGGGCTAATCACCTCACAAAAGGCCCCCCACCACCAAATAATATCACATTGGGGATGGGGTTTCAACATAGTGAATTTGAGGGGGACACAAACATTCAAACCATAGCACTTTCCCAACGTGAAGATGATTTTTCAGTTAAGTTCTAACAATCTTTTCAGAAACAGATAATTCTCACCTTGTGCAGTTTGTTCCACAAAGTAAAAAATAAAGTATCCCAACATCTTTTACGAGCCTCATATAACCTTAAATACAGAACAAGCTAAGGATAATACAAAGTATGAAAATGATGAACTTATTTCAAGTATGGATATAAATGTGTGTAAATAGAATATTAGCTAACTGAATACAAAGCTGCACTTGAAAAAAAACACACAAGAAATACAAGGAAATAATATCTTGCTTATATAACTCACCACAATAATGGATTAAAGGAGAAAAATCCATTATGATTTCAATAGATGGAAAAAGACATTTGAAAAAATACCTATCTATGATTTTAAAAATTCACATAAAACTAGGAATAGAAGGACTTTCCTTAACTTGGTAAAGATTATATACCAAAACCCTGAAGCAACCATCATGAACAATGGGAAAACTTTACATGCCCTTGAATTATAACTGGGAACAATAGGAAAAACAGGGATGTCCACCATGCTACTATCTATTACGAGAGGTCATGGCTAGTGAAATAAGGCAAGACAAAGAAATAAGAAATGAAACTGTCATCTAATTGGAGAATTCAACAGAAATGCAAACTAAATAAGAGTTTAGCAAGGTTGTCAGACATAAAATCAGTTACCAAAATTGGTAGCATTACCTCTACATTAGCAATAGCTAATTTATATATGTAGGAGAAGCTGGGTATGGTGGCTCATGCCTGTAATCCCAGCGCTTTGGAAGACTGAGGTGGGAGGATCACTTGAGCTCAGGAGCAACATAGTGGGACCTTGTCTCTCCAAAAAAAAAGAAAAAAAAATTTAAGTAGCAGGGTATGGTGGTGCATATCTGTAGTCCCAACTAATCAGGATGCCAAGGTGTGAGGATTGCTTGAGCCCAGAACACTGAGGCTACAGTGAGCTGGATTGCCCCACTGCACTCCAGCCAAGGCAACAGAGGGAGACCCTGTCTCAAAAAATAAAATAAATATAAAACAAAAATAAATAAATACGTGATAGAAAACAAAGCACCATTTAGAAAGAATGGAGCGATGTCAAAGTGTCATAGGAACCAACTTGAAAGAACTCCCACTGGAACAGTTTTGGTGACAAAATGAATAATATAGCATTGGATCATAACCTAGGGTAAAAAGTAAACATATGTAAGTCTACACTGATATAAAAAATGATGATCACCAGGCATGGTGGCTCATGCCTGTAATCCTAGCACCTTGGGAGGCTGAGGCAAGAGGATCACTGGAACCCGGGAGTATGGGTCCAGCCTGGGCAACAGTTTAGTAAGACCCCATCTCTAAAAGAAATAATAATAATAATAAAATAAAAATAAATTGGTTGCTAAGTAAATAAATGGGGGAGAAGAGATAAATCTTCCTTACAAAAGTAATCCAAATAATATATGTAGATACGTCCCACTTCAAGAGGTGGAGCTTAATTCAAATACTCCTCGGCACTTCCCCAGTGTAGGTTTAGTGACTTACTTCTAAAGACTGGAATATGAAAAGGGAAAAATGATAACTCTATAATAGAGAAGCAAGGCAAACACTACCTTATCCAAGGGATCAAAGTTAATGTCATGTATATGCTGTTAGATGTACATAAATCAAGTTACTCTTATGTACCCTTGATGTGATGTGTGATGAAGATGCTTTGCCTCTGTATATCCTTTCTGAAACCCATAATCCCAGTCCAGTTGTGTGGAAAACATCAGACAAACCCAAATTGAGGGACAGTCTAAAAAGTACATGAGCAGTACCCTTTAAAACTGTCGCGGTCATGAAAAGCAATGAAGAACTGAAACACGACTACAGACCAGATGTGATGGGAGACTCAACGATAAAATGCACTTTGGTACCCTGGACTGGACCCTGAAGCAGAAAAAGGCCACAAGGGGAAAAATTAGTACAGCGCAAATAAAATAAAGTCAGGCATTTAGTTAATAGTAACGTCCCAATGCTGCTTGCTTAGTTGGCAAATGCACCCTACAACTGTCAGAAATGCAAAACATTAGATGAAACTGGCTGAGAGTATATGGAATTTTTTCAAATGTTCTGCAAATCTAGAATCATTTCAAAATAAAAAGTGTAGTCAAGGCTGGGCATGGTGGCTCACACCTGTAATCCCAGCACTTTGGGAGGCCGAGGTGGATAGATCACTTGAGGTCAGGAGTTCGAGACTAGCCTGGCCAACATGACAAAACCCTGTCTCAACTAAAAGTACAAAAAGTAGCTGGGCGTGGTGGCATACGCCTGTAACCCCAACTACTGGGGAGGCTGAGACAGGGGAATCGCTTTAACCCAGGAGGTGGAGGTTGTAGTGAGCCAAGATCATGTCACTGCACTCCAGCCTGGGCAACCGAACAAGACCCTGTCTAAGAAAGAAAGAAAGAAAGAGAGAGAGAGAGAAAAAGAGAGAGAGAGAGAGAGAGAAAGAAAGAAAGAGAGAGAGAGAAAGAGAGAAAGAGAGAGAGAAAGAAAGAAAGAAAGAAAGAAAGAAAGAAAGAAAGAAAGAAAGAAAGAGGAAGGAAGGAAGGAGAAAGAAAGAAAGAAAGAAAGAAAGAAAGAAAGAAAGAAAGAAAGAAAGAAAGAAAGAAAGAAGGAAGGAAAGAAAAGTGTAGTTAAAACAAAGACCTATAGATAGGAACTTTTTATTTTTAATTTTGAAACAGCTTTATTAAGGTAAAAATGAGAGTGTGGTATCCAATCTGATTTCAAGGTTGAAGAAATAGTGACATGTCCAACCGGCACACACCCCATTCAAAAGTATTGGTGCTTATTTAAGAATAAAGGAGGGCTGGGCATGGTGGCTCACACCTCTAATCCCACCCAGCACTTTGGGAGGCCAAGGTGGGCAGATCATCTATGATCAGGAGAGTCAGCCTGGCCAACATGGTGAAACCCCATCTCTATTAAAAATACAAAAGTTAGCTGGGAGTGGTGGCAAGTACCTGTAGTCTCCCTCTGTCTCCCAGGCTAGAGTGCAATGGTGTGATCCCTGCACTCCCAGGCTAGAGTGCAATGGTGTGATCC
>NW_012103643.1:715186-717881 GCF_000951045.1 Mandrillus leucophaeus | reverse complement strand
AATGAAATATTACTCAGCCTTAAAAAAGAAGGAAATCTTGATGTTTTTGACAACATAGATGAACCTGGAGAATATTATAGAAACTTGATATGTGATCAAGACAGCAACAAAATCAGTGGGAGAAGGGTGGTGTGGTAAATTATAAAATATGGTCATAAATTCCTCCCACCCTGGTATTCATGCCGCTTTGCAATTTGACTTTGCAGTTCTTCCCATTGGGAGGTTGGGATGTTTCTTCCCCTGTTGGGGAGCAATGTGGATTCACAGATCTTCAGGGGTAGCTGAGTGCCGGTGTCATGATACTGTTATTATCTTCTCATTTAACATCTCCTCTCAGAGTACTCCTGGCTTGCTAGTTTAAATTGTGAAAATTTTCTGCATTAGCCTCATCTTACTTACATTCTTTGGTCTTTACTGTTCATTACTGTTTAAATGTGTTAACATTTAAATGACATCTATACTGTAATTTTCCTTTGTCCCTACTGAAGTCATCCTGGACTGCTAATTGCAAACATAATTGTATTTTCAGAGAGGTTTGTTTTAGGCAGATTGCCCCTTAAGGTGCAGGAAGATGGACAGAATGGCAGGCAGGTCACCAAGGACACTCTGAAGATGAGAAGAGTGGGTAAGAGTGACTGGGATGGGCAGGGAATGGCAGACCCCTGAATGAGTTAGGGAGTGATCAAGCTTCAATATTTGCCCCACCCAGATCTTGTATTGAATTGTGATCCCCAGTGCTGGAGGTGGGGCCTGGTGGTGGGTGTTTGGGTCATGGGGGTAGATCCCTCATGGCTTGGTGCAGTCTTTGAGGTAGTGAGTGAGTGCTCATGAGATCTGGTCATTTAAAAGTGTGTGGCACCTCCCACACCCCGGCTCTTGCTCCTGCTTCCACCAGGTGAGATATCTTGTCCCTCTTTGCCTTTGGCCATGAGTAAAAGCTCCCTGCAGACTCCCTCGAAGCAGATACTGGCACTATGCTTCCGGTACAGCCTGCACAAACCAGGAGCCAATTAAACTTCTTTTATAAATAACCCAGCCTCTGGTATTCTTTTCGAGTGATGCAAGAAGAGCCTAACACAGGGAGAAAAGCCAAGGCAACCCACAGGTAAGAGCCTTCTAAGCGGAAGCTATAGCCGATGCAAAGGCACTGAGGTGGGATAGCAAAAAGGCCAGCGTGTCTGAAATGGAGGGAGGGCAATCATGGTAAAAGTGAGGCCAGTTGGAGTAGCTCATGCAGAACCTGGCTGGACAAGGTAAAGTCTCTGTAGTATTTAAATTGTCTAGATTTGCCATTTCCAAACTGGGCACCGAAGTGCCCAAAGCACCACATTGCCTTGGACTGTTTTCAAAAGTTGAGGGAAATCTATCATTTATTGACATCTGTTCATTACCAGGCAAACTACTAGCTCGAGGTAGTTCATAGATTAAACATTAGATTGTGCTAGTTTCCGGCTGGGTGCAGTAGCTCACACCTATAATCCCAGCACTTTGGGAGGCTGAGGCGAGCAGATCACCTGAGGTCAGGAGTTCAGGACCAGCCTGGCCAACATCACGAAACCGCATCTCTACCCCCCAAAAATACAAAAATTAGCCGGGCGTGGTGGCGGGCACCTGTAATCCCAGCTACTCAGAAGGCTGAGGCAGGGAGAATTGCTTGAACCTGGGAGGCAGAGGTTGCAGTAAGCTGAGATCATGCCATTGCACTCCAGCCAGGGTGAGAGAATAAGACTCCATCTAAAAAAAAAAAAAAAAGATTGTGCTACTTTCCTTCAGATGAGGTTACAGCTTTGCAACGCTGGGTTTCCAGGGCTTACCATGATAAAAAGCATCAGTCAAGTGTGGTGGTGCCTGCCTGTAGTCCTAGCTACTTGGTAGGCTGAGGCAGGAGGATCGCTTGAGCCCAGGAGTTCGAGATTGTAGTGAGCTGATCGAGACACTGCACTCTGGCCTGGGGAACACAGCAGGGCCCTCTCTCTCTGTCAAAAAAAAAAAAAAGGTCAAGTACCAAGCTAAAATCAACACAGGTCAAGAAATGAGAGTGTGGTATCCAATCTGATTTCAAGGTTGCAGAAATAGTGACATGTCCAACCGGCACACACTCCATTCAAAATTATTGGTGCTTATTTAAGAATAAAGGAGGGCTGGGCATGGTGGCTCACACCTCTAATCCCACCCAGCACTTTGGGAGGCCAAGGCGGGCGGATCATCTGAGATCAGGAGAGTCAGCCTGGCCAACATGGTGAAACTCCGTCTCTGTTAAAAATACAAAAGTTAGCTGGGAGTGGTGGCAAGTGCCTGTAGTCCCAGCTATTTGGGAGGCTGAGGCAGGAGAATCACTTGAATCCGGGAGGCGGAGGTTGCAGGGATCACACCATTGCACTCTAGCCTGGGAGACAGAGGGAGACTCTGTTTCAAAAAGAAAGAATAAAGGAAAACATTTTTATTTCCATCTATATGTATTTATGTATATATGTAAACTGCTTCTTTATTATTTTTAATACTTATGTTGTTTGGACATAGCTATTTAATAAACCTAACAGTTTAGGTTTGGGTTTAGGTTTGGGTTTTGTCCTGGGGCACTTGAAAAATTATTGAGCCACTAAAGGTGCCATGAACTGAGAAAGATTGAGAACCTCTGGACTATACCTTTGATCAGAGCTCACTTTTATTAATTCTAAATTCCCTTTGTGGGCTT
>NW_012103643.1:713343-714766 GCF_000951045.1 Mandrillus leucophaeus | reverse complement strand
CAGGCGGATCACCTGAGGTCGGGAGTTTGAGACCAGCCTGACCAACATGGAAAAACCCCGTCTCTACTAAAAATGCAAAATTAATCGGGCACAGTGGCGCATGACTGTAATTCCAGCCACTCGGGAGGCTGAGGCAGGAAAGTCGCTTAAACCTGGGAGGTGGAGCTTGCGGTGAGCCGAGATCTCGCCACTACACTCCAGCCTGGGCAACAAGAGTGAAACTCTGCCTCAAGAAAAATTTAAAAATTTTAAAAAGTGAAATAGTGGTTGCCAGGGGCTAGGAGAAAAGGGAATGAAGAGTTAGTGTTTAAATGGGTGCAGAGATTCAATTTTGGAAGATGAAGTGGTCTGGAGATGGAAGTTGATGATGGCTGCACAACAATGTGAACGTACTTAATGTTACTGAACTTTACAGGTAAGATGGCTACTATGGTAAATTTCATGTTACGTATATTTCGCCATAATAAAAATGTGTTTTTCAAATTCACCGACCACGATCATCACTGCTAAAACATAAATTAAGATTCCCACCTACAGAGGGCGCCATTGACAGCTCCTAGTCGCATTCTGGGGTTGGGTGTGCAGGACCCACAACCGCCTGAAGCTCCAGCCTTCTCCTTCCCCAGCCACCTGTGTGTGCAACAGTCCTCAGCCTCCCCCACCTCTCCCCCACCCTTCTGAGACTTTTGCTGAGGTTTTTGTTTTCCTTGTTTTTTTAAACTGCTGCCGATCAAAGGGAAACAGACTGGGCATATCCGTGACTACCCCTCTCTTCTTCCTTCCAAGAGAGACAAAGTCACTAGAAGAGCTAATGTGGTACCTACATACAACAAGATACCACTCAACCTCAGGAAGGAAGGATATTCTGACACGTGCTACAACCGGGATGCATCCCGAGGTCGTTATGCTAAGTGAAATAAGCCAATTAATCCTGTATGATTCCACTGATGGGAGGTACCCAGAGAAGTCAAATCCATAAAGACAGAAGTAGAATGGTGGCTGCCAGGGCTGGGGAGAGGTGGGGATAGGGAGTTGGTGTTTAACGGGTACAGGGTTTCAGTTTAGCAAAATAAAAAGAGTTCTGTGGATACGGGGTGGTGATGGCTGCACAAGAATGTGAATGTACTTAATACCACTGAACTGTACACTTAGAAATGGTTAAAATGGGCCAGGCGCAGTGGCTCACACCTGTAATCCCAGCATTTTGGGAGGCCGAGGCAGGCGGATTTCTTGAGGTCAGAAGTTCATGATCAGCCTGGCTAACATGGTGAAACCCGGTCTCTACTAAAAACAGGTGTGGTGGCGGCACCTGTAATCCCAGCTACTCAGGAGGCTGAGGCAGGAGAATCGCTTGAACCCGGGAGGTGGAGCCTGCAGTGAACCCAGATCATGCCACTGCACTCCAGCCTAGGCGACAGAGTGA
>NW_012103643.1:711221-712298 GCF_000951045.1 Mandrillus leucophaeus | reverse complement strand
CCCCTCCCCTTCCCTTCCCTTCCTTTCCCTTCCTTTCCTTTCCTTCTTTCTTTTTCTTCTTCCTTCCTTCCTTCCGTCCTCCCTCCCTCCCTCCCTCCCTCCCTTCCTTCCTTCCTTCCTTCCTTCCCTCCTTCTTTCCTACCTTCCTTCTTTCCTTCTTTCTTTCTTATTTCGGAGATGGAGTTTTGTTCTGTCATCTAGGCTGGAGGGCAGTGGCGTGATCTTGGCTCACTGTAACCTCTGCCTCCTGGGTCCAAGCTATTCTCCTTCATCAGCCCACATATCCAGGACTACAGGTGCCTGCACCTCACACAGCTAATTTTGTATTTTTAGTTTTCACAATGTCCTGGTCTCTGGTGATTCATGTGCCTCAGCCTCCCAAAGTGCTGGGATTACAGGCATGAGCCACTGTGCCCGACATGGGGACCAGTTTTGTGTAAGACAATTTTTCCAAAGATGGGGGTTGGGGGGATGGTTTGGGGATGATTCGAGAGCATTACATTTATTGTGCACTTTATTTCTGTTATTATTACATTGTAACATGTAATGAGATAATTACACAACTCACTATAATGTAGAATCAGTGAGAGCCCTGAGCTTGTTTTCCTGCAACTAGACAGTTCCATCTGGGGGTAATGGGAGACAATGACAGATCATCAGTCGTCAGATTCTTGTAAGGAGCGTGCAACCTAGATCCCTCGCATGTGCAGTTCACAATAGGGTTCACACTCCTATGAGAATCTAATGCTGCCACGGATCTGACAGGAGGCAGAGACCAGGCAGTAATGTGAGCCATGGGGAGCGGCTGTAAATACAGATGAAGCTTCTCTTACTTCTCTCACCAGTGTGGTCCGTGACCCAGGGTTGGAGACCCCTGCACTAGAAGACCAGGGCTGCTGTCACTCAGAGGAACAAGCTGGAAGCCGTTTGCACCTAAGAGTTCAAATTAAAACCAAACATGGTGGCTCACACCTGTAATCCCAGCACTTTGGGAGGCCAAGGCAGGTGGATCACCTGAGGTCAGGAGTTCGAGACCAGCCTGGCCAACATGGTGAAGCCCTATCTGTACTAAAAATA
>NW_012103643.1:703803-711171 GCF_000951045.1 Mandrillus leucophaeus | reverse complement strand
GTTTGCACCTAAGAGTTCAAATTAAAACCAAACATGGTGGCTCACACCTGTAATCCCAGCACTTTGGGAGGCCTCAGGAGTTTGACATAGCGAGACCTCATCTCTACTAAAAATTTTTTAAAAACTTTAGCCAGGCGTAGTGGTGTACGCCTGTGGTCCCAGCCACTCTGGAGGCTGAGGCAGGAGGATCGCTTGAGCCCGGAAGGTTGAGACAGCAGTGAGCTGTGACTGTGCCACTGTACTCGAGTCTGGGCGACAGAGTGAGTGAGACTGTCTCAAAAACAAAAAAACAAAAAACAAAATTTTAAAAATAAATTAAAACCAAACACTATCTTTTACCCAATAAAAAATAATATGCAAAGTCCATAAAATGATTACATTTATTGTCATGGCTACCCGTGTATGAAGCTTCTACTCTGACTGTCTCGTCTCAGCTCACTGCAACTTCCGCCTCGTAGGTTCAAGCAATTCTCCTGCCTCAGCCTCCCGGGTAGCTGGGACTACAGGCGCACACCACCATGCCCAGCTGATTTTTGTGTTTTTATTAGAGACGGGGTTTCACCATGTTAGCCAGGCTGGTCTCAAACTCCACCCGCCTCGACCTCCCAAAGTGCTGGGATTACAGGTGTGAGCCACTGCACCTGGCCCTGACTGGCTCTTTAAGCTCTAAACTCCACCACAACCCACAACACAAGTACCAGTCATGGCAGAGCTGGATTTGCATCTTTGAGCTCTGACCACAGAGCCCACACCAATAACAACTGCCCTAAAGCATGACCAGGCAAGCTTGGTTTAGCAGAACCAGAGCTACTGCTTTCCAACATTCTAGGGAGTTTCCTTCCTTTAGCACACTTTCCTTAATGATGGCAGAGCACTGGGTTGGAAGAGTGCCTGTCTTCAAATGGAAGGGAAGAGCAGTAAGGAGGGTGGAGAGAGGGAGTAGGGGTTTCTGCCCTTTGTTCCCAGGTAGAGCCCAGGCTGGCCTGGCTCCCTGTAGCATTTGCTGAAGGCAGCAGGTCACTGGCACCTCAGGGCTTCTGTTGAAATCAGCACCTTCCTGCCTCCCTCAGTGGGGGAAGAGGCACCTGCTTCCTCCAGGATGGAAGCCATGGTGTCCTCCAGAAACTGAGTGTACCATTTAGAACACCTGGTAATGCCCACACTAAAAGTTCCTTTTTTTTTTCTTTTGGAGACAGAGTCTTGCTCTGTCACGTAGGCTGGAGTGTGATGGCATGATCTCGGTTCACTGCAATCTCCACCTCCCAGGTTCAAGCTATTCTCCTTCCTCAACTTCCCAAGTAGCTGGGACTACAGGCACATGCAACTACGCCTGGCTAATTTTTTTTTTTTTTGTAGAGATGGGGTTTCCCAATGTCAGCCAGGCTGGTCTCGAACTCCTGACCTCAAATGATCCTCCTGCCTTGGCCTAAAAGTGCTGGGATTACAGGCCTGAGCCACTATACTCGGCCTTGAAAATTTCCCATGAATTTGAATTCAGTCATTCACAATGCTTTGAAAACCTCCAAGAGTTTACATGTGCTGCATTCTTCTCTTACAAGGACAATGATGCACGAATAAACTGTTAGCATATGCAAAAGGTAAGTGAAAATATACATTTAAGAAAACATTCAGGAATGAAATAAAATCAGTTTAGACTTAGCCTGATTTTTTGAAATCCTACATCTATTTTAAATAGGTTATGGGTTTTTAGAGCTAAAATGGATTTTAGCATTCAATCTTTTCATTTTGCAGATGTGAAAAAGTGAGAGGCAGGCGGGTCAAGTGCCTCTGTGGGTTCCTCTGTCTCAGTGGCAGAGCTGGGACTTGACCTGAGGTCTCCTGAGTGGCTATTTGAATATAAATTGACACTACTGGATGAGATGCCTTTGACCTTGGATGGGCTGTCAGTACAGACATCAGTTGACTGCTGTGCACATACCCTTAAAGACCTCCGTCTGACTGGACACAGTGGCTCATACCTGTAATCTCAGCACTTTGGGAGGCTGAGGCAGGCAGATCACGAGGTCAGGAGTTCGAGACCAGCCTGACCAACATGGTGAAGCCCTATCTGTACTAAAAATATAAAAATTAGCTGGGCTTGGTGGTGCGTGCCTGTAATCCCAGCTACTCAGGAGGCTGAGGCAGGAGAATCACTTGAACCCAGGAGGCGGAGGTTGCAGTGAGCTGAGATCGCACCACTGTTCTCCAGCCTGGGTGACACAGAGAGACTCCGTCTCAAAAAACAAAACAAAACAAAACCTCCTTCTGCTAGCTTTGGGGCCACACCTTCCGACACAACTTTTCTAGTGCATTGTGGCTTTTGCAGTCCTCACCAAGCAGGCTCCTTGCTATTGATGCAGCTCTGTGATGCCAGCTCTAGAAACAAACCACCATTTGTTGCTTTCTAAAAAAAGCCTTTTAAGCTCCAGACGACATTCGGCCTCTCTCTCCTGAGCTGAAAGGTTGGTTTCTTTGAGGTTTCCAAATGGTAGCTTATGTCTTCTCAAAACGACCACAGCCCATTTGTTGGCAGCCAAAAACCTTACCTCGATGGCCCAGGTGAGAGGACACGGCTCAGGGTTGCAGTCTGAGTGCAAAGCACATAAACATCTCTCATAATAGGCTTGGAGGCTGAGCCCGGCGGCTCGGGCCTGTAATCCCAGCACTCTAGGAGGCTGAGGCGGGTGGATCACCTGAGGTCAGGAGTTCAAGACCAGCCTGATCAACATAGTGAAGCCCTGTCTCTACTAAAAATACACACCACACACACACACACACACACACAATTAGCTGGGCATGGTGGTGCACACCTGTGATCCCAGCTACTTGGGCGGTTAAGGCAGGAGAATCACTTGAACTCGGGAGGCAGAGATTGCAGTGAGCCAAGATCATGCCACAGCACTCCAGCCGGGGCAACGAAGCAAGACTCCACCTAAAGAAAAAATAAATAGGCTTGGATATGGCAGAGGGTGGGAGACAAGTAGCTAGGATCTCAAGGAAGACGGAAAACAGAGATGTAACGTGGAGCTGAAAAGAAGGTGCAGGAATTGCTTTAAAAGAAGACAAAGAGGCAGGAAGTAAGACCTGTAATTTACAATGTCCTATAAAGGTTGACTCTTGCACACATGGACTGAATGCTGGGACTACAGAGGCACTTTTCAAACTAGTACAAGAAGGAACAAGCTTGCCCAATGGTGCCATTGCTTAGAAAAAACCCTTTATTTTACCTCCACCTAATTGCTGTGCCTCTGCAGTGTAAGAGGGCTTCAAGTCTTGGTTGGGATGGTCAGTGTGACTTTGTGCCCTCAGTCTCCCTACCTGAGAAATGAAGATTCCCGTTGTACCTGGGCCAGCTTCATATGACCTGAGGAATCACTCAGGGCCCTGTGTTCAAAGCATTAAACCATGCTTGGTTTAATGCTACGCTATTATCATCCTGGAATTTTTAATATTTTTTGAACAAGGGGCCCCACATTTTCATTTTGCACTGGGCCAGTAGATGACGTAGTTAGCCTGGTTAGTACCTATCTCAAAGGGTTGTTGTCAGTATTAATATTTTGGAAACACTTTATTATTTGGCACGCCATTCATCATTCACTTTAATTCCAGCTCCCATAACTGTGTTGAATTACCAAGTGGCTATGACTGTTTTTATTATTCAAATTCTATCATAGTAGAAAGCATGCCTCAGTGAAAAAGATTATTTCTCTCCAGACCCCAGATTGATTTTACAAGGTTCATCCCTCTTTGAAACATATATTCCTTTTCCCATTTTTCCGTCCTATGAGTTGTTATAGGGCCTCAGAGTTTAGGTATTTGACCTACAAGGCTCTTAGAAAAGTGTGGGATCCAGAGAGAAAGATAACTGAGCAATTCCATTTTCTTGCAAGATTCCAAAATTCTTAAAGAGATTAGATTAGGACCAAAATCTTCTGATTTAACAGAGAGGGGCTAAGGGACAAAGCAGAGGGAAGCCAGGGAGATGTCCTTCAGACTGTTCTCATAGCCCATGACCGCCCAGCCACATTGTGCTATTCATCTGCCTCCTAAACATCTTTCCATTGCGGCCACTTCTCCTCTTCTCTCTGGGTGTACAGCAAGCACATCAGCCCAAGCACAGCCATGTACCCCTGACTGCACTCCCTCCCTCGCCACGGCCATCTCCCCAGACCCACTTTTCTTTTTTGAGACGGAGTCTCGCTCTGTCTGGCCCAGGCTGGAGTGCAGTGGTACAACCTTGGCTCACTGCAGCCTCCGCCTCCCGGGTTTAAGCAAAACTCCTGCCTCAGCCTCCGGGGTAACTGGGACTACAAGCACGAGTCGCCACACCCAGCTAATTTTGTATTTTTAGTAGAGATGGGATTTCACCATGTGGGCCAGGCTGGTCTTGAACTCTTGACCTCAGGTGATCCACCCACCTCGGTCTCCCAAAGTGCTGGGATTACAGATGTGAGCCACCATGCCCAGTCAGCATAGACCCACTTTTGTTGTTGTTGTTGTTTGAGTTTTTAAAACAGCTTTATTGAGATATAATTCACATACCATTCTATTCACCCATTTAAAGTGTGCCACTCAAAGATTTCTGATAAATGACATTATTAATTTTTTAAAGTCATGCTAAATATATATAAAATAAAATTGCCATTTTAACCATTTTAAGGGTATAATTCGGTGGTATTAATTGCATTCAAAATGTTGTAGAGCCATCATCATTATTTCCAGAATTTTTTCACCATTCCAAACAAAAACTCAGTACCCATTAAGCAAAAACTCTCCATCCCTCTCCCCCACCAGCTCCTGGTAACCTCAATTCTACTTTCTTCCCCTATGAATTTGTCTATTGTAGATATTTCATTTAAGTGAAATCATAGGATATTTGTCCTTTTGTGTCCCGTTTATGTCACTTAGCATGACGTCTTCAAGGTTCATCATGTTTTAGCATGTATCAGAACTTCATTCCCCTTTATGGTTGACTAACATTCCATTTTTTTTACATTTAAATTTTAATTATTTTTTGAGACAAGGTCTCGCTCTGTCACCCAGGCCGGAATGCAGTGGCGACATCTCAGCTCACTGCAACCTCTGCCTCCTGGATTCAAGCGATTCTCCTGCCTCAGCCTCACAGGTAGCTAACACTGCGGGCGCAGACGACAGCGCCTGGCTAATTTTTGTATTATTATAGAGATGGGGTTTCGCCATGTTGGCCAGGCTGGTCTCAAACTCCTCACCTCAAGTGATCCACCCGTCTCGGCTTCCCAAAGTGCTGGGATTACAGGCGTGAGCCACTGCGTGCAGCCACATTCCATGTTTTGTTTATCCATTCATCCACTGAGGTTGTTCCATCTGTTGGCTCTTCTAAATGATGCTGCAAGGAATATTGGTGCATAAGTATCTGTTTGATACTCTGCTTTCAGTTATTTGGCATATGTACTTCCAGGGCCTGCTTTTGACTCCTCCAGTCCATTTGCACTCAGCAGCTGAGAACGACTTTTTACCAACACACATCCAATCACATCACTTTTGTACTTACAATTCTTTGCTGGCTTAAGATAAAAGATGTAAATGCTCACCAAAGTCTCCAGGGCCCTGAGCTCTGGCCTGCCGACCTCCAAGTCCCCTGGCTCTTCCCTTTGCTCTGCTCCAGCTGTCTAGATTTTTCTCCGTCCTTCAAGAGAGCCATGCTCCTTTTGGATTTCAACATGCTGGTCCCTTTTGCTAAAATATTCATCCTCCCGCAGCACCCGCGTTTTGCTAGTTTTTGCCTGGCCAGTTCATCCTCTACCTTTCTCATTCATCTTGCTTTAAAATGCTCCTGAACATCTCCCTTCCTCCCTCCGGCTCAGCTCCTTCATTACTCGCTTCTGCTCCCATGGTTCCTGTCTTTCGTGACTGTCTGTTCGAGGGGCATTATTGTCCAATGTCTGTCTTCCCCGCTCTAATAATAACTGTATGCATTCATCCACTGGAGTCGTTTCCATCTTTTGGCCATCATAAATAATGCTGCAGTGAATACTGGTGTGCAAGTATGTTTGAGTCTCTGCTTTACCAGATAAGAAAGCCTGGGGATGCTGTCACAGTAACAGTGCCCACTTAGACATTTGGAGGCCAGTGCAGACCCACAGGGCAGTGCTGCCCACTCCCAGGACTCCGGAGCATGGCTGCCTCCCTGTGCCAACACTGTCAGTCACTAGCTCAGAACCCAGCATACCGTGGTACCAATTCATATCTAAACTGGCTGAATGAGCAGACAGAATGGAAAGTACAGGAGGGACTCGAGTTTTGGACAAACATTACTTACACTGTGGCTCCTAAGTGCTGGGCATCCTTACCCACACTCCCAGCCTCAGTTTCCCTAACCTAGAGAGCGCACACTAATATTTATATGTTCAGAGGTTATTGGGGAGGTTGAGTTTTTATTTAATATTTTAATGTAGATTTTTAAAGTCATTATGCCAGACAGACTGGGCCTCACTTGGTAAACACTGATGTTTAGCATTTAACACACCTTTCCCCAGACTGGAAGAAGGGGCCGAGATCCCAAATCGGTGACCCAGCCCCTGCTGGAGTACTGGGTGGTATCTAACGCCATCCACCCTTCTGGAATCTTTACGGCCCACCTCTGAGTGGGTCCCACGGGGACCCTCAGCTGCATTTTCTTTCACCATGCCTCCCGGCACACTCTGGGGCGTTCGCAGCTCTGAAGCCCGCCGGACAGTGCGTCCGGCCCCGCCCTGGGCCTCATTATCTACGTTTCCGCGTCACGCCCGCTGAGAACTTGGCAGGCCCTCCCGCGGGGTTCGGGAACACTGTGTGCTTAGCGCCCGCCCTCCTCCCTCCCGCCGGCCCCGCGCGGTCCGTAGGGTTTGGGTCGCTGGGCCCCAGGTACCCGCACCCGGCAAGCAGCCACAGAGCCCCTCGCGCACTTGTCCTCGATACCCTTGAGTTGGGGCCACGCAGGCCACTCCTCGGCCACTGGCTGGGCGTCCAAACGTGGGTCACCCCGCGCACAGTCTAAAGGTTCAGAAAGATGCTGTGGCCCACTTTAAAACAAAGCCCAATTATTAGCGCTAGGCGGCTGTTTGCGCCGGTCCGGTGTCAGATCCCCCAGCGCTGCGGACAACCAGTACGCAAAGGAAGCCGAGCTGGAGCTAAAGATCCCGGCTCCGGAGCCATCTGACCGGTTTTGAGACCTCCAGCTCGTCGCCGTCCTGGCTGCGAGAGCTTGGGCACGGTGCCGGGGCTCAGTCTCCTCTACTGTGAAATGGCGATAACTGTATGTGCCGGGTGACAGCACGTGGCGCGCGGCGGGTGGCGGGGATGGCAGCGGTGCGATCCCACGCCTCCAGAACCCCACCTTCCCGCGGCCCC
>NW_012103643.1:699923-703163 GCF_000951045.1 Mandrillus leucophaeus | reverse complement strand
CCAGCCCGCGCAGCATCCCGGCCTCCGCCGGCAGGTAGAGCCGCCGGGGCAGCTCCTGCGCCTCTTCTACTGCACTGTCCTCGTCTGCTCCAAAGAGATCTCAGCGCTCAGCGACTTCTCTGGTAAGAGTGCCCTCCCTGGCTGTGCGTCCCCCGGCACCGCGGAGCGCCCAGGTGAACCCTCGAATGGGGGCAGCCGCACCAGCGGACACGGCCAGGCAGGATTAAAGTTGAGGCGTGCTCACAGACACTTGTCTTGTCTGGTGTGAGCCCTTGGCATATAGGTGGCTGTGAGTGAAGTGGCGACAGGGGACTGCCACTCCCAAGAAGGAAGGGTGTGTAATGTATTTAGAGTTTCTCGCCCTGCTGTTGACCTCGTCAATTTCCTAGCGTTAGGGACCCGGTCCTGACCCACGCTGGTTCTCTGGAGGCTTCTTAAACTGAGCCCTGTGCTGCGCCCAGCGCTGTAAAATACACGTGTTGTGGTCGCAGGCGTTGCACCGGGTTTGCCACCCGCGTAGCCCATTTGCCCATGTAAGGAGACTAGCCCAGGGGACACCTGACCTCGAGCCCACATTGGCAGGTAGGAAGGGAAGCCCGCGGGGACTGGAGGTCTGGTGGAAAGCAGTGAGGGATGAGGAGATACTTAAATAACAGAGAGGAGCCTCTGCCAAGGTATACCGGGGTCCTCCCTCTCCAATTCCAGTTTCCTTCACAGAAAATGACTTCCTACTCTCAAATCAACTAGGAGGCTTTTCTTTTTGGGAATCGTGATCCAGGTTCTCGCAGCGGATCTCAGCTAGTTCTGAGCTTACAGGTGTGACTCCCCAAAGTGAAAAGTGAAAAGTGAAAGGGATTTCTAGGTTGACGAAAGACTTAGGAGCACATGCTTATGTTAGCACTGCAGTTGCTTACGGTAACACAAGTCCTTGCAGACGAAACAGACCTGGATCTCCCTCTGGCAAGGCTGGAGGCCTTCAGCCAGCTTAGGGAGCAACTCTGAGCGCCACACTCCTCCTTCTCCAGGGAACCTCTCCCAAGTTCAGACTTTGCACAGTCAGTCCCTATCGGGTCCTGCAGTGCAGAGTCTTTTGCAACATAATGGTGGTAAAGGGAGTCCTTCCTCAGTCCTGTTTGTGCAGTAGGCTAGTACATAGCAAATTGAACAAGAGCAAACCAGAAGCTGAATTGGGATTCCAGTTTACTTACAGAGAATGTCATTGTTAGTGGAGAGCCCTTAGGTCAGAGGTTCTTTGCTTTGAATATGTAATATCAAGGCAGTATTCCTACCTAGCAAAGGAAGCCAAGATATGCCTATTTGGCAAGCCACCCATGGCCCTTACAATCAAGTATCCCAGGATCAGAACTCTGTGGTAAGCATTCTGGGGAAATGCATCAGGCTTTTCAAGTGCTATTAACAATTTTTTTTTTTTTTTTTTTTTTTTGGTACTAGAACTTTCTTGGCTGCTAGAAAAGCTCTGTATTAGCTTATTTGAGCTATGGAAAGCAGTTCTGAGTTCAGCCACCATCTAGCTCTGAATTCTAGGGAAATAATTGAAAACTGACAAGCCTTTTTGTGTGTGTGACATCATTGCAACTGAACAAATATTGCTTTAGGCAAATTGCAGTGCAATCATTAGATTGTTTTCACAGATTATAGACACTTAGAGTTCTGTTGCTTTAGGGAAGCAGTTACAATACTTGTAACAGTCTATAGATTACCACCCAAGCAGTTACAATACTTGTAACAGTCTATAGATTACCACCCAAGTTTGGAATTGTCTGTCTCTAGCAACTGTTATATACAGTGGAGCTGACCTATCAAACAGGGAGGCTATATCCTTAGTAAAATGAATGATTTGATACATGTTATTCTAAATAGTATAAACGATAAAAGGCATTTCCTTCTGCTTTTCATGCGAACCTGAATTCCAGGGTTTCAAACTCCCTGAGCCAGCAGTAGGTGGTGATATTGCTACCCACAGCCAGTCCCCATTTTTCCTCTCATCAGTGATGCTCTCCAGAGATCTGAAGATTAGGGAGAACAATGTCAGAAGCCTTTTGGGGAGAAGAAAAGATATATAATGTCCTCCCAAACCACTGAGGCCCTTAAGTTTAAACCTTAATTCCATATCATGTGAGGTCGGAGAAATATTAGAAAAATCTCACGGAGAAAGAAAGATCATCTTCCAGAGTTGGCTCATTTGACTTGGGTTTTAGCCGCCCTCCCTCTGCAAATTCCTAAGCTCCAAAGATGACCATCTTATTGTCCGGTTCAGTGTTTCAGCTGACGCGAACCCCCTGTGGCCTCAAAGCTTGCGGCTTGTGTTCTTGGGACAGTCGGTCCTGTTCCTTTTTATGAACTTGAAGGAGCGCATAGAAACCGAAGCTGAGGCCTGGAAAGAGACAGTGGAGTCTCCCCCGCAGAGCCTGATCACAATAAACAGGGCTAGAGAGCAGTGTTTGACAATGCAGATATTTGCCTGTTTTTCTAAATAAGGGGAACATCAAAAACTAGCAGAGGATAGAGGAAACTTGGGACCCCTCTGCCCTGTGAAGGAGGGAGGATGGTGTATCCATGTGAAAGAAAGTGCCAGAATGTCAGGGGTCCCAGCCATTGTCTGTACAATATAGGCCCCCCTCTCCCCCAAGGAGATTAACAGTGCAGAGTTTTGGCAAGTTCCTTAAGCCTTTCTCTTCTTTGCGGCTCTTCCTTGAGCCTTTTCCTGGGGCTGTCAGCTGGTGTAGTTTTCCTGGGTCATTGATTTTTTTTGCCCTTGGGGATTCCAGCATCGATCTCACTCTTAATAAGCCAGAGGCAGCATCGTGGCCCCCTCCTTCTCCCCATCCATGCTCGTGACGTTCTAATCACCTCCAAGCCTGCTGGTAAACAGGCTCCCCAAACACCGCCTCCTCTCTCATCCCCAAAGATTTTGAGATGTCGCCAGCGGCCACTGGAAGGCTATCATCATTGCATTAAAAATGAATCCCAGCGAAGGCAAGAGAAGTTCATGCAAAATTAGTGCCTCTGATCCTTAATCTCATACTCAAATGTGCTTGGCTTTCATCCACTTTCCTCTTTGGGATAGAGTTCTGTTCATTTGACTGCATTCTCAAATTGAGGATTTGGCTTGAGACGTCTAAATTCATCATTGACTTGAAAAACAAAACAAACCCCAGAAGTATAATGCTATGCCCATCGTCTTTGTTCAGAGAACAAGACAGGGAGCTGGAGCTTGAG
>NW_012103643.1:696228-699403 GCF_000951045.1 Mandrillus leucophaeus | reverse complement strand
ACCATTTTGGCCAGGCTGGTCTCGAACTCCTGACCTCAGGTGATCCACCCACCTTGGCCTCCCAATGTGCTGGGATTATAGGCGTGAGCCACCGCACCCAGCCTCTTCTTTTCTTTCGTTTCTTTTTTTTCTCCAAGAAGTTCAAAGTGATTGACGGTCTTATAGGTAGAGGTGGGGAGGAAGGAAGGGAAGGAAAGGGTAGAACGTTGTTCTAGGTCTCACTTGAATTCCTCAAGAACTCCTGGCCTTGGACAAAGTAGACATAACCATGTGTTTCCACATTTGATTTTGCCCTAGGGCACATAGTGGTGAATGTGAGAAGTAGGAGGGACAGGGGATGGGAAACAAGGAGAGTGGGGCAGCCTTTAAGGCCTTCCTGGTACCCAAATGTCTCCAGACCTCAAAGAAAGGTCACTCTATAATAGAAGTGTTGTTTTTTTTTAATAGAGTCATGCTCTGCTGCCCAGGCCAGAGTGCAGTGGCTATTCACAGGTGCAGTTGTAGTGCACTGTAGCCTCAAACTGCTGGCCTTAACCAATCTCCTCCTGCCTCAGCCTCCCGAGTAGCTGGGATTACAGGTGTGCACCACCCACCTGGCCTGGGCCAGTGTTCCAGTCCCTGCCATTGGTAACCCAAGTGAGCATTAACTGGTACTTGGTACCAGATTGTATTAGTTTGCTAGGGCTGGCATAACATTATACTACAGACTGGGTGGCTTACACAAGGAACATTTATTTTATCACAGTTCTGGAGGCTAGAAGTTCAAGATCAAGGTCTTGGCAGAGTTGGTTTCTTCTGAGGCCTGTCTTCTTGGCTTGTAAATGGCATCTCCCTGCTGTATCTTCACACGGTCTTCCCTCCACGTGTGTCTGTGTCCTAACCGTCTCTTCTTACAAGGACATCAGTCATATTGGACTAGACTCCTTCAAATGATCTCATTTTAAGCTAGTCACCCGTTTAAAGGCCCTATCTCCAAATACTATCATAGTCTGAAGTGTTAGGGATTAGGACTCCAACGTATGAATTTTAGTGGGATGCAGTTCAGCCAAAACTTAGGTCATTTGCAGCCCAATAAATAAACCTGACTGGTAGCTCTTTATTTCATTGGCCAGGAATTCCAGGGTATAGAAATATGGTAATTCAATTGAACCTGGGGCCTCAAGGTGGGAACTCGGTATTGATGGACACAGTTGTTCATTTTGGAAAGGTTGAACCTTGTTATTTGCTTTCAGATAAACATTGGGTCTCAGCCCTGGCAGCACAATAACATCTCCTGGGGAGACTAAAAAAAAAAATATAGACATTCAGGCTGCACCCAAAGACTTCTGATATAATTGGCCCTGGGAGAGCCAGTCACTGATCTCCTTTTGAAAGCTCCCCGGGCAATTCTAATACGTGGCTAGAGTTGAGGACCACACTTTTGGAGTTCAGAGGGGAGGGTGACCTCCTGCCCATGCATCGGTTCATCCAAGGGTACACAGTGTGGCTGGGTGTCCCCTTCACCCCCTACCCTAGGGCTCATCACCAGGGAGACCAGGACTGTATTTCCCCAGCATATCAGCACCTCCCAATACAGACACCTGTGCATGCACAGCCATGCAAACACACGCATGCACACACCCTTCCCTCTGCCTTGTATTATGCCTCAGTCACATCATCCTTTTTATTCAAGATTTATCTTTACTTTAAAAAATGTATGGAGTGAAAAGCCAGCTCGTAACTAAAGAAAAACAAACCAAGTATCCAAAGGAGTTGTCTAGAGGCCACAGAAGAAGAGAGATGAATAGCCAGTGTCTGAATCTGCTCATCTGTTTCCATGGAAAGTGACTACGTCTGAAAAGTTTTCTGCCGGCTCTTTTTATGGCAGAGAAGAGTCTCGGCCCACAAGTGGTCCCTGTTATTGATGGCTTTGGTCTCCCAGGTGCTTTATGGGAAAGGGGAGCCTAGCAGCAGTTTCAGAGAAGAAACAGGAAGAGGGTAAAAGTTAGTCGAGCTCAGTTTTTATCTGATTCATCCTCATAGCAACTTTATGAGGTCAGGCCCGGTCTCATTTGCAGATGGGAACTCAGCCTCAGAGAGGGTAACAAACGTGCCCAAGACCGCCCAGCTAGGGAGCAGCGCTGAGGCAGGCTCCAGCACCAGGGCTGGCCAGAGCACGGGGATGGGGCCAGGCTGGGGTCTTCGCCTGCAAGAGTGTTGGGGTAGGGAGGAGCAAGACCAGAAAAAAAGGTGCCACAATTTGCCTAACCTTTCTTGATCGTTCATGCGGTGATCGCTGCCAGTTCAGGTGCTTCTGAATAGACTGACCTTTTCCTACCCTTCCATTAGCATCATTTCAAATCACCGTCCTTCCCAAGTGGGTGCACTCACAAAGTGGTCCAGTGGGGTAGGAGAAAAATGTCACAACTTCTGTTCTTGCCTATTGGCTTTTCCATCTTAACAAAAAAAGGAGTTAAGTTTTGCTTATAATTAACATATAAATTGACAGAACATGTGATTTATAAATAAGTGTGCATACATTGGAGATGTGTCATTAAAATGTTTCTGTTCATGATGTTTTTTATAATTTTTTTCTGCCAGTAATAATAATTATTTTTTAAAACTTTTATTTTAGGTGTGGGGGTACATGGGAAGGTTTGTTACATAGATGAGTTCATGAGTTAAAAAATTTGGAGGTCACTGATCTTCACAGCCATCCTGTTGGCTTAATATCTTTAAAATTCTCAGTGAGGCACCACTCTGAGGGTAGCATACCGTGAGAGAACAATTGCTCCCTTGTTACCCACCCCTATTGCCTGACTTGCCTACTGCTCTCCCCAGCTCCACAACTGCTAATAAAATTTAGACGCAGGATTTGAACCCAGTACCTATCAGGTTTTAAATATCCATACTGATGGCCGGGCACTGTGGCTCATGCCTGTAATCCCAACACTTTGGGAGGCCGAGGCGGGTGGATCATTTGAGTTCAGGAGTACGAGACCAGCCTGGCCAAAATGGTGAAACCCCATCTCTACTAAAAATACAAAAATTAGCTGGGCGTAGTGGCGTGCTCCTGTAGTCCCAGCTACTCAGGAGACTGAGGCAGGAGAATCGCTTGAACCCAGGAGGTGAAGTTTGCAGTGAGCCGAGATTATGCCACTGCACTTCAGCCTGGGCAACAGAGCGAGCTCCTGTA
>NW_012103643.1:693116-695783 GCF_000951045.1 Mandrillus leucophaeus | reverse complement strand
GATCATGCCACTGCTCTCCAGTCTGGGCAACAGAGTGAGACCCTGTCTCAAGAAAAAAGAAAAAAATTATTTTTTACTTTTGAGATAGGGTCTCGCTCTGTCACCCAGGCTGGTATACAGTAGTAGTGCAATCATGGCTCACTGCAGCCTCAACCTCTGGGGCTCAAGCCATCCTCCCACCTCAGCACCCCCTAGTAGTTGGGACTATAGTCACATGCCACCAGGCCTAGCTAATTTTTTTGGCTTTTTTTTTTTTTTTTTGTAGAGACAGGGTCTCACTATGTTGCCCAGGCTGGTCTCGAACTCCTGGACTCAAGACAGCCACCCGCCCCGGCCTCCCAAAGTGCTGGGATTACAGGAGTGAGCCACTGCACCTGGCCCTAAAAATAATGTATTAAGCGCATAAAACACTCTATGCCAGACACTGTTCAAAGAACTTCATGTTAAGTCATTCAATCCTCCCAATTGTAGCTATAAAGGAGATGCTTGTATAAAAAGTTCAAGAAACTGAGGCAAAGAGCGTCACTTTTGGGGATTTGAATCCAGGTAGCCTTTCTAATACTAAGGGAAGAAAACAAAATAAATTACATGTAGTTTAAAGCAGAGGCACTTCTGTCATGTTTATCTCTTCATTTACCAGAGCCAAATCTTTCCCAGGACTTATATAAGTAATGTCCATTCCTTGTCCTGTTTAAAGATAATACCATCTAGCCCCAAAGAACTGATTATAGAATTGGGTCTGTAATTTGTTTCTGGAAATTGGTGTTCTGAAACTATTTCCCCAACAGAACACCTAGAAACGCTGAATAAAATATAAGAAACATCTTTTCATGCATAAGTGAGTGGTTAAATATAAGAAATATCCAGGAAACAAAAACGAAGGGAGAATAGAGAACTAGGGATGATAGCTGGTGCAAACCCTATGACTACGTTGGAGTTGCTTGATGGTCTTGACAATGAAGATTTAACAAGTGCCTGAGCGCAGGTGATAAGGCATGAGACCACTGTAAAGTGAGGGATTAGAATAAAGACCTCTATATAAAGCCAGGACCTTGAAAGCCTAAACCTTCATTAAAAGGTGGATGCGAAACAAATCAGCCTTCTTGTAAAGAAAGATGACAAAGAAACTTGTCATAGCCTTGGTTCAGGATTGGAGAAAAAAATAATGTATCTTGAGACAGTGTAACCAAAATTCTGCCTTTTGGGGAGTCTAGGTTTTGAATTCATATTACCTTTACTGGGAAACCCAAACTGAGACACTAATAAAGTTGTCCCATGATACCTGGCAAAAGCAAACATACAGATACTGCCTGCATGGGAACATCATCAATATAGGCCCATCTATAGATTCCTATGGAAGAAATGCTGCTGATTATGATCACACAATTCAAAATTACATTATATGAGAAGTAGTCAGCAGCGATGACATAGTTCTTAAGTAATAAAAGAGAGAATCTAGGGCTGGCCATGGTGGCTCATGCCTGTAATCCCAGCACTTTGGGAGGCCAAGGTAGGTGGGTCACCTGAGGTCAGGAGTTCAAGACCAGCCTGGCCAACATGGTGAAGCCCTGTCTCTACTAAAAATACAAAAATTAGCTGGGCGTGGTGGTGGGTGCCTGTAATCCAAACTACTTGGGAGGCTGAGACATGAGAATCGCTTGAACCCAGGAGGCAGAGGTTGCAGTGAGCTGAGATTGTGCCCCTACACTCCAGCCTGGGCAACAGAGCAAGACCCTACCTCAAAAAAAAAAAAAAAAGAAAAAAAAAAGAGGGAATCTAAAAAGAAATTTAAGAAGGAATCTAAAACATGAGAAAGGAACAAAAGGCTATCAAGAAAAAAACAGGTGTATTTATAAAAGAATCAAATGTATTTACTCACATGAAAAATATATTCATTGACATGAAAAGCCTGATGGGTAGATTGAAGAGCAGATTAGATATAGCTGAAGAGAGAAACAGTGAGGTGAAAAAAAAAAAAAAAAGCTGGAGAAATTATCCAGAATGAAACAAAACAGGTAAACATATGGAAAACATGGAAGAAAAGTCATAAGACATGGAGGACGGAATGATGGTTGAATATACATTTGATCAGTATTCCAGAAAAAGAAAGTAGGGAAAAGGAGAGAGAGGCGACACTCAAAGTGATGATGTGCTAGGATTAATTTTTTTTTTTTTTTTGAGATGGAGTTTTGCTCTTATTGCCCAGGCTAGAGTGCAGTGGTGCAATCTCAGCTCACTGCAACCTCCACCTTCCAGTTTTCAAGCAATTCTCCTGCCTCAGCCTCCCAAGTCGCTGGGATTACAGGCACCCGCCACCATGCCCAGCTAATTTTTTTGTATTTTTAGTAGAGATGGGGTTTCACCATGTTGGTCAGACCAGTCTTGAACTGCTGACCTCATGATCCACCCGCCTCGGCCTCCCAAAGTGCTGGGATTACAGACGTGAGCCACCGCACCTGGCCCTGTCCTAGGATTAATTTTTAAGAATTAATGAAAGATTCAGATTTAAGCATTCCACGGAAAATAAATAAAATAAATTTATACCTAAATGTGTCATACTGAAACTGTAAAATACTGAAGACAAAGTGACAGTCTTAAAAGCAATCAGATAGTAAAGAAAATGTTATCTATAAAGACTTTGCAACAAAAACAGTGGGAGCCATAAGA
>NW_012103643.1:685090-686936 GCF_000951045.1 Mandrillus leucophaeus | reverse complement strand
CTAATTTTTAAAAGTATTTTGTAGGGTGGGTGCAGTGGCTCACAACTGTAATCGCAGCACTGTGGGACACCTGAAGTCAGGAGTTCGAGACCGACCTGGCCAACATGGCAAAATCCCGTCTCAACTGAAAAAAAAAAAATACAAAAATTAACTGGGTGTGGTGGCATGTGCCTGTAAATCCCAGCTACTCGGGAGGCTGAGGTAGGAGAATCACTTGAACCCGGGAGGCGGAGGTTATAGTGAGCCGAGATCACGCCACTGCACTCCAGCCTGGGAGACAGAGTGAGACTCCATCTCAAAAAAAAAGTATTTTGTAGAGACAGGGTCTTGCTATGTTGCCCAGGCTGGTCTCAAACTCCTAGCCTTCTCCTGTCTCCAAGCGATTCTCCTGTCTCAGCCTCTCAAAGTGCTGAGATTGCAGATAGGAGCCAGTGTGCCTGGCCCAGGATTATTTTTTATTAGTGTTCTAGCTCTCAAAAACCATAAACTAAGGCTTTGAGGCAAAAGGTCTTTTCTTGTCTCAGACTTCTGTGTTTCTCCCTGGCTATTCAAGTCAAGGCAGGTTCTTTGGGTTTGTCAACATTTGCCAAAAGTGCTCTATGGTCTTTCCAGGGGATGGCTGTCTTTATCCGGTGAAAATTTTGCTTGTCCGAATGTTTAGTTGAGATCAGTGAGTCTCAATCCGAGAGTGATTTTGTCCCTCGGGAATATCTGGCAATATCTGGAGGCAATGTTCTTTGTCACAGCCTTTTAGTGGGCGGAAGCCAGGGGCACCGCTAAACATCTTACAATGCTCAAGACTGCGCCCCCACAGCAAAGAACCATGCAGTCCTCGTGCCAAGGTTGAGGAACCCTGGGCTAGACCAGCAGACTTGTCCTTGTTTTATTATCGACACTTTTAGAACCTGAAAAAAGTGAAAACTTTTGTTTTTTTTTAATCAGAGTTGAGTCTGGAGTCCCTAGACAGCCCTGAAAGACTCTCTTCTCCACATCTAGCTTGTCTTCTGTAGCCTGAAGGAGGTCTTCAGTTCCATAAAGCCAAAGAAATGAAAATCCACAGGCTGCTATGCTTCTCCACACTCTCTAGCCCAGTGGGGTTTTAGTCAGAATTTTTCCCCCTTCCTTTCCTCCAAGGACCTTGTCTATGTGTTTGGCCCTTTTGCCATCATCTCCAGCTAGACTCTTGGCCATCATTAACGTCAAAGTGAAATATCGCTCTCGAGAGGTGTTCCAACTTGAAATCGCTTGCTCACTTGACGTGCGAGGATGTGTTTGCAACACATCTCAATTATTTCAAAATCTCAGTGAAACAGTTGCATGATGGGGGTGGATAATTTGATTTGAACATGAAAAAGGAAGAGAGAAAGTCATGAAGATAATGCAGAGGTTTTTTTTTTTTTTTTTGGGGGGCATCTCCCACTGCCTCCCTGACTTTCCTCCTTCCCTGTGTTCCTGCTCTTATTCCCCCTACCTCTCTCTCTCCATCCCCGGCCACCCCACCAGTCTCCATGCACTCACATACAGACAGCTTGGGCGTTACTTTGTGAACAGTGCGTTCAGCCGTCTGTGCTGCTGTTATACGGTTATCAGGATACTCTGGAGTTTATGTGGTCATGGGGCTGAGCACCGTTTTACGGCCCACATCGAGAAGGAGGAGTCACTGGACTCCTCTGAAATGGTAACTACCATCCCTGCCCAGAGGCCTCAAGACTGCGGAGCAGCTTCCACTTTCTGAGCGTGCCTCCCTCCGTCACCCCTTCAGACAAGTCACAACTCTACTTAAAATGTTTTTTTCCTTCTGCCAAACACAGAGAAAATATAGTATTGTTTCCAAGAGAGCGAGCAG
>NW_012103643.1:679725-682450 GCF_000951045.1 Mandrillus leucophaeus | reverse complement strand
TGGTGGTGTGTGCCTGTAATCCCAGCTACTCATGAGTCTGAGGCAGGAGAATCGCTTGAACATGGGAAGCGGAGGTTGCAGTGAGCCAAGATAGTGCCACTGCACTCCAGCCTGGGCAACAGAGTGAGATTCTGTCTCAAAAACAAAACAAATGGTGGGCAAAGAAATGATACAACTTCAAATGCCCTTTCTCCACATTCCTTGCTCTGTCTTCCGCTGAGGGAGTATCATCTTTTTGTGTTGAGAGGGATGTTCTCTAATATATTTCACTCTTTTGATGGCAAAAGTCATGAGACACTTTCTTGACCCACTTGAGCTCTTCCAAGGACTATAACTTCCACCCTGAGGTACTTAAGTCTCCTCCACAGGTGAGCCTCAGTTTCATGGTGATCACGCACTGGAAATTCTGTAGGGAAGAATGAGAAACAGTCTAAAGCCTCTCAGGTCCCGGATACTGTGCTAGATATGATACAGCCTACTGCAAAAAATCATTCCTTTCCTGGGGAAGCTTGCTTTTTAGTGGGTTCGTGGACACACACATTACAGAGGAGTTTGAGGGATGAGCCATAGATTTGGCAGGTCACATTCTCCAAAAAATAGTAAGCAAACCAGAGTTTGGAACTGAGTGTTTGGAAGTATGTTCACAGACCTACTAGATGACTCTGTCTATGCGTAGATTTTACATTTCCTTACATGAATTTCTCCCCTTATGTTCTCTCTGACACCTGTATCGTTTGCTCACTCAAGCCTCTGGAAATGAATTTCTCCTGCACTAATAAGTTAGAGAATGAAACCATACTGGGATGAAGTGATGCTTGGGGTTCATTTCCATCTGAGCACCAAGTTTTCCACACGCAGAAAACCAGGCAACATTAAAATTCAAAACTCGGGCCACGGAGTCTGAAACGTATGTTTGCGAACAGTCTGATTTCATGTCTGCCTCTGATGCCCTGTGAATACAAATCGCCTCATCTGGGGCTGGAGGAGCAGAGAGGAGGAAACCCAAGAATGATCTCCAACACAAATCTTTAATTCGGATGAGTATAATAGAGTGTAATCCCATTTCAAGTCTGTCAGCATTCCTTTGATGATTACAAATGAGTCCCTTTTCCCCTGCAATGTGGGGGAATAATCTGGATAAAATAACCCTTTTTGTCTGCAAAGGCCCATGCGATGCATACTCGTGACAGCTTTCAGAGTAGTGTTTCAGAGGCTGAGAAGAGCATACTGTGCTACCACGTCATCTCCTTTCTTTCTCTTGACTTAGAAGATTTTTCACTCTTTTCATGTTCAGTGGCTTCCGAAATTCTCAGGCTTCGAAATCATAAATCATCGTACTGTACTGAGGAACAGAGAGACCCAGGTCACCAGGTCCTCTTCCCTCCCTGCCTGCTCAACAGGAGACGACAGGTGGAAATGGGAATGTATGATCTTATCTAGAAGGCCAATTTGTACAGCTTTGGAGGGATATACTTGAAGAAATGCATACAATTTTATAGTCTCTTTTTCATTAAAAAAGAATGTACACTGAACCCAAGTTCAGGCTTACATGCTTCCCTTTGTCAATTTCCTTGTAAAATTAAGGGATAGTCATTTTAAACACTTCGTTCTATTCTCTGAGACCTGAATGCCAGGACACTCGTTCCAAAGCTAACGATGCAAAATGCTTTGTGGACAGGCCACCCTGGACACAAAGATTCAGAATGAAAAGAGGTCTTGAGAACTCCAGTGCTGCGGTCCCACTCTGTGGTGCTGGTCACAGCAGGCTGTGGAGAACCACAGAGAGCAGATCTTGTGGTCTTGTTTGTTCTGCTTTCAAGTGCACAAGTGCCTCTCACCTGCTTTCCCTATTTTTTCTTCTTTTAAGTTAGAATGCCCCAGGATGATGATGATGATGATTGATGATGATTTCTGACAGAGACTCGTTCTGTTACCCAGGCTGGAGTGCACTGGCATGATTGTGACTCACCGCAGCCTCAACCTCCTGGGCTCAACAGATCCTCCTGCCTCAGCCTCCCAGGTAGCTGGGACTACACACCCCGCTAATTTTTAAAAGTATTTTGTAGGGTGGGTGCAGTGGCTCACAACTGTAATCGCAGCACTGTGGGACACCTGAAGTCAGGAGTTCGAGACCGACCTGGCCAACATGGCAAAATCCCGTCTCAACTGAAAAAAAAAAATGCAAAAATTAACTGGGTGTGGTGGCATGTGCCTGTAAATCCCAGCTACTCGGGAGGCTGAGGTAGGAGAATCACTTGAACCCGGGAGGCGGAGGTTATAGTGAGCCGAGATCACGCCACTGCACTCCAGCCTGGGAGACAGAGTGAGACTCCATCTCAAAAAAAAAGTATTTTGTAGAGACAGGGTCTTGCTATGTTGCCCAGGCTGGTCTCAAACTCCTAGCCTTCTCCTGTCTCCAAGCGATTCTCCTGTCTCAGCCTCTCAAAGTGCTGAGATTGCAGATAGGAGCCAGTGTGCCTGGCCCAGGATTATTTTTTATTAGTGTTCTAGCTCTCAAAAACCATAAACTAAGGCTTTGAGGCAAAAGGTCTTTTCTTGTCTCAGACTTCTGTGTTTCTCCCTGGCTATTCAAGTCAAGGCAGGTTCTTTGGGTTTGTCAACATTTGCCAAAAGTGCTCTATGGTCTTTCCAGGGGATGGCTGTCTTTATCCGGTGAAAATTTTGCTTGTCCGAATGTTTAGTTGAGATCAGTGAGTCTCAATCC
>NW_012103643.1:676150-677635 GCF_000951045.1 Mandrillus leucophaeus | reverse complement strand
AAAAAAAAAAAAAAAAAAAAAGCAGCAAACACTTGTTTTTGAAGTTGCTCTTTTCCTAATTGTTTTCTTCCCTGGACCTTAAACAGTGGACAGTGACTTTTCTCATCACATGTATACTTTATGTAGAGCGTACAATTTGTCCTCCATGTCCCTGTCTTCTCTTGTTGATAAAGATTATGTACTACATTTTTTTAAAAAAGAACTGAAGCATCATATCTGACCCCTGGATCCCTCTGAACTGTGAATAGATGATAAACTTCTGGGCTCAGAAATTTTCTCATAATGTTGCCAAGCATTAGTCCAGTGTGGAGGCAACTTTCTGCTCAAACCACTCATTTGGGTCCCGTGCCCAGTGTCACCCATCCTCAGCAAAACAACCTTTATTTCCTTCTTCCTGGTTTCCAGAAAGTTCCCCTAAAGCCCCGAGGAATCACCGAATGAAAGGGGCTTTTTACCAACAGGAAACTTAAGTGGAGTGCCAATACACAACATGGATTGCACCAGGCTGGGTCTAAGATAAAACTAGACTGTGGACAACAGAAGAGATAAGACCCACATGGCTCTGCACTGCCTGGGTCTGTTATTGTGTGGGAGGAATGTCTTAGTCTGTTGCTCCTGTGGGTGTAGCTAAGACATGAACTAGGAGCCTTCATCCGTAGAAAGCAGTCAGACACCTGAGAACCAATCTCAAACTGCAGCCTTCCACAGAACCTTCTGGAACCTTCTGGAATGCAACTCATTACTGCCAGAGGGTCTTTGATGAGTGTCTACTCTCCACCATTTGTCTTCATTACCCACATATTCTCTTTCCGTGGAAAGGTAAGTTATTAGAGTTTATGCAGTCTGGTATATTAATCGAGAGCTTTACTTTAAAGAATGTCACTTTTATGATTCAGTCTCACAGACTGGGTTAAAATGGCAGTGTTGACTATTAAGTCGTAAATTACTATAATGATCCTTATTATTATTCAAGCAAGCTGTGAGAAATGAGCATTATCTCACAATATCTGCCTTTTAGTGGACCTGAGGGAAGAGTGTATTTGCTGGAATTACAGAAGCCTGAGAACCACAGAGGAATTCTCACTGCAGGGCATTCAGGGTCCAAGGCTGATTCTTTTTTGCATGCTCAGTTCTTACTCAATTTATTTTTATTTATTTATTTATTTTTTGAGACGGGGTCTCGCTCTGTCGCCCAGGCTGGAGCACCGTGGTACAATCTCAGCTCACTGCAACGTCACCTCCCGGGTTCAAGTGATTCCCCTGCCTCAGCCTCCCGAGTAGCTGGGATTTCAGGCACCCACCATCAAGCCTGGCTAATTTTTGTATTTTTAGTAGGGACAGGGTTTCACCATGTTGGCTAGGCTGGTCTCAAACTCCTGATCTCAGGTAATCCTCCTGCCTCGGCCTCCCAAAGTGCTGGGATTATAGGCATGAGCCACTGTGCCTGGCCCTCAATTTATTTTTTAATTAATTAATTAATTAATT
>NW_012103643.1:631589-675680 GCF_000951045.1 Mandrillus leucophaeus | reverse complement strand
AACATTAATGAATACTTAAAAATTCTTAATGAGATATTTTATGGTTTTTTTTTTTTTGCTTATGAAGGCTTGGAAATCTAGTGTATATTTTACACTAACAGCATATCGCAATTGAGATGGCCACATCTCAAGTGCCAAGTAGCCATGTATGGCCTGAGGCCACGACTCTAGGCAGTACAGCTTTGGGTAAGTCTAGGGCAGGGCAGAGGGGGGCACCTGGGATCAGGTGTGGAGCCTCAGGCCTTGTTTAGCACCCTTTGGTGAGGGCACTTTCTTTCCATAAAACCCAGGTCAAGCGTGCCTCACAAAGGGGCCAGGGGAAGTGCCTCAGTTTACTTGGGAGCTTGGCCTCTCCAGCTTGCCTTCCTGCTGCCTGGAAGAAGGTTGCTGTCCTCTCGCCTTCTCTAGCCCCTTTCCCAAGAACCCTCCCAGAATTTAGTCCTGTGAAGGGCCAGGGGTGCAAGGAGTCACCCACACAATGACAGGACCCACCAGCAATACCAGAAGTTGGCCAACCCTACTCATCCAAATTCCTTTCTGCCAGCTGGACGTCACAAAGCTTTCAGACTGCCGTCCTATGGCAACTCCATTTTGGGTTGCGGGGATGTAAGAGTTACTATATTAGTCCATTCTCACTCTGCTAATAAAGTCATACCTGAGACTAGGTAACTTATAAAGAAAAAGAAGTTTAATGGACTCATAGATCCACATGACTAGGGAGGCCTCATGATGATGGCAGTGGAGGAGGAGCAAAGTCACATCTTACATGGCAGCAGGCAAGAAAGCTTGTGCAGGGGAGCTCCCCTTTATAAAACCAGATCAGGCAGGGCACAGTGGCTCATTCCTCTAATTGCAGCACTTTGGGAAGCCAAGGTGGGTGGATCACCTGAGATCGGGAGTTTAAGACCAGCCTGGCCAACATGGTGATACCCCATCTCTACTAAAAATACAAAAATTAGCCAGGCGTGGTGGCTCATGCCTGTAGTCCCAGATATTCGGGAGGCTGAGGCTTGAAAATTGCTTAAACCCAGGAGGCGGAGGTTGCAGTGAGCTGAGATCACGCCACTGCACTCCAGCCTGGGCAACAGTGAGACTCGGTCTCAAAAAAAAAAAAAAATTAGATCTTGTGAGGTTTATTCAATGTCATGAGAACAGCAGGGGAAAGACCCACCCCCATGATTCAGTTACCTCCCACCGGGTCCCTCCCACAGCATGTGGTGATTATGGGAACTACACTTGGAGATTTGGGTGGAGACACAGCCAGACCGTATCAGTTACTGAGCTGGGCGTCTTCTTCCTTGGATGCACATTGACCTCTGAGGCGCTTCCCAGTTAACCTCCTTCCACAGCTGAGAAAACCCAGGCTTGGCACAGGCAAGGGATCTGACCCAATGTCTCCCATCTTATTAGTGGAAGGACCAAGACTGAACCCACAACTGTGCTCCTGTTTTGAGTCACCCTGCTGCCCCCAAGATCAGATCTCAAAACAAGCAGACGTGGGGGGCTCAGAAACTCCCCAGCCTAGAACTCTCCTGTCACCCAACAACACTAAGGGCTAAGCTGGCTGCTTATTATTCTGGATTCACACTAGAATGACCTTAGGGTGTGTTTCACACGTGCTGATGTCTGGAGTCTCACTCCCGGCTAACTGAATATGAATCTCTGGGTTGGGGCCTGGGCACTGATATTTACACAGAGCTTCTGAGGTGATCCTAATACATCGCCAAGGTTGACACCTGCGGAAACATTGCACACTTTTTCATTTCTTTAGTTATTAAATATGTAATATTTATTATTAGTTTTCCAGACACAGAAGTGTTGCAAGAATAGTACAGACATCCTTTATACCCTTCACTGGGATTCCCCAGTGCTACCATTTTACCCCATTTGCTTTATTATTTTCTAAGTGGCAGATAAGTTATCCTTTACCCGTAAATATTCCTGTGTATTCCTTAATAACAAGGACTTTCTCTTATATAACCAAGGCAATGATCAAAATCAGGAAACTAACCCTGCTACAACACGGTTTTCTAATGTATGGACCTCATTTAGATTTCGCCAGTTAACCCAATAATGTACATTGGAGCACAAGATAATCCCAGATCATACATTATTTTAGTTGTGTCTCTGTAGGTCCCTTTTAGCCTGGAACAGCTCCTCAGTTTTTCTTTATCTTTCATGGTATTGGCATTCTTGAAGAACACAAGACAGTTATTTGATAGAATGTCCCTTAGTTTGGATTTGGCTGATGTTTCTTGGTGGCGTATTCTTATGCATTTGGGGTGACTGTCACAGCAATGGTGTCGTGTCCTTCTCTGTGCATCGCATCAGGAGGGACATGTTGATGGTTTACCCCATTACACCAAAGTGAATGTTGATCGTTCAGTGAAGGTGGGCGCAGGTTCATTGCATTATATTGCAGAAGCCATCGTCAGCCATACTTGCTCTGATTAACCGATCATCTTACGTAGCCATTTATCTAACAAAGCTGTAAGGGTCTTGAACTCAGGATGAGCAAGCCTTAAAGCAGAAGAGAAGAAAGAAAGGAAGGCTCTGGAACCTGGAGCTTTGACCAGGGGACAGGTCGGGGAAGGCACCACCAAAGTTGCTCCTGGTGTTAGGATGAAGAGGAAGGAGAGCATTCTGTGTAGAAGGGGTTTGGGGTTAGAGAGAGGGGCACAGGAGAGTCAGAGCTGCCCACTTGTGGTTTTGCTGAGGGCTACACTGTGGCAGGCAGGTCTTTCATTGCTGCTCTTGAAAATTTTGTTTCGCAATCCTTCATCTGAAACAGAGCAATTCCCTTTTTCTAAGTTTTGGCCCACTTTGCAGGTGCTTCATCTGTCTTCTCTTCTCTTATTTTTGGAGACAGGGTCTTGCTCTGTTGCCCAGGCTGGAGCACAGTGATATGATCATCGGCCACTGCAGCCTTCACCTCCTGGGCTCAAGCGATCCTCCTGCCTTAGCCTCCTGAGTAGCCGGGACTACAGGTGTGCACCACTGCACCCGGCTAATTTATTTTATTTGTTTTAGTTTTTTGTAGAGACAAGGTCTCACTTTGTTTCCCAGGCTGATCTTGAACTCTTGGCTTCAAGTGATCCTCCCGCCTCAGCCTCCCACAGTGTTGAGATTACAGGCATGAGCCACCACGCCCAGCCCTGTCTTTTCTCTTGGGATCGATGACTTCCGCATTAGCTCCCGGAATAATTTCTGTTAGGGTGATACCTGGCTTGACACTTCTGGTAACTCCGGTTGTTTACCTATTGCTTATCTCCAGAACCCATGTGATGCTTCCCACTTCAAAGCACACTAGCGCCTGTCAGCTTGAAGGCATCCCCTGAGCTGCTGGCAAACAAGGCCTTTTTACCCACAGATTAAACCTCCTATTTGTTTTAATAAATGATCAAAACTTGGTTTGCCTCCTGTGCGTATGTTGGTTGGGGCCAAGAGGGGGTGGTGGTGATTTCTGTCCACCTGGGACCTCAGGCCGCCTGGTGGCCCCTGAACAAAAGTGAGGCAGGCAGAACAATGAGCATGTTCCCCGTCTGCCTCGCTGCAGTCAGTGTTTCTGCCTGTGGTTGTCTTTGGCGCTTTATCAAGATGTGTCACTCCCTTGTCTTTGTTCCCCTCCTTCTTATATTTACCTTCACCTGGGCTGCTAAGTGCTGCGGGAGAAACATCGGGTTGTTGTGGAGATTGTGGCCACAACAAAATTAGGTTCCCCACCCTCAGGTTGTCCCTGGCTGGTCTCTTCCTCATGCCTTTGAAGAAAACAACTCGTGGAGGTCGTCATACTGATAAAGGTGAACATTTCACAGAGCAGGGCACTGTTGTGGGTTGAGTTGCATCCCCCTTCCCACAAAAGACTTCTTGGAGTCCTGACCCCCCAGTACCTCAAAATGTGATTATATTTGGAGATACTCATTACAGAGGTACTCAAGTTAAAATGAGGTTGATAGAGCAGGCTTTATCCAGTATAATGGATGTCCTTATGGAAAGGGAACATTGGCCAGATGCAGTGGTTCATGTCTGTAATCCCAGCACTTTGGGAGGCTGAGGCGGCAGGATCACTTGAGGCAAAGGTTCAAGACCAACCTGGCCAACATAGCAAGACCCCCATCTCTATTAAAAAATAATAAAATAGCCGGGTGCGGTGGGTCATGCCTGTAATCTTAGCAGTTTGGGAGGCTGAGGCGGGTGGATCACTTGAGGTCAGGAGTTCAAGACCAGCCTGGCCAACATGGTAAAAACTGTCTCTACTAAAAATACAAAAAAATTAGCTGGGCATGGTGGCTGGCACCTGTAATCCCAGCTACTCGGGAGGCTGAGGCAGGAGAATGGTGTGAACCTGGGAGGTGGAGCTTGCAGTGAGCTGAGATCGCGCCACTGCACTCCAGCCTGGGCGACAGAGCGAGACTCCATCTTAAATAACTAAATAAATAAATATAATTATATATATATATATATATATATATATATGGGAAATTTTGGACACAGATGCACACAGGGAGAAGGCCACGTGAAGATTGGACTTGGGCTGCCACGAGCTAAGGAGCTGGCGGAAGCTGGGAGGGAGATCCTTCCCTAGCATCTTCAGAGGGAGCATGGCCCTGAGAATGCCTTCCTGTCAGCCTTCTGGCCTGCAGGTGTGAGGCGATGCATTTCTGTAGTTCTGAGCTACCCAGCTTCTGGTACCTTGTTATAGCAGCCCGAGGCATTTAATACAGCAGCATTCGGAGCCCTTCCCATATAAACTCTTCATTTAATCTTCACCACAACCGACCTGCCCATAAGTGCTGTTGTTATTGTCTTCATTTTATCTTCATTTTATCCATGATATGTGCAGCACAGAGGGGTTCAGTAATTTGCTTATGGTCACTTGAGATAATAAACCCCCACTCCAGGAAACCTCTTATGCCTGCTTTGGCTGTCACCTTAGCTCTCCTCTTTCCTCGTGTCCCCTTCCTCTCCATCTCTTTTATGAGGCCTTCTTTGTTGTCCCATCTCTTTTTTTGCATTTTTACTTTTTATTTTTTTTGGCGGGGGGAAATGGGGTCTTGCTGTGTTGTGCAGGCTGATCTTGAACTCCTGGCCTCGAGCTGTCCTCCTGTCTCAGCCTCCTGAATAGCTGGGATTACAGGTGTGAGCCACCATACCCAGCTGTTGTCCCGTCTCCTAAATGTCTGCCTTCCCCAGCATCCCTGCCCACAGTTCCTGCCTCAGTAGCCCCTCATGAGCCTCAGCCACCACCTGTGCTGACGACTTGCTGCTCGCCCTCCTCCCAGGCAGGATGCACCATGGCCACTGCAGGCTTAGCCCATCCACAACAGATTCACAAAGCCTGTCCTTCGATGCTGGATTTCATAGATTTCCCAGTCAACAGTACCACCAGCTTAAAACCCTGCAGCCATGCCTAAATCCTCTCTCTTCCCATACCCCAAGTCCCCACGACTGACCAACCCCTGCTGATTTTATGGCTAAATCCCTGTCTTTATAGTCAGGATCAGCTGCAGAATTTGCAAGGCCCAGTGCAAGATGAAGACATGGGCTCCCTTATTCAAAAATCAGAAGAAAAGCACTGCTGCAGGACTCACATATAAAGCATTTTGTTTCTTCTGCAGTCTCTGTGTCTCAGTTTATCATGATGCTTTCATTTGTTAGTTAATGTCCTTCTAAGTAAAGAAAAATTAACATTTTAAATTACTAGGGTGGATTATACTGTTCCTCTTTACATTGTGTAATGCTAGATTGAAATAGGAACATTTGGCCCAAATGTGGAATCACAGAAATGACATAATTTGTATTTTGCACGTGGGGTTTTTTTGCCTCACAGAAACAGTGAGACGTTGCAGGAAACTAATTCAGCTGGTTTTTTGTTTGTTTGTTTGTTTTTGTTTTTACCCCGAGACGGAGTCTTGCTCTCTTGCCCAGGCTGAAGTGCAGTGGTGAGATCTCAGCTGACTGCACCTCTGCCTCCCGGGTTCAAGCCATTAGCCTCCTGAGCAGCTGGAATTACAGGAGCCCGCCACCACGCCCGCCTGATTTTTGTATTTTTAATAGAGACGGGGTTTTGCCATATTGGCCAGGCTGTTCTCGAACTCCTGGCCTTGTGATCCACCTGCCTCGGCCTCCCAAAATGCTGGGATTACAGACATGAGCCACCGCACCCGGCCACTCAGCTGTTTTTATTTCACTTTTTCACACTTATGCTATCTACTGCCACTCTCTACCTTTGGCTTACTGATGTGTAAGGAAGAATTGAAAGGAAGAATAACTATGACTCTGCTATCTTTGCATCTCCTATGTCATCATTTCCAGTGGAAGTGGTTGGCTACTACAAGGATTCAGATGAGTAGAAAAGGCTGGGAAAGGGTTCCTTGTTTGTTCATGTTTCTTAGAATGCCATTGACTTGGTTTTCAATTCTGATTCTGTAAGAGAAAGTGTGACCTCTTGGTGCTGTCAGCATCTCTTGCAGACTCCATTGTGGACATAGTAGGCTTTCTTTATGCTCACTTGGAGCCTCGCTGGGCTCCCATGCACTGCAGACCCACCAAGATTCCATGCCTACTGCACGGCAGACATGCCATGGGGAGTGCGGTGGCAAGGGGCAGTGGTAACTCATATTGTTGGTGTCTCGTCTGCCCACGCACATGTTCTATTTCCCCGTTGGAGTTCACTGATAAAACATAGATTCAGACAGGGTGCAGTGGCTCACGCCTGTAATCCCAGCACTTGGGGAGGCCGAGGTGGGCAGATCACTTGAGGTCAGGAGTTCAAGACCAGCCTGGCCAATATGGTGAAACCCACTCTTTACCAAAAATGCAAAAATTAGCCAGGTGTCGTGGCGGGTGGCTGTAGTCCCAGCTACTTGGGAGGCTGAGGCAGGAGAATCACTTGAACCTGGGAGGTAGAGGTCGCAGTGAGCCAAGATGGCGCCACTGCACTCCAGCCTGGGTGACAGAGCGAGACTCTTTCTCAAAACAAAACATAGATTCAAATATAAAATGAGGAGGAATTTTAAGACAGTAACATCAGAGTATTAAGCCAAGCTCGGGGCCCCTCTCAGCATGGGCCCTGTGTGACTGCACAGGCCAAACACCCTTAAATACATCTCAATTTCCCTCCCTCTCACACCCTTCCCCACTGCTGTGGTCTCAGTTGGCACCTTCCTCATTTCTCCCCCGGAGGACTGCCTGTACCCTGATTTCTTCAAGGGTCTCTCCAGTCCATTGGATGCAGGCCAACCCAAGGTTTCTCTGCATTGCAATCCAAATAGCATCACTGCCCTGCTTACCAGCCTGCAGTAGCTCCCATGTCCCTTCAGGTTAAAATTCAGAATTCCTAGCAAGGCACTGCTTATTTCCCCAGCCTCTGTGACAGCCTAACACCCTACAATCGAGCCCTGCTGATCCTGGAGAAGCTCCCTCTGAGCCTTTGCACACCTGTCCCTGCTACTCGAGGGTCATTTCTACCTGGTTACCTCCTGGCGTCACCTCCCACCCGAAAGCCTTCCTCATCTCTGGGATGAAATGTAACCATTTTTGCCCTCTCCCTACACACCCTGCATTTCCTCTCTCCCAGCATTCATTTCGTGATGTACAATAAGCAATTGACTAACTTGTCCTTAAGGCCAGGGCCACACCAGGTCTTCTTGGTGACGAATGAGGGAGCAGCGAGCGCTTTTGCCCTCCAATGGCATCTGTGGATCACTAGCGGGAGGCCTTGCGACTCTAAGAGCCAAGCTATTCAAGTGCTACAAATAACACTGCATGGCCTGCGGTCTTTCCTGTTTCCTCTCTGCGTCTATCAAGAAGGAGCAGCTGTTTTTTGAAGCCCTGCTTTCCTTCCCACGGCTCTGCTCACCCTCACCCTGCTTGGCCTCCAAACTCAGAGCCTTAACTTCCCTATAAATACAGTTTCTCTCCAACTCAACTTGATTCATTCACGCAGGGTCCTAGTTCTCTCTCTCTCTCTCTCTGCCATTCCAATTCTCCTCTTTCCATTACCTTTAAGAGAACCCTGGCTGGCCGTGGTGGCTCACACCTGTAATCCTAGCACTTTGGGTGGCCAAGGCAGGTGGATCACCTGAGGTCAGGAGTTTGAGACCAGCCTGGCCAATATGGCGAAACCCCATTTCTACTAAATAACCAAAATTAGCTGGCTGTGGTGGCACATGCCTGTAGTCCCAGCTATTCAGGAGGCTGAGGCAGGAGAATCACTTGAACCTGAGAGGTGGAGGTTGCAATCACACCACTGCACTCCAGCTTGGGTGACAGAGTGAGACTCTGTCTCAAAAAAACAATACAAAACAAAACAAAACAAAAACGACCATGAAAAGGTTGTTCATTTATGGTATAAGAGCTGAAACCAAAAGGCAGAGGTTCCTCGATGGAGCTCTGCTGGGACCGTGCATATCAGCCATTGAACCTCTTCACCACCTGGCGCACATCCAGGAAGGCCCCACTGGTATTGATTTAGGGGTTGTAAATAAACATTATCAAGTAGGTGAATTTGCAGCTACAGAATCTGCAGGTAATGAAGATTGATTGTAGATGCACCAATGAACTGGAGGTCAGATTTTCAACTTAACCATCCAGGAGATGGCCAGCAACCAAGAGCTAGAAAAAGGGATTCCTGGAGGGTGGGGAAGAAAATAGAAGTCTTACAGGCTCAGAGACAGACGAATGTCCTCCCTCAGCTGTCACCTGAGCTGTGGCTATAAAATGAGGCAACAGATTAAGAATAGTAAGCATAAGATTGAGGCCAGGCTTGGTGGCTCATGCCTGTAATCCCAGCACTTTGGGAGGCCAAGGCGGGCGGATCACTTGAGGTTGGGAGTTAGAGACCAGCCTGGCCAACATGGTGAAACTCTGTCTCTACTAAAAATACAAAAAAAAAAATTAGCCAGGCATGGTGGCACACGCCTGTAATCCCAGCCACTCGGGAGGCCAAGGCAGGAGAATCACTTGAACTGGGGAGGCAGAGGTTACAGTGAGCCGAGATATCGCCACAGCACTCCAGCCTGGGCAACAGAGTGAGACTCCATCTCAAAAAAAAAAAAAGATTGGGGCAGTCAAAAGCGACCACAGTCAGCAAAGGAAGGATGAAGGGTAGTGAATAAAGGGTTCACAGGAGAATTAAGAAAGTATGGGCCCTTGGGGCCATTCGGTGAAGCTGAGCCAGGTCACTGGCGAGTGTGCCAGGGAATCAATTAAGGATGAATATGAAGCTTGAGGCCAGGCCAGCATAATTACCGTGTGGGCGCCCGTATTTCTTTACATTTGCTGACTGTCAATCCAGCCTCCTGTGTTTCTGTGAAATGCAAAGGAAGAAATGCTGTGACTTCCCCTCATTCTAAGGTGAAACCAAAGAAGGGGAAACTGAGAGACTTGTCCGAAATCCTCCACCGAGCCAATGGGGAGGCTGGAATAGATATAGCCGGTCGTCCGACCTGTTCTCTAGGCACGGCTTTTTGGATCTGCCATTTACATCTGCTTCAAGTTTTAGAAACTTCCAGGTTCTGGCTTTTTTGCTGCTTTGAGGGAACAAAGCAGTTCGGTCAAGTGTACAGCAAACCTATCCTCCTAAATCCGATCATCTTCAAAATAGATTTTTGAGGTTTATAGTACTACTCTCCAAATGTCATTATCATCCCTAAAGTGGAAAAAAAGGTTTAATTATTATGAGCAGTGAAATTACCATATAATCTTCCAATTAACTGAATAAGGCACCAAATAAGTGCCCTCAAGTCTTAATTTCTACCTTGAAGTTAAGGTAGGTATATCATGCCTACCTTGATCATCCTACACATCCTCAAAGTGGGCAGAGTTGAAAGGCTAAGTGGGTGGGGTGTGAAGCGGTGTCCTTCCACCCTCCTGTCTGTTTGTCGAGCTCTGTTGGTCCTTCCGATTGGTTAGCGACCCTGAGTGTTTCTGAAAGCCTTTTGTTGTACATGGGGGCAGAACCACTAATCTGGCCAATTCCAAGCAGAAAAGATCAAGTGTAGATTTCATATCTGAGTTTTAAGTGCTAGTAAAAAGTTGCATTAAGTTATCAAATGCACTGCAATCCTGGCTTCATCGCCAAGTGGCTCTGTAGTTTGGGGATTACGCTGCGTCCTGAAGAAAAGAAAAGAAAATTGTTCCGTTTAGATGCTTGGGGTAAAGGGGGATTGATCCAGTTACTTTTAAATTAATCTAATTCAGATGGTGTTCACTGCATAACTTTCTAAGGTTGGTACTTGGTCAAAGAACAAGGTGTTCATTTTTATAGGATTGAAGGCTTTTGGTTGAAAAGGCATGAAGAAGTTTCTACCAGTCCTGTTTGAAATAAAATAGTAGTGTAATCTAAAGATTGTAATTCAAGACCAACACAGTACATTTAGAGTAACTTTTTAAAATTGGTTGACTGATGTGCTTCTCCCTCTCTCTTTCTGTAGATGTGCGTGTAGCATATTACATAGAGAAATCTGTAAGCCCTGGGTTATGTTGGTTGCTGATGAGGATTAATTAGAACCTACTACTCAATTATTCACTTTTGATCTGCTCTTGCTCTGGTAGTCTTCTTCACTGTGTTATTCATTCAAGAGCTGTTCATTGGGCCAGGCGCAGTGGTTCACACCTGTAATCCCAGCACTTTCGGAGGCCGAGGCGGGCAGATCACCTGAGGTCGGAAGTTTGAGACCAGCCTGACCAACATGGAGAAACCCTGTCTCTGTTAAAAATACAAAAAATTAGCCAGGTGTGGTGGCACATGCCTGTAATCTCAGCTACTCAGGAGGCTGAGGCAGGAGAATCACTTGAGCCCAGGAAGTAGAGGTTGCAGCGAGCCAAGATCATGCCATTGCACTCCAGCCTGGGCAACAAGAGTCAAACTCCCTCTCAAAAAAAAAAAAGAACAAGAAAAAAAGAAAAAGAACTCTTCATTTTCCTATATGATGACATTCTGCCATTCTACTATATGACAAAGTCTTTCTAGCTATTCAGGATATAGCAATAAATAAAGCAAAGTCCTTGCTTACATCGCAGAGGGGAGAAACAGGCAACAGGTCTCTAGGCAGCAAAATACAGCAGAGCCAGGGGTGTGGGGCAGGAGGTGTGCTGTCTTGCAGAGCAACCCAGAAAGGTCTGACTGATGAGGCCACATTGGTACAAGAGGCTGAATGAAGGGAGGAAGGGAGAAAGCAGATGTTTGGAGGGAGACTGCTTCGGGCTGAGAGACAGTCAAAGCAAAGGTCCCGAGGTCAGAGTATGCTTAGCGTTTTTGAGAAACAAGAAGGCACTGTGGCTGAAGTCAAGCAGGAGAATGGCAGGAGATAAGGTTGGATGAGGTCGGATGAAGCAGAAGGGGCCCCAGTGGCATGGGACTTTAGATTTTTGTTTGGAGTCGGAAATCCATGCAATGGATTGACATGTGTAGACAAATGCCGAGACAGCCACAAAAATCTGAAATCCATACATATAAATATACATATGGGCAACTACATAGGAAAATCCACTTAAAATACATGTGAATATATGGGGGAAAACTATGGGGCTTGATGAATCAGAGGGTTGGTGTACAGAAAGGGAAAAGAAGTGAGAAAAAGTGACAAGATGGGAGATAATTGGGTGACTATCAGAAACCAATGTTAACTACAAGAATTCAAAGTCCAGGTGTAGCCCAGAATGAGGTTTCTTCCATCCTGTGCCTCCTCTGTCTTCTGGGGCCTCAGAGTCTGTCCTTGTCCCCTCTGTCGTCCACTTGTGACAGCAAACGGGAGAGAGAGGGAGTGGAGGTCACAAGGGGTCTCAAGGGCCAGACCTTCAAGTGGCAAGCATCATTTCTGCCCTCTTTCCATTGCCCAGAATTTTCCACTGGCCCACTGTACTGCAAGGAGAGATTGGGGCAGGGCGGGCTGGGAAATATACTACTCCCGTGTGCTCAGGAAGAAAATATATTGTCTCTGCCTTGTCTGGACTCTCAGTTCACCTTCTCTCCTCTGTGGTTTGTTTCAGGACTAGGATCTGAGCTCATCACTTAAGAGTGGTCACAAGCTATCCTTGGTCATCCCTAACTTGGGAACCCTCCAAATATCTAAAAAAACAGGCTGGTGGCTCTAGTTCTCTTTACAATGAACCTCCAGGTTCACCTTCTTATTCTCACACCTGGGACTAGAGGAAGGACTTAAACTCAGACCTAACTTCACCTTTTGATCTTGATGCCCCTGGGTGTGTAGTGCCCAGTCCTGAGCCCTTGTTCATGGGCTCCTTCCTGTATCCTCAGGACCCCTGACTCATGGCTCCCCACCACCCAACCCCATGCCATTGCCAGTTCTCTAAATGCATTCACAAACACAAAAGAAAAGAACATCTTTTTCTAGAAAAGGACTTTCAAACAGGTAAAAACACCTTTCAGTATTTGGGAATACAAGGGTGTGGTCTTTCATCTAAAGCATTACCAAGTGGAGGGTGGCACGCTATTAAAAAAAAAAAAAAAAAAAGGGAAGGCAAGGACGTAGCAATTGAATTCCTTTCTCTTCCCAGAAGTAAGATTGTGAAATTGGCCCCTGGAGATTAGGGGACTTTAGCACACCAATGTGGGGCCAGTGACTGAGGTTCTTATATCCTGTGCTCAGAGTGACTCAGGCAACGTCAGCCCTCAGGAAACTCAGACTTCATTGGAAGCCTCTGGCTTCAGAAAAGAAAGAGAAGAAGAATGTACAGCTTGTTTGGCCTCTTCTAAATACTAGTAACTTTTTAGATCTTAATTATTAGGAAGGAAGGAGGGAAGGAAGGGAGGGAGGGAGGGAAGAAGGGAAGGGAGGGAGGGAGGAAGGGTGGGGAGGGAGGGTTCCCTTTTCCTCCAGGCTCAGCAGGGACGTGTCTGGACTGAGGGCAGTCACGGGGCTATGTACTGGTCTCTGAGCTGTCTACCTTACATCAAGGTGCTCAGAGCTGAGAGGGCTGGCTGCGAATGTAATTTGATTAGAGCTGGGTTGTTCAGCATTGTACCAATGGAAGCTCTATGTTAATTAGTGTTCTTCAAGATTTACAGTACATGGCAGGGTACAGTGGCTCATGCCTGCAATCCCAGCACTTTGGGAGGCCTAGGCAGGTGGATCACCTGAGGTCAGGAGTTGGAGATCAGCCTGACCAACACGGTGAAACCCAGTCTCTACTAAAAATACAAAAAATATTAGCCAGGCATTGTGGCAAGCACTGTAACTCCCAGCTACTTGTGAAGCTGAGGCAGAAGAATCTCTTGAACCCAGGAGGTGGAAGTTGTAGTGAGTCAAGATTGCACAATTGCACTCCAGCATGGGCAAGAAGAGTGAAACTCCGTCTCAAAAACCAAACAAACAAACACAACCCTTACACTATAATTGTAATACCTTAGAGATGTGTAGCGGTTTATGGTAAAGAAGAAAAAAGATGCTTATGCCCATTATATCATTTAATCCTCACAGCAAAACATGAAGCCACCAATTCCAAGAGGTGGCTGTCACAGCCACACACCCTAATCCCAGGCTGAGCCATAGTCTTGGGATTTTTATTAATTTACCCATTTTAGAGATGGAGTCTTGCTCTGTCATCCAGGCTGGAGTGCAGTGGTGTGCTCTTAGCTCACTGCAACTTCAAGTTCCTGAGCTCAAGAGGTCTGTGTGTGCCAGCCACCACACCTGGCAATCTTGGGTCTTGTTTTTTTTTTTTTTTTTTCTGAGACAGAGTCTTACTCTGTCGCCCAGGCTGTAGTGCAGTGGTGTCATCTCGGCTCAGTGCAACCTCTGCCTCCTGGGTTCAAGTGATTCTCCTGCCTCAGCCTCCCGAGTAGCTGGGATTACAGGCATCCACCATCATGCCCTGCTAATTTTCTGTATTTTTAGTAGAGATGGAGTTTCACCACGTTGGCCAGGCTGGTCTCCAACTCCTGATCTCAGTGATCTGCCCACCTCGGCCTCCTAAAATGCTGGGATTACAGGTGTGAGCCACCGCACCTGGCCTCATGAGAGTGTTTCTATGACATTACCTGAGACAGCATTGGGTATTTCAGGTGTCAAGGTCATTTTATGGGCCGGGAGTCGTCGCTGGGAGACGGTGAAAGGCTTTTGCCATATGCCGCATTAGAGGCTTTGTAGAGGGGTTATCGAATGGAGAACATGTCCCTCCCAGCTCAGCAGCTTCCACTCTGTACTGTGTGGGCTGGGGCAATCTTACTGGCTCCCATCTCACGTCCCATTAATATGGCTTGAAGGGCAAGTCAGATACAAAGTCCATTCCCTAATATAATCAGGTAAAAGAGATGTAACCATTTCATATGAAGCATGTTCAAATACACCAACTTGCATAATTCTACCAACCCTTACATTTTTAAGTTCTAGACCCAGGAGCTTTTCTTCTCCACCAGCCAGTGCAAAAGTCGCCAGCAGAGGGTTGAGCCAAGGAACCTTGGCCCTTTTGTCCATCTTTATCTTGATGAACCTGCCTCAATATTGGCCCAGGCAATTGCTGGTCAGCTTTCTCATTGTAATCTCTGCCTAATGACTTTTAAAGTTTCTCCAAACTAGGGTGAATACAGCAAACCCATCCGGAACTCCTTAATGCTAGCAGCCAGCAAGGGCTCTTTTTGGTCCACCCAACCTTCAGTAGTGTTGTATTAAGACCTTTGTTTTCACCTCATCAATTTCCATTCTATTTTTCTTATTTCTTAAGCACCACTGAAGATTTTCAGCCTGATGGGATGAGTCCCATGGCGCTTCCCTTTGTCCTCTTCATTTTAGCTTTATTAATGTTTTCTTTAATCTCTTTACTTCTTAATAACTGCTTAAATACATCCACCTTCCTGGGATGAGTCCTTTGACTCTGTCCTCTGCTTTTCCGCATTCTTTTATTAATTGCCCTAATGTATTTATTAGCATCTATAAGGCCCACGAGGGGAAGCTGAGATAGCAAATTCAATAAGTCTTCTCCGACCATAGCTTGATTTTACAGCAGTGAGATTGCATGAGGTGTCCATGCAAATGGGGCCCCCTTAATCACAGCATTTCCCATGACCTGGGTAACAGGCATATTTAGTGGGTGGATATCCCAGTTGTCATAAAGCCAGTCCCACGTGGCTTGCATACAAAGCATATTAGCTGCTTCATCCTGGGCACTCCACTTGGCATTTATAGGTGGAGTTGGACAGTCCCCCTTCTCAGGGTAAACAAACTTTATGGTGACTTTTATCCGGTCTGCTAGGCTGGCTGTTGCCTCAGGAATAACCTGCTGTATGTCCAGATCGTATATAGCCATCTGAGGTTGTTCCATAGTGAGCTGTGGATCCTGCATCAACCCAAACATGCGCTTCCCCTCTGTAGCATGTAAAACCAAAGATGCTGCCCCTAAATTAGTTACTCTCACAGTCCATTTTAGTAAAGGTCCCTCAGGGAGTTGATGATACTGAACCACAAAATAAAACAGTTCCTTCACACTCTACCCCTTGGTTTCAGTAGTTTCTTGATTTTGCCCTTCCCCCACATTGACTACCTTCTTGGTAACCACACGTCTCAGAGGCATTTTCTGTTGTTAGGAATGGCTCCAAAACTAGTGGCCAAAGCTCAGACTCACTGACATCTAAGCTTGGTGTAGCATTGAGGCTGGACCTAGCGCTCTCTTTTATTTTTATTTTAGCTATTACACATAACAATAACCAACAGATTGCATATTTCACTTCTTTATTATTAGTTTGCATTTCCTTGCACATCCAGCGAACCAACTTCCCAAGAGTTGGATCCATCTCCAAATTCCAGTGGTAACTTTCACCTTTAGTAACTGAGTGCAGTACAGCTGTGACTTCATACCATAGGTGACCATGCGACCATCCAGGAATCAAAGATCCCTTATCCTCCTTCCTCTTATTTTTTCTCTTCCCAAAGCACATGTTTCTATGAGCCAGGGCCATGGCCAGCAAATCCCACTTCTGACATCAATTGTGTGAAAACACACACACACACAGACACACACACACATTAAAACTCAAAGTACTTTCTGTATTCTTTCACTCAACAACAATCAACACAGAATATATTTGTGACCAAATGTTTGGCGATTCCTCCCCACCAACAAACAAACAATCAATTCTGCAGCAAATACCAGCTGGGTATACTCCAATTCAATTCTGACACCATCTACCTGGAGATAGCGTCATATCCCACAGATTGAGGGCTCAGTCCCCAAGACTATTGCCCCTCTTCCCAGCAGTCATAGTCTGGGCCTCCAGAACTTCTGAACAACCAGCTTCAAGCTGAGGTTCCCGTGACCCTCTCCTTGGGTTCCATCAATATGGAGTGGTTCACAGAAAAACTTTAGGGAAGTTTACTTATGTTTATCAGTTTACTGTAAAGGCTGTTACAAAGGATACAGATGACGAGACACATAGGGAAAGGGATGAGGGAAGGAGTGAGGAGCTTCTATGCCCAGCCTGGGTGCCCTGCTCCCCAGAAACCTGTACGTGTTCTGCCATCCAGAAGCTCTCCAAACCCAGTTCTTTTGGATTTTTATAGAAGCATCATCACATAGGCACAATTGATTAAATCACTGGCCATGAGTGACCAACATAACCTTCAGTTCCTGTCCTCTCCCTGGAAATTGGGGGGTGGGCTCAAAGTCCCAACTCTCTAATCTTGCCTTGGTCTTTCCAGGGACCAGCCCCCATCCTGAAGCTAGCTAGGGGCTGCCAGCCATGAGTCAACTTATTAGCATACAAAAACACATCACTTTGGAGATTCTAAGGGTTTTAGGAGTTGTATGGAAGGAAACACATGAAAGATCAAATATATATTTCATAATATCACACTCTTGTAGAACAGTTTGGGACATGTACCATGATTCTTTGAAAATCACTTACATTATTCCAGTATAAATCAATGAAAATGACTGAGGCAAGTTGTAATCATTTTAGGGGGTTTATCTGCCAAAGTTAAGGACACTCACCCGGGAGACAGGTCTATGCCTTTCTCCAAAGATAATTTTAAGGGCTTCAATATTTAAAGGGGAAAGGATGGATATTGGGGGAATATCCAATTTTCATATGAGAGTGAATAGAGGAAATAGTCATTCATGCTGTCACTTCATCTGGGTAAGTGAATCTGCAATTTCACATGAGATAACGTAAACAATAGGGCAGGGGAAGCAACTAGATATGCATTTGTCTCAGGCGAGTAGAAGGATGACTTTGAGTTCTGTCCCGTCCCGCATCTGTGGATAAGCTATCAATTTACATTGCCAGCGTGAAATTCAACCAGAACTGTTTTCAAGCAAAGATCTTGGGGCCTGTAAGGAATCTCCTTGCGGGTAAAAGGTAAGGGATGTATGTAGCTTTTTATCTTTGTAGCCGTCTTAGTTAGGAACGAAGTAGGAGGCAGGTTTATGTGACCCAGTTCCCAGCTTGACTTTTCCCTTTGGCTTAGTAAGTATGGGGCCCCAAGATTTATTTTCCTATCACACTGGTCTTTCTATAGTCAGTGGATTATTTGAATATTAATGGATTTTCATTGTAAATGTGATAAAGATGACGCTCCAAAGAAGGACTTCCCTGTGTCTTTCAGAAGACAGAAGAGAGCTCCCACCACTCTCAGGGGTTCATGTCATGAACTCTTGATCTGATTCAAAAAATGAAAACCTTAGAACTTTGGTTTAAGCTGTTCTAAGATTTGCTCAACCCAGGCCTTTCCAGATACTCCTTTGAGGAAGGTTTTAGCCATGGCAGTAGCCGTAAGAGTTTCTGCTGATACACAGTGGGAGGATTCACCAGGGAAGAGTATCCTGGAGTTGCACAGGAGCTGTACCAAGATCCCTGAACGATGTGAAGCTGATAAAAAAAGAGTCTACATCCGGCTGGGCACGATGGCTCACGCTTGTAATCCTAGCACTTTAGGAAGCCAAGGCGGGCAGATCACTTGAGGTCAGGAGTTCGAGACCAGCCTGGCCAACATGGTGAAACCCCCATCTCTACCAAAAAAAAAAAAAAAAAATTAGCCAGGCATAGTGGCACGTGCCTGTAGTCCCAGCTACTTGGGAGGCTGAGGCAGGAGAATCGCTTGAACCTGGGAGGTGGAGATTGTAGTGAGCCGAGATTGTGCCACTGCATTCCAACCTGGGTGACAGAGTGAGACTCTGTCTCGAAAAAAAAAAGAAAAAGAGTCTACATCCTCCCATTTCCTCTCCTCACCAGTTTAACAAGGATCAACAGAGCATCTCCAGGCTCTACTGGATTCCAGGACTGATTTCTTAACAGAGTGTGCCCATCTGCCATCTTTCAGGATAGTTAATACTTGCCCACAAATAGAGTTCGATTGTAAAAGCTCTGGCTGAAACTATTAAGAAATAAAGCAGTTTTGACTGATCCAACACGATGGCTAATTTTACCCGGAGGGAATCGTTAATAAACAGCTGCATTCGTAGTTGTTCTTTAAAAAGGATCTCTCTTGAACCAGCCAAGAAACCAAGGTGTGGAAAGCTCAGTGGCATGACTCTGCCCAGCACACTGAAATGATGAGCTTGCCGACTGGGAAAGGAGCATGCCGGAAAGGGCGTTAGATTAGGAGCAGTTCATCTGTCATCTGCCTTTTGTTTAAGGACGACCCTGGCATCTGGCTCCTGCTCCACCCCACTTCCTACCTTCATCCTGGGAGACGCCTGGTCCACAGGGCATCTTCACTCTCAGTCCTGGCATCCTTGTTTCCAGCAACCCTCTCCATCAACCTCTTCTGCCTCCGTCCGTGGCCACTCCTGGACACTTCCATAACCTGCAAATCCACCTTGAAATCACTCCTCAAACAACTCGTGGGCACAGCCTCCTCCTGCCTTTCCAGCCTGCTGTGTGATTCCCTCACTCTGACCTTGCTGGTCCTCAGCAGGATCTCTGGTCCCTTGGGCCCCTCCCCTCTTCTGTGCTCATTTCCTTTCTTATATTTAGCTTGGAGCCCACGGTTCATCATTTTGAGCAGTCTTTGACAATATCCCCCTTCAAACTTGTCAGACCATAACCCACAGTAAGAAATCTAATACATATGAGCTGGGCTCAGTGGCTCATGCCTGTAATCCCAGCACTTTGGGAGGCTGAGGTGGGTGGATCACTTGAGGTCAGGAGTTCCAGACCAGCCTGGCCAAAAACAAAAATTAGCCAGGCATGGTGGCGGGCACCTGTAATCCCAGCTACTCTGGAGGCTGAGGCAGGAAAATTGCTTGAATCCAGGAGGTGGAGGTTGCAGTGAACCGAGATCGCGCCACTGCACTCCAGCCTGGGCGACAAAGGGAGACTCCGTCTCGGGGCAGCGGGGGTAGAGAAAGAAATCTAATACATATGGTCTAAGGGTCATCTGCATATGTATTTATCTATACACATACATATATGCACAAGCCTCTTTCAACTGTAACTCAATTACAATTATTTAAAAATCTCTCCCTGAACATCAGTTCTTACAGTTACAGCTCTATTTCTCTCATCTTCACCACACTGTTGCAACAGTCATCTATACAAACTGTATTAGTATTCCTATTGCTTCTGTAACAAGTTGCCACAAACTCAATGACTTAAAACAGCACGCATTTGTTCTCTTACCGCTCTGGCAGTCAGATGTTTGCAATGAAGATTTCTGCATGGCTGCATTCCTTTTGGAGGTTTCAGGGCAAAATCTATTTCCTTGCCTTTTCCCATTTCTAAAGACTGCCTACATTCTTGGGCTCATGGCTGCATCATTCCAACTACTGCTTCCATTGTCACAACTCCTTTCTCTGACTCTGACTCTCTTGCCTTCCTCCTTTTTTTCTTTGAGATGGAGTTTCTCTCTTGTTGCCCAGGCTGGAGTGCAATGGCGCTATCTCAGCTCACTACAACCTCCACCTCCCGGGTTCAAGAGATTCTCCTGCCTCAGCCTCCCAAGTAGGGAGAGATCACAGGCATGCACCACCACACCCAGTTTATTTTCATATTTTTAGTAGAGATGAGGTTTCACCATGTTGGCCAGGCTGGTCTCGAACTCCTGACCTCAGATGATCCACCCACCTCGGCCTCCCAAAGTGCTGGGATTACAGGTGTGAGCCACTGCACCCAGCCACCTTCCTCCTTTTAAGAACTCTTGTGATTATATAAACCCCTTCGAGATAATCTAGGATAATCTCCCCAACTCAAAATCCTGAACTTAATCACATCTGCCAAGTCCCTTTTACCATGAATGTCTGGTAACGTAATCACCGGCCCTGGGGATTAAGGCCTGTGGACATCTTTGGGGGCCGTTATTCTGCCTACCACATGAGCCATCTTTGACTTTCTTAACTTCTACTCGCTTTTCTTTTTTTTTTTTTTCTTTTTTTTTTTGTGACGGAGTTTTGCTGTTGTTGCCCAGGCTGGAGTGCGGTGGCGCGATCTCGGCTCACTGCAAGCTCCGCTTCCCGGGTTCACGCCATTCTCCTGCCTCAGCCTCCCGAGTAGCTGGGACTACAGGTGCCCGCCACCATGCCTGGCCAATTTTTTTGTATTTTTAGTAGAGACAGGGTTTCACTGTGTTAGCCAGGATGGTCTCGATCTCCTGACCTTGTGATCCGCCGCCTGGGCCTCCCAAAGTGCTGGGATTACAGGCGTGAGCCACTGTGCCCCGCCCTAAATAAACTTAATTTTTTAGAGAAGTTCTAGGTTCATAGAAAAATGGAGCAGAGGCTGAGCGCGGTGGCTCATGTCTGTAATCCCAGCACTTTGGGAGGCTGGGATTGCCTGGGTGACAGAGCAAGACAACAACAGAAAAAAGAAAAGAAAAGAAAAGAAAAATGGAGCAGAAAGTGCAGAGTTTGCATCAACCTCTGCTCCCCCTCACCACACACACACACGCACAGCTTCCCCCACTAGCAGTATCAAACCTGAGTGGGTCATTTGTCATAATCAATGAACCTACACTGACACACACTATCACCCAGAGTCCATAGTTTACATTAGCACTCACTCTTGGCGTACGTTGCATGGGTCTGGACTTATGGACAATGACATGGGTCCACCATTGTAGTATCGCACAGAGTAGTTTCACTGCCCTAAAAATCCTCTGTGTTCCACCAATTCATTCCTCCTTTCTCCTGACCTCTGGCAACCATGGATATTTTCGCTGTCTCCATAGTTTTGCTTTTCCCAGAATGTCATATAGTTGGAATCATACAGTACACAGCCTTTTCGGATTGGTTTCTTTCACTTAGGAATATGCATTTAAGGTTTCTCCATATCTTTTGTGGTTTGATAGCTCATTTCATTTTAGTGCTAAGTAACATTCCATTGTCTGAATGTGGGCCTAGGTTTCTTTTTTAAATTTTTATTTATTTATTTATTTATTTATTTTTTGAGATGGGGTTTTGCTCTGTCTCCCTGGCTGGAGTGCAGTGGCACTATCTCGGCTCACTGCAGCCTCCACCTCCAGGGTTCAAGCAATTCCTCCACCTCAGCCTCCAGAGTAGCTGGGATTACAGGGGTGTGCCACCACACCCAGCTAATTTTTTGCCTTTTTTTGTAGAGATGGAATTTCACCATGTTGACCGGGCTGGTCTCAAACTCCTGACCTAAGGTGATCTGCCTGCCCCGGCCTCTCAAAGTGTTGGGATTACAGGTGTGAGCCACCACGCCTGGCCGGGTCTAGGTTTTTGAAGAAGGAATTGAACTGAGTGTAGGGCAGGCTGTACTGCTGAAGTGTCTTCTTTGTACTTGGATTGTGCTAGGACTGATAGACTTCAAAGTGCAAAGCGCCTGAAGGATCTTGCATTAGTCAGTTCTATGCACTGAGCTTCTGCCCCCAGAATACCACTCTCAGAATAAGAATATGATAAGGCCGGTTGGATAGGTGGGGCATGGATTGAAGGCTCAGGCCACTGCACTGCACATACAGGTCTTGATGTAAATGGTCTGGCAGAGGTCAAGTTCTCTTTAGCGGGGATAGACGATGTGACAGAGTAAAGAAAGGTAATGGTCTAAATGCAGCAAAAGTTTCATTCCCACTCATGTGATAGTCTGTGGAGCAGGCAGCTCCTCTTTTCATGAACCCGGGACCCAGGTATCGTCCATCTTGTGGCTCTGCTTCTCCGGAGCCTTGTGATTTTTTTTTCATCTAGCTATAGTGACATGGTCTTTTGGATAAGCCGTGAATATTAAACCAAAGGCACATTCTGAAAATTGATTTGACATGTGGTCAGCTGCTTATTTAGCATAGTCTGGGGAATGCTGGGGTGATGGACAAGAAGGTTTTCATGAGGAGGCTGAAGAGATCTAAGTATGGGGGTGCCAGCCTGGGGCACTTCAGAAGGGGCACTGGCCTACGGGTAGCATCAGGGTGACCCTAAGTTCCCTGGGGCAGGGTGTGGCTCATGACAGGGTGTTGAGAACCCACCAAGAAGGCTGGAACTTTCAGTACTCATTGTTTTATGAGGGCCTGCCTGTGTGCCAGGCAAGAAGACACTGACCAGAGGCCCAGGGCCACTGAGGGGTCTCGGCCTGGTCTCTTGGTGCCTGGGGGGTACACTGTGCAAGTGATGATGTAGTTCCAAGGGGCAGGACTCTGACCCACACTCCTGGTGCCAATGTCCGTTGTGCCACTGATGTTAGATTTTACTTCTCTAAGTGAACTTACTCAGGATGGCTGGTTTCTTGGCCACTCTTCCAGTGATTTTCAAGGGTGAAAAAAGGAGTTTCAGCAAGACCGCTAACGTCTGAATGAGCGTGCCAGAAAGTGTCTGTAGCCTTCCTCTAGAGAGCACTCTGGACTGGTGGGTGTGAGGACCCCAGGGCAGGCTGCCTCAGCCCCTTCGACTTCAGATTTCAGGGAAGCCCAGGGAGCTGGATTGGGTGCCTGGATTTTCCGAGAATTATATTTCTGAGAGGATTTTGAAACCTAAACAGGAATACTTTACACACAGGTCATCGAGCAGGAATTGGGAAGTTCCGAAGCTGCCCTCCTTCACGCCACCTCCTCCCTTCAGAGGCCAAGGGCTGCCAAGCTCTCTCCCACACACCTCAGTGAAAAGTCCCTGGCTCTCCTCCCAGCCGCCTCGCCGTGACCTCGTGAGGTGTAAGAAGGAGGAAGGGGATCTACATTCTGGATGAACCTTCCTTCCTCCTTGCCGAGAAATAGTTTAGGCCCCTGCGCCTGCTGGGCCTTAGAGCTTCTCAGAGCCCAGGGCCCAGTGTGGCTCCTGCAGGCTGCCTGGGAATTCCAAGGAGGCTGCCTGGCTGCCTGTCTTATTTCCAGTGTCTGCTGCAACCCATTTCCTAAGCTTGAGTGGCTGAAAACAACAGAAATTCGTCCTCTCACAGTTCTGGAGGCCAGAGTCTGAATCCAGGTGTTGGCAGGGCTGTGCTGCCTTTGAAGGTTCTAGGGAAGGCTCCTTCCTGGCCTTTTCCAGCTTTGGGTGGTGGCCGGCAGCGCTCGGCATTCCTTGGCTTCAGATGCATCATTCCAGCTGCACGTGGCTGTCTTCCCTCTGTGGCTCTTCTTTTCTTCTTATAAGGACACCAGTCATATGGTGTTAAGGGCCCACCTTCCTCCAGTATATCGCCAACTTAATTCATTACATCTGCAACCCCCCCATTTCCAAATGTCACATTCTGAGGTTCCTGACGAATGTGAATTTGAGGGGACACTATTCAACCCACAGCAGAGCCCCATCATCACCTCCCCTCACCATGCCCTTGGAGCAGGCCCCTTCTCTGCACAGGGCACCCTGCCTGTCATTCCTCTCCAGCACCAAGACAGAGCTAAGAGTGATTTCTTGAAATGAAACTGCATCCTCTCATCCCAATAAGGCATGGCCTCACTAGTGGGAGATAAGCAAATGTAAGCCTTCCTCAGGACGGGCATCCACACGTCCAGGGTACACTCACCCCGATTTTTTTCCTGGTTTATAAAGGTGCTTCAGGACTCTTTGGCTCCTGGTCAATACCTTAGTGCTTCCTGAAGGGGAAAGAGCCCTCCAAACCATTCAGTGGGCCATCCCAGACCAAGGTTTCTGATCTAGACATTGAAACAGGAGGAGTTCCCTTATCCCCCTTGCAGGGCATGTGACAGGGACATGGCTTGCTTCTTCAGTACCCTGCTGCTCTCAAACGCCTAGACGGAGCATGTAGACGGGCAGGTCGTGGGTTGCGTTTTTGGGCTCTGACCCCACAGCAGCATGTAGCATTGAGTGTTTACAGCTCCCGAAGCCCCAGTAGGCATGTGTTACAGCGGTCTCCTTCAGTTTTGCCATCTGCAGGCAGCTTGTGTTAATCAGCTCAATTAGACCCTCTGCCTTATTACAAAGACAGAGGACTTTCTGTATCCCGGATTCTTGCCTTAGCGTACTTGAGAAATCAGATCGCACGTGGACTTAGAGAATGAGTGCGAGGTTTTATTGAGTGGAGGAGGTGGCTCTCAGATGGATGGGGAGCCAGAAGGGGGATGGAGTGGGAAGGTGGTCTTCGCCTAGAGTTGGGCCGCCCAGCAGCTAGACTCTCCCTCCAACTGCCCCTGACTGAATTCCATGTTGCCCCACTGTCAAAAGCCTGCCGGCATCTGCTGGTATCTGTCGGTGTGCTCTTCTGCTCCTCTTGACGTCCAGCCACTTGTGTCTGTGCCCACTAGGGTCTTGGGTTTTTTATGGGCACAGGATGGGGGTCATGGCAGGCCAGAGTAGTCTTGGAAAATGCAACATTTGGACATGGAAACAGGAATGCCTGTTCTCACTAAGGTCCATGGGCACAAACCCAAGGGTGGAGCCCTCACCAGGGACCCCATCCTTCTCTACCCAGCACTCCCCTGCCCCACTTCTGTATCAACATGAAAGCTGACATTTGCTCCTGTGCCCCACCTCTGGGCCTGGTTTGGTGACTTTTGCACCAGAGCTGCTAGGGAGGCCCCACCCCACATGTTGTTGACTGAACAGCCCTTCCCCAGGGGAACCAACCTCCTCCTGTCCCCAAACCCATGGAGGAGTGGTGGGTTCCTGGGCCTCTTGTAACCCGACTGAATATTTTCCAGGTTACCTAACCAAACTCCTGCAAAACCACACCACCTATGCCTGTGATGGGGACTATTTGAATCTACAGTGCCCTCGGCATTCTACGATAAGTGTCCAATCGGCATTTTATGGGCAAGATTACCAAATGTGTAGTTCCCAGAAGCCCGCCTCCCAGAGGGAAGACAGCTTAACCTGTGTGGCACCCACCACCTTCCAGGTATTGCTTTTTGTAGACATGTTAAGATGATACAGTTTCAACACACACTCTTTCTCTCTCTCTCTGGGTGTAAATATATTTGTGATTATATAGTTCAATCCAAGCACAACTGATCCATGAAAAATCCCAATTTATACAGATCACCAGTTTTGTAGGTGAGCCGTTATTTGCTTCTCAAAGGATTTGTTACCCAACAAAACTAAATAGAATTCCTACCTATTGTAGAGCCCCCCTTTGTGCACTTCAGTATGAATTTATTTGTAGGTTTACTCCTTACTTCAGTATAGCAAAGTACAACCAGGATGGATTCCAACCTCCAGGCCTACATCTCCCATAAATACTCCTGTAGAAAGGGAAGGTGGGTTCTTTAATAGAAACCACAAGTATCTCTTTGAGGCAGACATCTGAAGTCATGACCAACTTCTTAGAAAATGTACTCAAAGGGCCGGGCGCGGTGGCTTATGCCTATAATCCCAGCACCTTGGGAGGTGAGGTGGGCGGATCACCAGGAGTTCAAGACCAGCCTGGCCAATATGGCGAAACCCCATCTCTACTAATAATACAAAAATCAGCTGAGCATGATGGCACGCACCTGTAGCCCCAGCTACTTGGGAGGCTGAGGCAGAAGAATCGCTTGAACCCAGGAGGCGGAGGTTACAGTGAGCTGAGATCGTGCCACTGCATTCTAGCCTGGGCAACAGAGTGGGACTCCATCTCAAAAAAAAAAAAAAAAAAGAAAAGAAAAGAAAAAAGAAAATGTACTCAAGGAAGGAAATATCAGTAACCGCCTTGTGTTTTTTAATGGTTTGCTTCTCCAGTTATAGATAATCATGTCATTCTTGCTTGGAGCTATTTTAGGCAGCCTTTACTGACTCCTTCCTTCTACCAGATAGTACCAGGAATTGGGAGAGATGTGGCTTAAGTCATTCTTTTTGTGGTTGGCATATTTAGGGAAATATTTGGTATAGGATATGGTCAAACTAATATTTCAGTGATGGTTTTAGACTGTGCATGGCTTTCAATCATCTAAGCAGCTTCTACTTTACCATCTCTGGCCCCTAACATATACAACTAGTTGACCAGGATTACTGAGTCACTCGGCCTTGGATTTTTTTTTTAATGCCTCCAAGTTCCATATGAATACATTTAAAGCAAGGAGTTTAAAGCAGCTGGCAAGTTGGAAGTCTGTTTGATTTTGTCAACCATAGGAAATATGGATAAAGATAAATTTGCTAGGAGAACTAAGGAGAAATAGGAGTAGTTTTAATGCTGTGTAGTTCTCCTTAAGGCCCAAATAGGAGATGCAAAACTAATGTGATGATGTAAGAAGTTTTCTATTTCTCACACCATCCCTTGCTTCCACTCCAAGCATAGTAGTATCCGGGTATTCAGGTGATTGGTGAAACACACCAGTTGAGTGGCCAAAATGAATGTGTTTGAATGACTGCCCGTGACATGGTTTCTATACCTTGAGGAGAAACAATGTTTCTTCAGGAGACAAAAAGTTGCTTTCCCTGTGTGCTCCACTGTCTTAGTCCTTTTTGTGCTGCTATAACAGCGTACCTGAGCCTGGGTAATTTGTAAGGAACTGACATTGATTTCTCACTGTTCTGAAGGTCAGGAAGTAGAAGAGCAAGGTGCCACAGGTTTGGTGTCTCTAATTCCAGGATGGCTCCTTGAACACTACATCCTCTAGGGAGTTGGGGAACGCTGGTACTCACGTGGCAGAAGAATGGAAGGGGCAAGAGGCGGGGGGGCCAAACTTGCCATTTATAATAAGCCTAGTGCCTAGTGCCACTCTAACAACCTACTCCTGAAAAAACAACAACAACAACAAAAAACAGTATTAATCCATTCATGAGGATGGAGGCCTGATGGTCTAATCACCCCTTAAAGACTCCACCTGTTAATACTGTTACAGTGGCAATTACATTTCGATGTGAGTTTTGGGGGGGATAAACGTTCCAGCCATAGCACCCACCCTACCCCTAATTCTCTCCGTTGGGCGCCACCCCAGGAGCTACACCTCTCTTGACCCACCCCCATTTCTCAGTCACCTGCCCTGGCCATCCATCCTTGGATCCCAGGCTACCTGCTGCCCTCCTGGGTGCATGAAATTGGCCAGTACCAACATTTTTTCTAAAGCGGCTACTTTGTAAAAGTATGAACTCCTGGCACACACTAGAGCATGGGCACCACCCCCACCATTCCACGGGTACCTGCCTCTGCCAGATACCCCTGAGGGAAGAGGATGTTCTATAACCAGGCCGACAGGTTAGCATCTGTGAACACAGTTCTGATGTTGTTGGGAGGGTTTGTTTGCCAGAAACATCCCCATGCACTACTCTTTCAACCAGAGGTCAAGAAGTCCTTTACTTTTGTGTCTTTTTTGTTTATTTGAGACAGAGTTTCGCTCTTATTGCCCAGGCTGGAATGCAATGGGGCAATCTTGGCTCACCGCAACCTCCACCTCCCAGGTTCAAGCAATTCTCCTGCCTCAGCCTCCTGAGTAGCTACGATCACAGGCGCCCACCACCACGCCCAGCTAATTTTTTAATTTTTTTGTAGAGAAAGGGTTTCACTATGTTAGTCAGGCTGGTCTTAACTCCTGACCTCAGGTGATCTGCCTGCCTCGGCCTCCCAAAATGCTGGGATTACAGGCATGAGCCACTGCGCCCAGCCTTCTTTTGTGTCTTTTAAGCTGCACTCGGAGCCCAGGCAAGGTGCTTCCTCAGAGGGAGGTTGCTTAATGTGGGGAGACGTCTACACGGGAGACCACAGCTGATCCATCCCTTCACTGTCAACGGGAAGTCCCCCTTTCTGCATTTTCTAGCTCATGACATAGTTTGGAAACAGCCCTGCCCTGGGGTCTGCTCTGCGGTTGAAACTGCGGAGCCCTCCAGTGACATCTGTGGGCTGAGTCGTTTCACAATGACGTTTGGCCATGCCACATGCAGTCATCTGAAAGCTGCACCCTCTGGGGTCTGAGGGGTTTCTGGGGTGTTTTTTTCTGATTGAGACACATCTGCTGGGCCCCTGAGAGAACGGGGTATAGCTGGCAGGGCCAGCATTCTTCGCAGAGATACTCTATGAGCTACCATGAGAACATGGTGACTCAGAGAGGCTCATGTGTTTGCACTAAATTCAGACCTAAAGTAATAAGCAGATTCTTGGGAATTTTTTTTTTTTTTTTTTAACTGTGCTCGGTGTCCTTTTTGTTTTTGTTTTAACCAGACCCAAGTTCAGGACCTCTGTGTTTATCACAGGCAGGACTTGTTCCATTTGGGAATGAGGACCTAGAGAACAGCAGCAAAATGCTGAGCCTTATCAGGACCTGGAGGAGGGCGTTCTGTGAGCTTCCACAGAACAGATGTCTTAAACACGAAGGCGCTGCCTGGAAAAAATCAGGAGACAGAGAGAGACTGAGATTTGAAGGAAAGCCTTTACTCCCAATGCTCAACAGAAAGTCTGAGTATTCCACTAAGAAAACTGCTCCCCGAGGGAGAAGTGGGTCCCATCCTCTTGAATTTGATGAGGGTGGGAATCAGCTTTGTAATTTTTGTTTTTTGGCCTGGGGACAGTTCGTAAGCTGGAAAGGGTTTGGGTCCTCAAGGGCTCCCCAGTGCACAGCTCTCCTGTGGCCTGTGTAGGGCCGTTTAAGGATGAAGGGCCAGGACTGTGATTGCTGATGGTCACAGCTCTTTCAGCTTAAAGCTAGGGGACCCTGCTCGAAGGGGACCTTTAAGTCCCCTGCACCCCAATACCGGAAAGTACTCTGACCTCGCTTGCACCTCCTAGAGCCTCAGTAGTCAGTGCCTTTGCTGAAAGTATCAGCAGCCGCACCCGTGGTGGTGAATCAGAGGTTAGTTTTCCCAGGAGCCTGGCACTATTGGATCAGGTTTCTTTTCAGGAGAAAGAGCAGGGAGACAGGGAGCCAATCCACTCACCCACGTGTATGCTCTTCGGCCTTAGACACAGCTTGGCCAGGTGGGGAGGCGTCCTTCCCTTTGCAGAGCCCAGAGCAGCCCAGGTTCGGGTCTGGCAGTCACCGTGAGCAGTTTTCAAGCCTGTCCCTTTTCTACCCTCTCCTTCTAGAAGGTGCTGGACGAATGCCAGAACCAGCGGGCCTGCCACCTCCTGGTCAATAGCCGTGTTTTTGGACCTGACCTTTGTCCAGGAAGCAGTAAATACCTCCTGGTCTCCTTTAAATGCCAACCTAGTAAGTAACTTCGGAGGGGGACAGTGTGTTTGGGGTGTGGTTCTCGCTTCCTTCACACTCCTGGTCAAAATTCTCTGCCCGTTGGCATTTGTCCAACTTTGAAACTCATTCATAGAAACATTGGGCTCCATCCTACCCAGTTTTTTAGAGAGAGAGAAAGACAGAGAGAGAGAGCGAAAGAGAGGGATTTTGTGTGCGTGAATCTGCACATGCCTTCATTTTCTTACAAATGCCTGAATTTTAAGAATCCAATCTGTAAAACTCAGTTGTACTGAGGCTGCAGCTCCCAGGGGTGGTGAGAGACTGCTGTTGCTGTTCCTCAAAGTGAGGAGCTGGTTCTGCTTTTCAGAGGTGTCTTGTGCTGAGATTGAGGGGCTCCCTGTTTTTCCTGGAGGCTCAGTGGCCCACTTGCCACCTGCACCCACTGCTTCAGAGCTTTGATCTGGCTCCTCCCGCCCTCACCCACGGCAGGGGCTCCTTGTTCCCCAGGAGAGTGACAGGGAGCATGGCTGGAGCACTCTCTTTTATTCTGGTTCTTGTTCTTTTCTCCGTTGACTTTTGCCATTTCTAACACGCATCAGCTTTGTGATGGCCAAAAATAATCCCTCTTCCATGGGTGGGTCACACTTCCAGGCGCCAAGAACCTGCCTGAGATAAATCATAGGTCACTGTGGCATTAGAGGTTCCTGCACACCTTGTTGCAAAGAAACGATAGCAGTATGTTTAACCAAACAATGAGAAGTTAAGCTTTTTTTTTTTTTTTTTTGAGACAGAGTTTCACTCTTGTTGCCCAGGCTGGAGTGCAGTGGGCAATCTCGGCTCACCACAACCTTCGCCTCCCAGGTTCAAGCAATTCTCCTGCCTCAGCTTCCCGAGTAGCCGGGACTACAAGCATGTGCCACCGTGCCTGGCTAATTTTGTATTTTTAGTAGAGAGAGGGTTTCGCCATGCTGGTCAGGCTGGTCTTGAACTCCTGACCTCAGGTGATCCACCCGTCTTGGCCTCCCAAAGTGCTGGGATCACAGCATGAGCCACTGCGCCTGGTCAAGTTAAGCATTTTTAAGCCTCCTCCCTGCCACCCAACACAACTGTTTTCACTTTTTGCATTTTGTTGTCTGTTAGCTCCCATCCTGGAGCCCAGAGTTCCCCGATATCCTGGTGGCCTAGGTGCCAGACTTATGTGGGGAGAGGTCAGGCCACACTCGTACTGTAGTCTCAGGTACACAACTGGGAACAAACCCCCCGAACCCTTCAGCAGATATGCAGGCTTCTATCAAACCCCTTCCCTGCCAGGGCCCACATACGTCGAAACTGCCCTGTGCTTTTCTAACACAGCACACGCAAAGGCACTCATGCTCTCACAGCATATAATAGGTACTCATCACACACGCCTCTCATAATAGACATCATCACCCACAGGCACACACTAGCACAACCTTATACCCCATTATACACACTCAAATGCACACACTCACACTCACTCACACTATCATACATGCTCACACACGCTTACATGTACAGACAATCGCAAATACCTACAAGCAGGCCCAGCCATTCAGAACCGCCGGAACTCCCTTCGTGACCCCTCTCTACCCTCCCTCCAGCACCAGACATTGGGATCACCTCCTGCCTCAGTCAACAGACTCAGGAAATCACACCAAGATCTCAGTGTTCTTCCTCACTTCCCTCCCACCGCTGAACCTCACAGATGACTGTGTCATGGCCTTGAAGACACCCTTGACTGCCATTAGCTTCGCCTTCTTTTTTTTTCTGTTCTCGACTTCCCTCCTTCCATGGTGTAAAAGATTGCCCTTTAAAAAGTGGCTCTTGGCTGGGAGCGGTGGCTCACGCCTGTAATCCCACCACTTTGGGAGGCCACGGCAGGCAGATCACCTGAGGTCGGGTGCTTGAGACTAGCCTGACCAACATGGAGAAACCCCGTCTCTACTAAAAATATGAAATTAGCTGGGCATAGTGGCGGACGCCTGTAATCCCAGCTACTCGGGAGGCTGAGGCAGAAGAATCGCTTGAACCCGGGAGGCAGAGGTTGCAGTGAGCTGAGATGGCACCATTGTACTCCCGCCTGGGCGACAGAGCAAGACTCCGTCTTGGGGAAAAAAAAAAAAAGCTCTTGTTCAAGATGTTAACAGTTGGAGAACTGAGGTGGTGGGAATATGGCTGTTGGTTGTGATATTCTTTCACATTTTCTATATGTTTGAAATGTTTCATAAGTTGAGAAAAGCCAGCCTCTAAGAGAAGTCAAATGACCTTTGTAAAATTGCCCGAGCCTCAGATAAGTCAGTGCAGAGCCCCAGCCCCGCGACTGTGGTGTGAGGCTTCCTCTGGTTTACTCATATCATTTCAGCAAACACTTATGAAGCCCCCACTGTGCACAGGAGTGGAGGATGAAGAGAACCCACATCCTGCAGACATTCTCTGAATGGCGGTTCTATCGTGGGTGGTGTCCACACCCCCTCCAGGGTATTTCTCAACCTTCCTTCACCCAGCAACCATTCCTAAGATCTTCACACAGCTGGTTCCTTCTCCTTGTGTAATCTCCACCCCAAACAGCACCTTTCAAGAGAGACCTTCTCTGTCCAAAAAACAGCAACAACAACCAAAAAAAAAAACCCCTCTACTATCACAGCATCCTATGTTATTTTCTTCACAGCAGCATCATCATTTGGATTTACCTTATTTGTGGCCTGTGTATGATTTGCACACACACTGCATCAGATTGTGAGCATCATGAAAGCAGGAACTCTGTGTGGTTCAGCATTGTCACCCCAGAGCAGTAGGTGCTTAATATGTATTCACAGAGCAAATGTTCACCCAGCAGGGGCCAGGTCCTGTGCTCAGCACTGGGGAGACACAGGTGAGCACATCCTTGGTAACCAGATTGTCCAGTCCTGTGGGGCCTGATATTCACTGTGAGTTTCACACAAACGTGCAAGATTCCAGGTAGGGTCAGGGCTTCATGGAGAGGCACTTGGTACTATGCAAGCAGCTTGCAGAAGAATTTTTTTTTTTTTCTTGAGATAGGGTCTCACTCCATCACCCAGGCTGGAGTATAGTGGCTTGATCTTGGCTCACTGCAACCTCTGCCTCACAGGTTCAAGCAATTCTCCTGCCTCAGCCTCCTGAGTAACTGGGATTACAGGCATGCACCACCACACCTGGCTAATTTTTGTATTTTTAGTAGAGACCTGGTTTCTCCATGTTGGCCAGGCTGGTCTTGAACTCCTGACCTCAAGTGATCTGTCCCCCTTGGCCTCCCAAAGTGCTAGGATCACAGGCGTGAACCACCGTGCCCAGCCTCATAGGAGGAATTGACCTCAACTGGGGGTTCAGTGGAGTCTTTTTGGACCAAGTGGTGACGGAGCTGAGAACTGCAGGGATGCAGGGCACAGAAAGAGTGCTCCATACAGAAGCCTGTGGCTGGGGGTTGCAGGTGCATTGGCGCAGCCAGTCACGGGGTAGGAGCACAGAAGCAAGATAGCAGGAGAGAGCACCAGCTGGGGAGCTGGAGTAGGGATCCTGAGCCCTCAGAGCCAAGGAAGGAGTTGGGGCTCCATCTGTAGGGCAGCATTTAAGCAGGGAGTCATAAGGCCCCACTGGCTGCCCCATAGAGAACAGAAGAGAGGCAGAGCCCCTGTGTAACCTGGACACCGGCAACCTGAGCACTGCCATTTAGGAGGTGGAAGTGAGATTGTCTGCACACCTTCCTGCCTCTTTTTCTGCATCTCTCACACCTCCTGAGGCTCTTCTCCTCACTTCCCAGTTCTAGTCTGGGCAGGACACTGTGAATGTCCAAAGGCTGCACGACTGTACCCTGTGGTGTGTGGAGCCAGTGCTTATCATGTGAGCCAGTTATGCCTGTGTTCTGTGGACTTGCTACGGTGGGAGTATTTACACCAGGGAAATTGGCAAATGCCACTGATTGGGTTTATTTGTCTGTCTTTACGGAAAGCTATTTTACCAGCAAGCCTCACTGGAAACTTCTTTTCCTTAATGTGTATTATGCTTCCTTCCTCAAAACCTCACCTCCCAAATTGCAGCCTTTCAGGAAATGTAGGTTTCAGCGAGGCTTGGATTTAGGTAGTTCTGGGTTCATATTCCTTTCTGCTGTGTATCTGCTGTGTGTTGGGCAGTGTAGGGACACTTTCTAGGACTCCGTTGTAACATGGGATTATGTCTCTTCTGCAGAGGGCTGTTATAAGACTGTGAAAACACAGTGTTGTATATAACATGCTTAGCACAGGACCATGGAGTTGAGCTCAGCAGTTGGTAGCTATTATTTCAATAAAGCTGATTCAAGTCACTCTGCTAAAGACATGAATGACTAAATGATACAGTCATGCCTGTCATTCTGGCATTTTGGGAAGCCAAGGCAGGAGTATTGTTTGAGGCCAGTAGTCAGAGACTAGCCTGGGTAACATAGTGAGACCCCTATCTCTCTTTAAAAAAAAAAAGAAAAGAAAAGAAAAGAAAATTAGCAGGGCATACTGGCAGACACCTGCAGTCCTAGCTATTTGGGAGGCTGCAGCGAAAGGATTGCTTGAGCCCAGGAATCTGAGGTTACAATGAACTATGATCTCACCACTGCACTCCAATCTAGATGACAGGGTGAGATCTATTTACTAAAGAAAGAAAGAATAACAATAAATAAAAGTGACTGTCTGTCTACATTTCAACATCACTATGCACCGGCAATTGTATACAATGTCAGTAATAAAATACTCTCACCATGGCAGATCCTTCCTCTGCCCACCTTTGAAAGGTGGCTGGTGATGTGTTGGGAACAGGTCCCCCAAAATCTGGCCATGAACTGGCCCCCAAACAGGCCATAAACAAAATCTCTGCAGCACAAAATCTCTGCATCACAAACATGTGACATGTTTGTGATGGCCATGACGCCCATGATGGAAGGTTGTGGGTTTACCGGAATGAGGGCAAGGAACACCTGGCCCACCCAGGGCGAAAAACCGCTTAAAGGAGTTCTTAACCACAAACAATAGCATGAGCGATCTGTGCCTTAAGGACTTGCTCCTGCGGCAGATATCTAGCCAGAGCCCATCCCTCTATTTCGGCCCATCCCTTTATTTCTCATAAGGAACACTTTTAGTTAATCTATAATCTATAGAAACAGTGCTTGTCACTGGCTTGCTGTCAGTAAATATGTGGGTAAATCTCTGTTCCAGGCTCTCAGCTCTGGAGGCTGTGAGACCCCTGATTTCCCACTCCACACCTCTATATTTCTGTGTGTGTCTCTAATTCCTCCAGCACCACTGGGTTAGGGTCTTTCCAACTGAGCTGGTCTCGGCAGTGATGTGCTTTTGTGACTGTTGTATCGAAGAGAAGCAGAATGACCCACATAGCCCACTCATTAGTAGGTTGGTGCAAAAATAATCATGGTTTTTGCCTATTGCTTTTAAGGGCAAAAATCACAGTCACTTTTGCACCAATTTAATAAAATGAGGAAGGGGAATTTCGTCGCTGTTGTCATTTAAGCAGAGTCGTGGTTCTACCTTCCCAGGCCCCTGCCATCCTCCCCATCTAAACTCCCAGGAGAGTTGGCAACCCACTTCTGGAAGGCTGCCCACACCTTCTCTAATCTGAGACCAGTTGAGAACTCTAACCCAGCTCTAAAACAAATTCTAGTCTTCTAAGAAAAGTAGCAATGATATTAGTAGTTTCTTAATTTTTTATAATCCAGAAATGTCACTCTTATGTGACAGTGAATTAGCACATTCCCAAGGAACCAAGTGACTCAATGTAACACAGCAGTCACCCCAAGGATGTAATATGACACGCACAGGCCCCTCCGTTCCAGGAGATGATTTGCCCATAATCTGGGGACGAAATCGCTGGAGGCCTGGCATGTGGGTGTTGCGTTACTCTGGGAGGGTTTTGTTGGCATCGAGGCTACCTTTAATGAATGGGCTTTAATAAATCAAAGAGATGTGGCTAATAAATGCGTTTCATGACATGCCTTAAACAAAACAAAACAAAAAAACCTCTTCTAACTTTTAAAAATTTTGATTTAACAAAAAAGAAAAAGAAAAAGAAAAAAGATTTCCATTTAAAAAGTTTCCAATTTGTGGAGATAAGGCTTGTTTTTGTCCTGCCTTCTCCCATCCTCTTTCTGTGCCAGCTCTGCCACCGGAAGGCATTCTTAACATTTTTCTGAGTTCTTATGGTTGGAAGGGGGCTTTGGCTCTTTTGGTGTTTCTATCCAAGCCCTCTTTTCTGCATCAAAGGCCATCGTTCACTCTGGGTCTTTGAAGTCAGGCAAAATGTTGTTGTTGGTGGGATTTAGCATCTACTCATAAACTGCATACAAATGCCAGTGCGGATATGACTCACCAAAAAGAATCAAACCTTCTGACGTTGGGGTCAGACTTAGCAGTCTTTTCTTTAGAGAATGAAAACAAAACTTGCCTTGGCTCTAAGTTTAAGCTGTTGAATTAAGATTCCAGTGAGTGGGTAAAGGGCCTTCGAGACATTTGCTTAGTCACCATTTTCATTTTTCTTCCTCGTGGAGGTTCTTCCTGCTTATTAAACTACCAGGGCAGGATGGGGATTTTGTGAGCATCTGTAGGCTGGCTTCTGCTCCAAGCCTTTCATTCATCTTGAATGTTCGCATCCTCATGGATGAAAGGATAGCAACAAAGTTTGCCAGCAGCAGAGCTGGTGGTCCTCTTGAGAGTCTGTAAAGTTTTCCTTCTTGTGGTCCAAAATTTGGCCTCGCTGTTGCTTCTCTGCTTTTGGTAGAAAGTCATGGAAATTTACAACGTACAGGAAGATGCTGTTTAGTCCAGGCACGGTGGCTCACGCCTGTAATCCCAGCATTTCGGGAGGTCTAGGTGGGTGGATCATTTGAGGTCAGGAGTTCAAGACCAGCCTAGCCAACATGGTGAAACTCTGTCTCTACTGAAAATACAAAAATTAGCCAGGCCTGGTGGCACATGCCTGTAATCCCAGCTCCTCGGGAGGCTGAGTCAGGAGAATGGCTTGAACCTGCGAGGTGGAAGTTGCAGTGAGCCGAGATTGCATCCCCTGCACTCCAGCCTGGGTGACAGAGTGAGACCCTGTCAGAAAAAGAAAGAAAGAAGGGGGTGGGGGTGGGGAGAGAGAGAGAGAGAGAGAGAGGAGAGAGAGAGAGAGGAAAGAGAGAGAGAGGAAGGAAGGAAGGAAGGAAGGAAGGAAGGAAGGAAGGAAGGAAGGGGCATTTATATTTGAAAAGTATTTTCTTTCATTTTTTAAGTTTGGAGCTTAGCATCATTGATGCCAGGATACGAAGATCCAGCCAGCTGCTGTGGCCCTAATGTGTACAGCTCATGCCTTTCTGTAGGGATTAAGGTGGGCGTTTTCAAATTGTGATTGCAGCTCATGGTAGGAAAAGATTTTCACATTTTGGCCCAGTGGAACACATACTCATATACACACAACTGAAAAATAAATGTTTAAATTACAAAACAGTGTTTATACTTTCTTCATGTGATGCCCTTCGTTGTTTTCTAAACTACTGTATTCTTTATTTTAAAAAATTGCTGGTTACAATGCACTAATGATTTCAAGACTCATGAATGAACCTCAAATCACAATTTGGAAAACTTGGGCTTGAGGTGTCTGTGGGAGCTGGAATCCGCCTGCACTTCCAATCCAGGAAAGAAAAGTGGAAGGAGAACATGAGCATGTGCGAGGAGTGAGAGGCTGGGGTGGAAGAGGTTCCCTCTGGACAGTCTTCCCGCCCACTCCGGGCCAGCCCATTACAGCCCTAGCAGTTCTTGCCATTTAACTTGTTTGCAGTTAACGCCAATGCTTGTTTGGCTAAAAACTGCGCCTGTCTGCTGTGTGGTTGCCATTTCAAAGTAGAAAACTCCAGAAAAAGGGTGATAGAGTAGAGCTAGCATTTTTTAAAGAATTTTCTTTACAGAATGTTGGCAAGGATAAGAACCACATATGCAAATAAATGACCGTGGTCCCCTTTATATTTTGCTTTGCTTTGATTTTGCGAAGTTTAAGATAAGTGACAATCTAGGAGAGATTTTCTAACACCTAAGAGACAAAAGTTAGCATCCGGAATACATGAATCACTCCTGCAAATTTTAAAAATCCATCACACACTATGCAAAGGATTTGAAGAGGTTGTTCACAGAAGGACTGCTTTGAATATCAATTTATTAATACATTTAAAGCTGTTAGAACAGGGCCTAGTTGGGAGGAAGTCTTCAGCAAGTATTAGCTATTATTATTATTTATTATTATTTTTGAGATGAAGGCTTGCTCTGTTCCTCAGGCTGCAGTGCAGTGGCACAATCTCAGCTCACTGCAACCTTCCCCTCCTGGGTTCGTGATTCTCCTGCCTCAGCCTCCTGAGTAGCTGGGATTACAGGCACCCAACATCACGCCTGGCTAATATTCGTAGTTTTAGTAGAGACGGGGTTTCGCTATGTTGGCCAGGCTGGTCTCGAACTCCTGACCTCAGGTGATCCACCCACCTCAGCCTCTCAAGGTGCTGGGATTACAGGTGTGAGCCACCGCACCCAGCTGTGTTATCTATTATTATTTAAAGATATCTTTATTGAGATATCATTTACATAGCATAAAATTCACATTTTTCAAGTGTACAATCCAGTGATTTTCAGTGAATTTACTGAGTTGTGCAACCGTGACCACAGTCCAGCATGGGACATTCCCACCATCTCAGAAGGCTTCCCTGTGTCCATTTTCTGTCACTCTGTGACCTCACTTTCAGCCTCAGGTGCCCACTTATCTACATTCTGCCCCTAAAGGTTTGCCTCTTCTGAATTCTTCATATAAAAGGAATCACACCGTGTGCGGTCTTTTGTGTCTGGAGTGTTAGCTCTTACTGCTTTAAAAAAATCAAATCATTATTAAACATTTTCACTAATTAAATGGTTTTGGAGTACATTCTTTAAAAAAAAAACAATACGTTTTCTTCAACAGTGCATGCATAATGCCAACTTTGTATGACATTGCAAAGAAAGATTTTACTATGATAAGCAGATTAAACAAACAAACTTTTCCCTGAATTCTTTGAGAACAACGTACAACCTGGTCCAGATCATCCTAACCTAGAATGCGCCATCAGCTTGATAGTCAGTTATTCCTGGATTTACCAGATTTGGGGCAGAGTTTCCACGCTTCTCTAAAGAGGGATTCTTAACTGACACTGTGCCTTGTTTTTGCCCCTTTCCTAGTAAAGGAAATGATTTGATTTGGTATCATATCATCTTTCTTGCTTTTTTAAAATTAGAAACGAGGCCTTGCTATGTTTCCCAGGCTGGCCTCCGACTTCCGGGCTTAAGGGATCCTCCTGCCTCAGCCTCCCTCCCAAGATGCTGGGATTACAGGTGTGAGCCACTGTGCCCGGTCTCTTTTCTTGTCTTTTAAACAAATAAATGTAAGCCAGGCATGGTGTGCACTCATATTCCCAGGTACTTGAGAAGCTGAGGGGAGAGGATCCTTTGAGCCTAGGTTTGAGCCCAAGAGTTCAAGGCTGCAGTGAGCTATGATTGCACCACTGCACTCTAGCCTGGGTAACAGAGTGAAACCCTGTCTCTAAAAAACTAAACTAAACTAATAAATAATTCGTACACACATGGGGATGCCAGTGGAGGGGCTGGAGGTGAGGTTTAACTGGGCTGTCTCCAGAGAGAGAAAGAAGCTTAATGCTTCTTTCAAGTAACTTCTGGTCTGTCTTTACCTATGTGGATCCCAAGCCAACATTTGAGAAAAGGCTCCCTTCAGTGAAGGAACGTGTGACCTTAAGTGGTGAGCGAGAGAAACTTCCTTTCTAGCCAGGCCCTGCCTGGGACCTAACTCCATGCGTCTGCCTCCTTAACTCTGGCACCTCTCCTCCATTTGCCCCTTAGTATAATTCCCAGGGTCTTTGCGCTTGCCAACAGGTTACTTCCCACCCACTTCCTGCAGAGGGCTTTGTTTTCTAGGGTCAGAGACAGCATGAGCCCAGAGGGCCATCCCCACCGCCCCCTTCTCAGGGTGCAGCCCCGGGGAAATGAGCAGGGGGACTTGGACAGAGCTCACCGATTCCTTCTGGGGGAAGCTGATGGTGCCTTCAATTTTTGTTTCTGCTTCAGATGAATTAAAAAACAAAACCGTGTGTGAAGACCAGGAGCTGAAACTGCACTGCCATGAATCCAAGTTCCTCAACATCTACTCTGCGACCTACGGCAGGAGGACCCAGGAAAGGGACATCTGCTCCTCTGAGGCAGAGCGGCTCCCCCCTTTCGGTATGTGCTTTTGTATGTGTATTAGTCAGGGATCTCTAGAGGGACAGAACTAATAGGATATATATATATATATCTCCTATATGATCGTGGAAGTTAATACTTAACACGATCACGATCTTGTGATCGTGTAATTAATACTTAATAAACTCCCATATATAAGTGTGTGTGTGTGTGTGTATGTATATATATATGCTTGTAAACAGTAATCTGCCAAAAATAAATAAGTAAAAGAACAAGAACTGGCCGGGCGCGGTGGCTCACGCCTATAATCCCAGCACTTTGGGAGGCTGAGGCGGGCGGATCACAAGGTCAGGAGTTCGAGACCAGCCTGGCCAATATGGTGAAATCCCGTCTCTACTAAAACTACAAAAATTAGCCAGGCATGGTGGGGTACACCTGTAATCCCAGCTACTCAGGAGGCTGAGGCAGGAGAATTGCTTGAACCTGGGAGGTGGAGGTTGCAGTGAGCCAAGATCGTGCCATTACACTCTCACCTGGGCAACAAGAGCAAGACTCTGTCTCAAAAAAAAAAAAAAAAAAAAAGAACTGAAGACATAAACACTAAGAATAGTACCCAACTCCCCTTTATATATATGTAAATAAAGGGGAGTTTATTACTATTAATTTACACGGTCACAGGTCCCACAATAGGCTGACTGCAGGCTGAGGAGTAGGGAGAGCCAGTTTGAGCCTCAAAACTGAAGAACTTGGAGTCCGATGTTCGAGGGCAGGAAGCATCCAGCACGGGAGAAAGATGTAGACCTGGAGGCTAAGGCAGTCTCCCCTGTTCACGTTTTTCTGCCTGCTTTCTATTTGCTGGCCTCTGATTCGATGGTGCCCACCAGATTAAGGGTGGGTCTGCCTTTCCCAGCCCACTGACTCAAACATTAATCTCTTTTGGCAACACCCTCACAGACACACCCAGGAAATACTTTGTATCCTCCAATCAAGTTGACACTCAGTATTAACCATCACAGTAGGGTTATACTTAGGGTGCAGTCTGAGCGGATTAAGGCCCTGGCTCCCCAAGGAAGGAAGCCATGCCAGTGGGCAGTGCCCTTAACTCGATCTGGGCCTGAGTGTTCCTGTCCTGACAGGCTCAGCAGTCAAAGGGGACAGAGAGGCATGTGTGAGGGTGGGTCCCCATTGTCCATTAATGACACTACCCACTGTCCTGGTCCAGTAAGTTGACTTGTGAGCTCTTGAACCCCATCTTCCCTATCTGATAACACCTGCATGTGTTCAGTTTTCTCTGTTAAATGTCTCCACCGCCTCCTTCTTTCTCCCTGCTACTGCCTTAGGGAAAGGGACCATTGCCGAGCCACTATAGCCATCTCCCTACTCCCAGGCTTGCCTTTCTCCCCACAGTGGCCTCAGGTCGGTCCTTCCTTCCTTCCTTCCTTCCTTCCTTCCTTCCTTCCTTCCTTCCTCCCTCCCTCCCTCCCTTCCTTTTTTCTTTGAAATGGAGTCTCCCTCTGTTGCCCAGGCTGGAGTGCAATGGTGCAATCTCGGCTCACTGCAACCTCCGTCTCTTGGGTTCAAGTGATTCTCCTGCCTCAGCCTCAGGAATAGCTGGGATTACAGGCGTCTGCCACCATACCTGGCTAATTTTTGTATTTTTAGTAGAGACAGGGTTGCACCGTGTTGGCCAGGCTGGTCTTGAACTCCTGACCTCAGGTAATCCGCTTGCCTTGGCCTCTCAAAGTGCTAGGATTACAGGCATGAGCCACTGCGCCGGGCCCAGGTATCTTTCTTAAAGGCAAATCTGTCACTACCCTTCCTAACACCCTGCAGGGGCTCCCTGTATTATATGGTTCCTTAGCTGGATGAGGGACCCTTGGTGTTTTAACTCCTTCTTGCAAAAAGAGGCTTCATCAGTTTTTTTTTCTTTAATTCTTAACCTTTATAATATTCAAGAATGCCTTTCCAGAACAGGGATTGTGCAAGGCATTGTGGATCTATGTCTTCTTTACGGGCTCTGTGTTCCCCTACGCCCACTCCACTTTTTTTTTTTTTTTTTTTTTTGAGACGGAGTCTCTATCACCTGAACAGGAGTGCAGTACATGATCTCGTCTCACTGCAACCTCTGCGTCCTGGGTTCAGGCGATTATCCTGCCTCAGCCTCCTGAGTAGCTGGGATTACAGGTACCTACCACCATGCCCGGATAATGTTTTGCATTTTTAGTAGAGACGGGGTTTCATCATGTTGGCCAGGCTGGTCTCGAACTCCTGACTTCAGGTAACCTGCCCGCCTTGGCCTCCCAAAGTACTGGGATTACAGGCACGAGCCACCGTGCCCAGCCTGTACCTCTCTCTTTAATAGGAAAATAAAGGCAGGGGGAAGAGGAGTATATGCATTGAAAAATGAAATCTTCCACATATTCATAATAAAAATCCTCAAGTGGTCAAGATAATATTAGAGTTTATGTGGAATTGCTTAATCTTCATTGGAACCAGGCTGAGAGAGCTACAGTTCATGGTTTCCTCTCTATTTCTATTCCTGCCTTAGATGATCTCAAGACACATGACATAATCATGATCTTTCCCCTGATACCTCCCAAATTTCCACCTCCATCCTTTACGTCTCCCCCTAATTCCCAACTATACACTTAATTGTCTACTTATCATATCTGTTTAGATGTCTCATAGGAATAAAAACTAATCTTAATTTTTCCCTTGGCTTTGTAAATCTGTGAATTTCCTCATCTCTCTGAGATATTATTTTCTTATTTACAAATTGGGGAGGGGACTACCTACTTCAAAGAGTTGATATTGCTGTGAAATGAGGTCACAATATAAAACATCAAGTACTATGTAGGCATTGATACCTAACAGATAGATACTCAGTGACCCTTAATTTCTTTTCTTCCTTCTTATTCTGTCCCATGGCTTTCATTCATTGCCAGGTCATTCTGTATCCCTATCCCTATCTTATGGAGCTGTCTTATTTCCTGGTTCCCTCTTCCTTCATCCCTCACTGACAACCATGTCAGTGCCCCAACAGTAATAATACCACCTGTCTTCCTCCCACTTCCTCACCCATGAAAACCCACCAGCAGCTGTGCGCAAAGCAAACAAAAAAAGTAGATAGATAGCAATTGTTTTTTAAAGCATTTTTTTGGTTATGTTTATCTTTGCTTTTGTATTCTTTTGACTAAAAATACATTTTGCTGTATCTATACCACTGATGGTTATAACTATACTTGAAATTTCAGCACTTTCCAGTTACAGCTGAACAAAACTGCAGAATGCTAGTTTCTACTTGAATGATGAATATGTTAATTACTAAATAACATATCTGGCATATTCTAATACATTACTTGGCTAATCTGTGACTGGGCTTTTCTACCTTAGTCTGGGAAATTGAGAATTGGCTATTCTTAAATAAATGTCAATACTATATTGGAATAAAATGAAATTATTTACCCCAATGGAAGCAACATTCTTGACAAATATGCAGATAATGAGGACTAATGATAAACTCCAGCATTGTTACAAAACAGCTTAAACCTCTTTTAGGGTTTCTTTCAAAAAGAAAGAAAATCCTCACTAAAAATTGAGGGAAGTTATATCAACAAAAAAACTCTTTGGACAAGTGAAAATGTTGTCTGCAGCTACGCTTGCCAAGTGAAGAAAAGATAATGCCCAAGACATTCATTTCCAAGCTTGTTGGGTAAAGAATAGATTTCAGATGTGTTTCCAAAAACATTCATTACAAAACAGTCAGGTTTACATTTTTGAATTGTTAGTTACTAAGTCATATAAAAAGTTCATATACTAAAGATTTTTCAGCTTGTTGTGAGCAAAATACTGTGTGTCAATTCACATTTGACACACTAAAATACTTTTTAAAATATTCTGAATTGGCCTTTTAAAAACAATTCAAGCATTCAACTTTATGTATTCACCTCTATTCCTACTTAAATATGAACATGTGGAAAAGAAGTTCACCAGGGGATAGGTAATATGCAGCAATTTGAAGCAAGGAAACATGACTTGACATCTTGTCTAGTTGACAGAAACCTAAATAATAGACAGCACACAATAGCAAAAACTGATGCTAGAACTGTTTCAGAGGATTATGTCCTGAAAGCATAAGTAACTCTTTGAATCAATTTCTGAGACTAGATGCAGCAACTGAAGCTTGTGCTTCACGTCCAATAGAGCCTATAGGGAAAAAAAATAATAATCATTTTTTATAGCCTTTCATGAGCCCTAATCCTCATAATGGATATACGGGAGTAGGACTTTAAGAGATAAAATGTCTTCCAGACTTGCTTTAAGCATTCTGAGCTTATACTGTCTTTAGCCCCAAGGCTAATCTTACCAAGAGTGTGGCATCTGCAATGCTCTTTCCTGAGTAGTCAGCATGCATTTATTCCGTCACTTGGCTG